>NC_069500.1:809389044-809716544 GCF_027579735.1 Bombina bombina | reverse complement strand
CAAAAACACCAGAGCATTTCACACACTTTAAAAAAAAGTTTATATAGTTTTATTTTAAAGGTCAATAATGGGTGTTTAATAGGAATTTTTAGTTCTTGTGGAACAATTTTATTAAAAGGGACGTTTACCCTAATGTTTTCTCCCATTTAATGTGTTCACAATAATCCATTTTTGCTGACTGAGTACATTACATTTTTTTGCAAATATCGCTCCTTTACCCCTATTTTGGCATTTTAAATAGCTCATTTAGCCCGCAGTATCCCTACTTATAGTGAAACCTAAATGAACCTAAATAAGCCATTTCACATAATTTTATACTCTGCAGCTGGTATAACAAGTTATTGGAAATCTATTAAGGGAAAAACTATTTTACAGTACACTGTCCCTTTAAGAACTTTGAAGTTTATAATCTTAATAGTGGACCCACACTTGATAAATAGGTTCTTCCTTTTTGTAGATATTATGAAAAAGGAATTATAAACAAATGCATAACTTATGCAGCAAGGCACATTGTCTTTTGAGATAAAGAAGATGTCTCAAGTGGCTAATTTTCTAATCAGTGATGGATTACTATTTCTGTAACAAAGAAAATCTATACAAAGTAGGAATGAATAATCTACTACATTTTCCTATTTATTTACCATAACAAAATAATAAGGCTGGGTATTGTTTCTTTAAAAGGAACATTTAAAACTAAATTCATTTTATAAGCGTAGCATTGAAGTTATTCCCCCCTTCATATAGTTGTGGGTGCTGCCATGTTGAAATCTAGCTGTTGCATTCCAGTCCTGACATGTGAAGCATCTCTCCTCCAGATACCTGCATTACGGTGTCCATTTTCAGACATTCTTGCTCCTTCCTCCATCCTTTAAAACTCAATGCTCCTTACTCTGAAACTCCCTCCTTCCTCTGGTAAAATTGCCTTATTTCTGCTTCATCCTCCCTGCCGCCTTCTCCCGTCCTCCATGCTGCTGCCGCCTTCTCCCGTCCTCCATGCTGCTGCCGCCTCCTGCCGTCCTCCATGCCGCCTCCTGCCGTCCTCCATGCCGCCTCCTGCCGTCCTCCATGCCGCCTCCTGCCGTCCTCCATGCCGCCTCCTGCCGTCCTCCATGCCGCCTCCTGCCGTCCTCCATGCCGCCTCCTGCCGTCCTCCATGCTGCCTCCTGCCGTCCTCCATGCTGCCTCCTGCCGTCCTCCATGCTGCCTCCTGCCATCCTCCATGCTGCCTCCTGCCGTCCTCCTTCCGTCCTGCCTCCTCCCTCCTTCATGCTGCCGGCTCTCGTCCTCCCTCCTCCATGCTGTCTCCTCTGTCCTCTCTTATACAGGAGGGAGTATAGAGGAGGGAGATTTATAGGAGGAAGCATGGCGTTTTAAATGACAGAAGAGGGGGTTTTGGAGGAGGGAGCAAGGATGTCCTAAAATGGACACCATACTACATTGTAACCAAATGTTCCAAAATGCCAGCACCCGTACTTACACATGGAGGTGCATGAAATGTATTTAGTATTTAATGTCCCTTTCATTAACCAAATTTACAGGTTGCAATAGGTCAATAAAATTACTAGAGTGAGAACTCAGAGGACATCAATTAATCCTTACTTCTTTACATCCCGGCTTCCTGCCCAATAGCCACCAATAGCAACCGTTCCAACAGCCATCACAAAGATAATAACCATGTTGTAGTCCATAACTGGTTCATTTGGAGCATACATAGCCACTTTCACTGAATGTCCATATGTCTGTTTAAATAAAAATGAAAGGGACATCATATAATAGATTTGATTTAAAAAAACAACAACAATATTCTCAAATAGCAGAAGCATAAAACTTTTTACACCTTACCTTGCTAATCTCCAACATATCAGTATAGCTAAGAAGAGCCACAGGGATATCGATCTCTTCATACTGACTGTGATTACCTCCTGGAGGAACCTAAGAAAAAAGAAAACAGAATTATAAAAAACATAAATTTGGAATCGGTCAAAAAGGGACACAGAACTCCTAAACCTCACACACCTACAAGTACATGTAGAACATGGGAGTTTGCTTTAATTACTTTCAGTAGTGCAAGCTTCTATCAAGTACATCACATCAAAGCTATTAAAAATAAATAAAAAATTGGATTTGACGGGCATAGGATATAAACTTAAAACCACCAACATACAGGTAAGTTAAATATTAACTATTAACACAAGGGCTTGCAAAACATTCATATAAACAGCAAGTAAGCTCTGCTGTAACTACCAGCAAAATTACACTTGCTGTACCTTTAAGACTCATGACAGAATTATATAATGCCTATTTATTTGGGGGTATTTCTCCTTCTCAGGTGTTTTTGGCAGCATGTACAATAGTAATGGCAAAAGCAGACAAGGATCCTCTTAAAGGGATACTAAACACACATTTTTTTCTTTCATGATTCAGATAAAGCCTGAAATTTTAAGCAACTTTCTAATTGACTCCTATTATCAATTTTTCTTCATTCTCTTGCCATCTTTATTTGAAAAGCAAGAATAAGTTTAGAAGACCGGCCTATTTTTGGTTCACAACCTGAGTTGTTCTTGCCGATGGGTGGCTTAATGTCAGCCACCAATAAACAAGTGCTGTCCAGGATCTGAACCAAAATTGTCTGGCTCCTTAGCTTAGATGCCTTCTTTTTCAAATAAAGATAGCAAGAGAATGAAGAAAAACAAATTTAAAATAGGAGTAAATTAGAAAGTTGCTTAAAAATCACATGCTCTGTATGAATTATTTAACAAGAAAAAAAAATGGGTTCAGTGTCCCTTTAAGGTTACCCCTTATAGACCTATATCTCTCATTAAACAAGATTATAAAATCCTAGCGAATAGGCTGAAGAATTATCTCCCAAATTTAGTACATAAAGATCAAGCAGGCTTTATACATGTGGGATCCTCAGCCAGAAATATACGGAAAGTACTATATATATTCAATCATTTTTGGAATATCAAGAAAAAGCAAACTTTATATAATTCCAGGCCAAATGCCTTACTTTTAGCACTGGACGCCGAGAAGGGTGGAATGGCCTTACCTATTAGCTTGTTTAAAGAAATGCAACATTCAGGGACCATTTCTTAATGAGTTGTCTGCCCCCTGTCGTCCCTCCTATTTAAAAGGACATTATACACTAGATTTTTCTTTGCATACATGTTTTGTAGATGATCCAAATATATCCCATCTGGGGTGTGTTTTTGTAACAATGTATAGTTTTTTAAATAACATTGTGCTGATTTTCAGTCTCCTAACCAAGCCGTAAGTTTTAGATGTATACTGATGAATGTAGACTTCAGATTGCGTCTGTTTGTATAATGGGTCTTTCATATTCAGAGGAGGGGGGAGGTTCTGCTTTCAGCCCCTTTCAGTGGGTGTCCCAGGCTTATCTCATTAACAGTGTTAAATTGGGAGCTTCTAACTAAGTTTTAAAAGGCTTTACACTTGATTTTTATATCTGTATCTGGCATATTCTTCTTTATAGTAGTGTCTATTACATGCAGTTATATGAAAATTGGTGTTAACTGCCCCTTTAAATTGGTTCTGGCATTGATTTCAAATGAGTAAAGTAGAACGTATCTCTCTATGTGGATGATATGCTGCTGTTTGTCCAAGATCTGGAGTTCTACCTTAAGATTATTATGGATATGATTACAATTTTCGGGTATTTAGGATTAATAGTAGCAAATCAGAACTATTATGGCTTAGTAGAAACAGGGATAAGGGAGCAATTCATTTTTACATTTATTGAAGTTAAGAGCTACTTAACATATTTAGGAATACATATCTCTAGTAATCCAAGGAACTGATTCAAATTAAATTTTGAGCGGATTTTTAAATCCATGGATCAAAATTTTAAACGTTGGTGAAATCTGCCAATTTCTGTGTCAGGGAAAGCTCATCTGATCAAGATGATGACTAAATTGCCTATCTTAATTCCAAAAAATGACATCATAAGATTAAATAAAATGTTTAACTCTTTTTTTTTCTGGGGAGGAAGGAAAGTGCGTATTTAAAAAAAACTCCAGATGCCCCCTGGAAGGATTGGGTATTCCAAACATCTATCATCTTGCTTCATTGGCAAAAAAATCCATTGATTAGATGCTAGGCACAGAACACGTCTTTGAAGGTAGTTTGGCTAATTCTTTAATAGAGGATGTATCCAAATCATATTTACTCCACTTAGAGTGGAAAGAGATCTTCCCTTCAGTCAGTAATAATAATATATATGAGGAATCTTTAAAAATCTTGCTCTATCTGAATCATAAAAGAAAAATATTAAGTAATTAGATATACAGATGAATATACACTATAACATATTTCAACATTGGCAGTTCTGCACATATAAAAACAAACATGAGCTAAAATTAGTGGGTGTAGTGGTTCTAAATTTGATGTATTTTTAAATTAAAACATAATTTATGCTTACCTGATAAATTCCTTTCTTCTGTTGTGTGATCAGTCCACGGGTCATCATTACTTCTGGGATATAACTCCTCCCCAACAGGAAATGCAAGAGGATTCACCCAGCAGAGCTGCATATAGCTCCTCCCCTCTACGTCAGTCCCAGTCATTCGACCAAGAATCAACGAGAAAGGAGTAACCAAGGGTGAAGTGGTGACTGGAGTATAATTTAAAAGATATTTACCTGCCTTAAAACAGGGCGGGCCGTGGACTGATCACACAACAGAAGAAAGGAATTTATCAGGTAAGCATAAATTATGTTTTCTTCTGTTATGTGTGATCAGTCCACGGGTCATCATTACTTCTGGGATACCAATACCAAAGCAAAAGTACACGGATGACGGGAGGGATAGGCAGGCTCATTATACAGAAGGAACCACTGTCTGAAGAACCTTTCTCCCAAAAATAGCCTCCGAAGAAGCAAAAGTGTCAAATTTGTAAAATTTGGAAAAAGTATGAAGCGAAGACCAAGTTGCAGCCTTGCAAATCTGTTCAACAGAGGCCTCATTCTTAAAGGCCCAAGTGGAAGCCACAGCTCTAGTGGAGTGAGCTGTAATTCTTTCAGGAGGCTGCTGTCCAGCAGTCTCATAGGCTAAACGTATTATGCTACGAAGCCAAAAAGAGAGAGAGGTAGCAGAAGCTTTTTGACCTCTCCTCTGTCCAGAGTAAACGACAAACAAGGAAGAAGTTTGGCGAAAATCTTTAGTTGCCTGCAAGTAGAACTTGAGGGCACGAACTACATCCAGATTGTGTAAAAGACGTTCCTTCTTTGAAGAAGGATTTGGACACAAGGATGGGACAACAATCTCTTGATTGATGTTCCTGTTAGTGACTACCTTAGGTAAGAACCCAGGTTTAGTACGCAGAACTACCTTGTCTGAGTGAAAAATCAGATAAGGGGAATCACAATGTAAGGCTGATAACTCAGAGACTCTTCGAGCCGAGGAAATAGCCATTAAAAACAGAACTTTCCAAGATAACATTTTTATATCAATGGAATGAAGGGGTTCAAACGGAACACCCTGTAAAACGTTAAGAACTAAGTTTAAACTCCATGGTGGAGCAACAGCTTTAAACACAGGCTTGATCCTAGCTAAAGCCTGACAAAAGGACTGGACGTCTGGATTTTCTGACAGACGTCTGTGTAACAAGATGGACAGAGCTGAAATCTGTCCCTTTAATGAACTAGCTGATAAACCCTTTTCTAAACCTTCTTGTAGAAAAGACAATATCCTAGCGATCCTAACCTTACTCCAGGAGTAACCTTTGGATTCGCACCAGTATAGGTATTTCCGCCATATTTTATGGTAAATCCTTCTGGTAACAGGCTTCCTAGCCTGAATCAGGGTATCAATAACCGACTCAGAAAAACCACGTTTTGATAAAATCAAGCGTTCAATTTCCAAGCAGTCAGCTTCAGAGAAGTTAGATTTTGATGTTTGAATGGACCCTGTATCAGAAGGTCCTGTCTTAGAGGTAGAGACCAAGGCGGACAGGATGACATGTCCACTAGATCTGCATACCAAGTCCTGCGTGGCCAAGCAGGTGCTATTAGAATTACTGATGCTCTCTCCTGTTTGATTTTGGCAATCAATCGAGGAAGCAGCGGGAAGGGTGGAAACACATAAGCCATCCTGAAGTTCCAAGGTGCTGTCAAAGCATCTATCAGAACTGCTCCCGGATCCCTGGATCTGGACCCGTAGCGAGGAAGTTTGGCGTTCTGGCGAGACGCCATGAGATCTATCTCTGGTTTGCCCCAACGTCGAAGTATTTGGGCAAAGACCTCCGGATGAAGTTCCCACTCCCCCGGATGAAGAGTCTGGCGACTCAAGAAATCCGCCTCCCAGTTCTCCACTCCCGGGATGTGGATTGCTGACAGGTGGCAAGAGTGAGACTCTGCCCAGCGAATTATCTTTGATACTTCCATCATTGCTAGGGAGCTTCTTGTCCCTCCCTGATGGTTGATGTAAGCTACAGTCGTGATGTTGTCCGACTGAAACCTGATGAACCCCCGAGTTATTAACTGGGGCCAAGCCAGAAGGGCATTGAGAACTGCTCTCAATTCCAGAATGTTTATTGGAAGGAGACTCTCCTCCTGATTCCATAGTCCCTGAGCCTTCAGAGAATTCCAGACAGCGCCCCAACCTAGTAGGCTGGCGTCTGTTGTTACAATTGTCCAGTCTGGCCTGCTGAATGGCATCCCCCTGGACAGGTGTGGCCGATGAAGCCACCATAGAAGAGAATTTCTGGTCTCTTGATTCAGATTCAGAGTAGGGGACAAATCTGAGTAATCCCCATTCCACTGACTTAGCATGCATAATTGCAGCGGTCTGAGGTGTAGGCGTGCAAAAGGTACTATGTCCATTGCCGCTACCATTAAGCCGATCACCTCCATGCATTGAGCTACTGACGGGTGTTGAATGGAATGAAGGACGCGGCATGCATTTTGAAGTTTTGTTAACCTGTCTTCTGTCAGGTAAATCTTCATTTCTACAGAATCTATAAGAGTCCCCAAGAATGGAACTCTTGTGAGAGGAAAGAGAGAACTCTTCTTTTCGTTCACTTTCCATCCATGCGACCTTAGAAATGCCAGAACTAACTCTGTATGAGACTTGGCAGTTTGAAAGCTTGAAGCTTGTATTAGAATGTCGTCTAGGTACGGAGCTACCGAAATCCCTCGCGGTCTTAGTACCGCTAGAAGGGCACCCAGAACCTTTGTGAAGATTCTTGGAGCCGTAGCCAATCCGAATGGAAGAGCTACAAATTGGTAGTGCCTGTCTAAGAAGGCAAACCTTAGATACCGGTGATGATCTTTGTGGATCGGTATGTGAAGGTAAGCATCCTTTAAATCCACTGTGGTCATGTACTGACCCTCTTGGATCATGGGTAAGATTGTCCGAATAGTTTCCATTTTGAACGATGGAACTCTTAGGAATTTGTTTAGAGTCTTTAAATCTAAGATTGGCCTGAAAGTTCCCTCTTTTTTGGGAACCACAAACAGGTTTGAGTAGAACCCTTGTCCTTGTTCCGACCACGGAACCGGATGGATCACTCCCATTGTTAACAGATCTTGTACGCAGCGTAGAAAAGCTTCTTTCTTTATCTGGTTTGTTGACAACCTTGACAGATGAAATCTCCCTCTTGGGGGAGATAATTTGAAGTCTAGAAGGTATCCCTGAGATATGATCTCTAGTGCCCAGGGATCCTGAACATCTCTTGCCCAGGCCTGGGCGAAGAGAGAGAGTCTGCCCCCTACTAGATCCGGTCCCGGATCGGGGGCTCTCGGTTCATGCTGTCTTTGGGGCAGCAGCAGGTTTCCTGGCCTGCTTGCTTTTGTTCCAGGACTGGTTAGGCTTCCAGCCTTGCCTGTAACGAGCAACAGCTCCTTCCTGTTTTGGTGCAGTGGAGGTTGATGCTGCTCCTGTTTTGAAATTCCGAAAGGGACGAAAATTAGACTGTCTAGCCTTAGCTTTGGCCTTGTCTTGAGGTAGGGCGTGGCCCTTACCTCCCGTAATGTCAGCGATAATTTCTTTCAAACCGGGCCCGAATAAGGACTGCCCCTTGAAAGGTATATTAAGTAATTTGGACTTAGAAGTAACATCAGCTGACCAGGATTTTAGCCACAGTGCCCTGCGTGCCTGTATGGCGAATCCTGAGTTCTTAGCCGTAAGTTTGGTTAAATGTACTACGGCCTCCGAAATGAAAGAATTAGCTAGTTTAAGGACTCTAAGCCTGTCCGTAATGTCGTCTAGCGTAGAGGAACTAAGGTTCTCTTCAAGCGACTCAATCCAAAAAGCTGCCGCAGCCGTAATCGGCGCGATACATGCAAGGGGTTGTAATATAAAACCTTGTTGAACAAACATTTTCTTAAGGTAACCCTCTAATTTTTTATCCATTGGATCTGAGAAAGCACAGCTATCCTCCACCGGGATAGTGGTACGCTTAGCTAAAGTAGAAACTGCTCCCTCCACCTTGGGGACCGTTTGCCATAAGTCCCGAGTGGTGGCGTCTATTGGAAACATCTTTCTAAATATTGGAGGGGGTGAGAACGGCACACCGGGTCTATCCCACTCCTTAGTAACAATTTCAGTTAGTCTCTTAGGTATAGGAAAAACGTCAGTACTCGCCGGTACCGCAAAGTATTTATCCAACCTACACAGTTTCTCTGGTATTGCAACAGTGTTACAATCGTTGAGAGCTGCTAAGACCTCCCCTAGTAGTACACGGAGGTTCTCCAATTTAAATTTAAAATTTGAAATATCTGAGTCCAATCTGTTTGGATCAGAACCGTCACCCACAGAATGAAGCTCTCCGTCCTCATGCTCTGCGAGCTGTGACGCAGTATCAGACATGGCCCTAGCATTGTCAGCGCACTCTGTTCTCACCCCAGAGTGATCACGCTTGCCTCTTAGTTCAGGTAATTTAGACAAAACTTCAGTCATAACAGTAGCCATATCTTGTAATGTTATCTGTAATGGCCGCCCAGATGTACTAGGCGCCAAAATATCACGCACCTCCCGGGCGGGAGATGCAGGTACTGTCGCGTGAGGCGAGTTAGTCGGCATAACTCTCCCCTCGCTGTTTGGTGAAATTTGTTCACATTGTACAGATTGACTTTTATTTAAAGTAGCATCAATACAGTTAGTACATAAATTTCTATTGGGCTCCACCTTGGCATTGGAACAAATGACACAGATATCTTCCTCTGAGTCAGACATGTTTAACACACTAGCAAAAAAAAACAAAAAAAAAAAAAACTTACAACTTGGTTATAATCTTTTTTTTTTTTTTTTTTTTTTTTTTTTTTTTTTTTTTTTTTAGCAAAAAAACGCACTGTGCCTCAAAGAGGTACTAACGATTAAATGACAGTTGAAATAATGAACTGAAAAACAGTTATTGCATCAAACTTTAAAACAACACAACTTTTAGCAAAGGTTTGTTCCCATTAGTAAAAAACAACACTAATTAAATTTGTACATAAGAAAACAAAACAACGTTTTTTATACACAGTCACTATAAGAATTCTCACAGCTCTGCTGAGAGAATTTACCTCCCTTCAAAGAAGTTTGAAGACCCCTGAGATCTGTCAGAGATGAACCGGATCATGCAGGAAATATAAAAGTAGCTGACTGGAATTTTTTGATGCGTAGCAAAGAGCGCCAAAAACGGCCCCTCCCTCTCCCACACAGCAGTGAAGAGAAACGAAACTGTCACAATTAAAGCAAAAAACTGCCAAGTGGAAAATAATGCCCAAATATTTATTCACACAGTACCTCAGCAATGTAAACGATTCTACATTCCAGCAAAAACGTTTAACATGAGAATAGTTATTAAAAGGATTAGTGACCTTTAACACAGTAGTTCCGGTGAAATACCATCCCCAGAATACTGAAGTGTATACATACATGTCATTTTAACGGTATGGCAGGTTTTTCTCATCAATTCCATTCAGAAAATAAAAACTGCCACATACCTCAATGCAGATTCATCTGCCCGCTGTCCCCTGATCTGAAGCCTTTACCTCCCTCAGATGGTCGAGAACAGCAATATGATCTTAACGACTCCGGTTAAAATCATAGTAAAAAATCTCTGTCAGATTCTTCCTCAAACTCTGCCAGAGAAGTAATAACACGCTCCGGTGCTATTTTAAAATAACAAACTTTTGATTGAAGTCATAAAAACTAAGTATAATCACCATAGTCCTCTCACACATCCTATCTAGTCGTTGGGTGCAAGAGAATGACTGGGACTGACGTAGAGGGGAGGAGCTATATGCAGCTCTGCTGGGTGAATCCTCTTGCATTTCCTGTTGGGGAGGAGTTATATCCCAGAAGTAATGATGACCCGTGGACTGATCACACATAACAGAAGAAATATTATTTAATGGTAATTTTAACCCCTCCCCGCTGGGCTTTAGCGCGGTTAGGACAGCATGGAACATCCCTAGCCGTTTGACCAACCCACATGCAGCTTATTTATCCATTTCAGGAAATACTAAAATTCACCCAGGAATGGATTCCAATTATCTTAAAGGATGGGAAAAAGCCAATTTAAAAGCTATAGGGGATTTATTAGATCCTTTGAATAAAACTTTAAGACCTTTCTCAGAACTATAATTTAAATTTAAGCTACCTGTTGCTCATTACCTTGCTTTTTTGCAGGTATCATATTACATAAAAGGAATTTTTTTACATAAATGGAAATAAAATCCTTGGCTGTTTGAGAGCTGCATTGCTTGGCTAAAACCTTTTCATTATTTAGCAAAGGGAAATACACTAACTCTGTTGGATTCAAATACTGGCGAGCATATGAAATATATATCTGAGGGATGAAATAAAGAAGCTGAAACTTTTTTCGCATTAGAAGAGTAGATTAAGAATCACTGTACTAACCCTAGCTAAGCGTAAAAGCTGTGTAATGCGGCGATGCTATGGTGTAAAGGGAAGTCTGCCTTAAAAAGTAGGCTAAAAGTAAAAAGGTGAGTCATTGTGAACCTCATTTGCAGGTCTTACCCAGAATCCTTTGCTGCATTGGAAACAGTGTAATCGGAGAGTTTCTGTGGGAAAAGCAAGTCTTCTGACTTGTCTAGATTTGTAAATGGTTTACACATTTTGTATTTAGTGGAGGATTTTAAACTCCCTTTTCGCCTCCCCATAATTATGATATATATATATATATATATATATATATATATATATATATATATATATATATATATATATATATATTGGATAAACTGGTAAAGAGAGAGCTAGCTTTGTTTTTTGCAAAGCTGATTTTGATGACTAGAAAAAGTATCTTGATAGTATGGTTGTCACCTAGTACCCCTAGGGTTAAAAAAAGATTCACTCAGCCTTCAGAGATCAATTAACAATTGAGGTATTTGATGTACTATATAAAAAGGGAAGAATAAAGAAATTCACAGATAAAAAGGGTATTTTTAATAAATCATTGCAAATCCCTGTTCCTAAACAAATCATTTCACCTTCACTGTGCGGCCAAAAGGACCAAATCATTTGGGGTAAAGAATTTAATTTAAAGGGTATTTTTGAAGAAGGGCTTGAGCTGGTTTATATGTAACTTGCAGGAAGGGACTAATCTTTAATATTATATACTACCATTGTAGGATAAAATGGATTAAACAAATGTGGGTCACGAAAAGTATTTTAAGTCTCCCATATGTCAGTTTTAGTCTGACATGTTTCGGCCAATGTCTATGATTAAGGCCACTGGCCCGAAACATGTCAGACTAAAACTATTGCTGTATGCTGTTTTTCCTTTTAATGGGTTGAATAAATTTGGACTTTTTAATCGAAGACTGTGCCAGCTGTCTCCATAATCCTCCTTTCAGAGGCATTTCCCTATGCTGCCGAGCACCTTCAGGTCCTAAGGATCACACAACTGCGCAGTATCTCTTTCATTGGTGGTGTGCAGTCATATGGTTGAGCAAGGGGCCAGACCTACAAACGACACCGATAGCACCGAAAGGTGCGTGATACTGAGGAGCTGTGGGAGTTTCAGGAGCTGCTGTGAAGCAAGGAAAAGCTTCTCCACTAAAAGTTAAGGAGGTAACTTTCCGGACTGTGGAGCGTCACTCGCCTCCCTATGTGCTGCAGAGAGCGGTAGATGGGTAGACGTGATTTGAAACGCCTTGAGCCACTGAAAATAAGTTTTTTTTCCCGTTACCTTTTAGTCAGTGTTAGCAGCCTTCCCTCAGACACTTTATTGTTAACTGTCGCTACAGCTCCTTACTCCCATCAGAAGGAGTATTTTTACCCGACCAGATCATTTGTTGACAGAGCACAGGCACACTGGGACTATTTCTACAGTTCACTATATATATATATATATATATATATATATATATATATATATATATATATATATATATATATATATATATACATACATACACACATTCATTAAAATTATGGGGGGAGATAAAAAACTGAAATTAAAATCCTCCATGTCTCAAAATTAAATCAATGCAAATATTTGCATAGAAAATTAGCACATCTAGGCAAGATTCCCCGCTTGCTTTTTCCCAGAAATACCTCATATACAATGTTACCAATGCACAAGAGAATTCTGGATAAGATATGCAAATTCTCAGTTTTTTTGCTTCAAAATACTATTTCTCTTGTTAGGTGTATCCAGTCCACGGATCATCCATTACTTGTGGGATATTCTCCTTCCCAACAGGAAGTTGCAAGAGGATCACCCACAGCAGAGCTGCTATATAGCTCCTCCCCTAACTGCCATATCCAGTCATTCTCTTGCAAGCTCTCAACATAGCTGGAGGTAGTTAGAGGAAAGTGGTAAAATATAGTTAGTTTTTTCTTCAATCAAAAGTTTATTGTTTTTAAATGGTACCGGAGTGTACTATTTTATCTCAGGCAGCATTTAGAAGAAGAATCTGCCTGCATTTTTCTATGATCTTAGCAGAAGTAACTAAGATCCACTGCCGTTCTCACATAGGTCTGAGGAGTGAGGTAACTTCAGAGGGAGAATGGCGTGCAGGGTATCCTGCAATAAGGTATGTGCAGTTAAGTTTTTCTAGGGATGGAATTTGCTAGAAAATGCTGCTGATACCAGATTAATGTAAGTTAAAGCCTAAATACAGTGATTTAATAGCGACTAGTATCAGGCTTGCTATCAGAGGTATATACTCTGATTAATGTGCAATATAAAACGTTTGCTGTCATGTTTAATCATTTTTATATATGCTTTGGTGATAAAACTTATTGGGGCCTAGTTTTTTCCACATGGCTGGCTTTATTTTTGCCTAGAAACAGTTTCCTGAGGCTTTCCACTGTTATAGTATAAAAGTTACAGTTGGTGCAGTTAAAATTACAAACTGTGACATTCAGCTTCCCTCAGCAGTCCCCTGCATGCTATAGGACATCTCTGAAGGGCTCAAAAGGCTTCAAAAGTAGGAGCTGTGGCAGTTGTTATGACTGTTTAAAAAAACATATTTTTCGTTTTGTTAATCTGTTTTTTGTATTAAGGGGTAAATCATCCATTTGCAAGTGGGTGCAATGCTCTGCTAACTTGTTACATACACTGTAAAAATTTTGTTAGTTTAACTGCCTTTTTTCACTGTTTCAAATTTTGGCAAAATTTGTTTCTCTTAAAGGCACAGTAACGTTTTTTTAAATTGCTTGTTAACTTGATTTAAAGTGTTTTCCAAGCTTGCTAGTCTCATTGCTAGTCTGTATAAACATGTCTGACATAGAGGAAACTCCTTGTTCATTATGTTTAAAACCCATGGTGGAACCCAATAGGAGAATGTGTACTAAATGTATTGATTTCACTTTAAACAATAAAGATCAGCTGTCATCTTTAAAAGAATTATCACCAGAGGATTCTGACGAGGGGGAAGTTATGCCGACTAACTCTCCCCACGTGTCGGACCCTTTGACTCCCGCTCAAGGGACTCACGCTAAAATGGCGCCAAGTACATCAAAGACGCCCATAGTGATTACTTTGCAAGACATGGCGGCAATCATGGATAATACCCTGTCAGCGGTATTAGCCAGACTGCCTGAATTCAGAGGAAAGCGCGATAGCTCTGGGGTTAGACGTAATACAGAGCGCGCAGATGTTTTAAGGCCCATGTCTGATACTGCGTCACAATATGCAGAAGCTGAGGAAGAGCTTCAGTCTGTGGGTGACGTCTCTGACTCGGGGAAACCTGATTCAGATATGTCTACTTTTAAATTTAAGCTTGAGAACCTCCGGGTGTTGCTTGGAGAGGTTTTAGCTGCTCTGAATGACTGACAATTGCAGTGCCAGAGAAATTGTGTAGACTGGATAAATACTACGCGGTGCCGGTGTGTACTGACGTTTTTCCAATACCTAAAAGGTTTACAGAAATTATTACTAAGGAGTGGGACAGACCAGGTGTGCCTTTTCCCCCCCCTCCTATTTTTAGAAAAATGTTTCTAATAGATGCCACCACACGGGACTTATGGCAGACGGTCCCTAAGGTGGAGGGAGCAGTTTCTACTTTAGCAAAGCATACCACTATCCCTGTTGAGGACAGTTGTGCTTTTTCAGATCCAATGGATAAAAAATTAGGTTACCTTAAGAAAATGTTTATTCAACAAGGTTTTATCCTGCAGCCCCTTGCATGCATTGCTCCTGTCACTGCTGCTGCGGCGTTCTGGTTTGAGTCTCTGGAAGAGGCCTTTCAGACAGCTACTCCATTGACTGAAATACTTGACAAGCTTAGAACACTTAAGCTAGCTAATTATTTTGTTTCTGATGCCATTGTTCATTTGACTAAACTAACGGCTAAGAATTCTGGATTCGCCATCCAGGCGCATAGGGCGCTATGGCTTAAATCTTGGTCAGCTGATGTGACTTCAAAGTCTAAATTACTTAACATTCCCTTCAAGGGGCAGACCCTATTCAGGCCTGGTTTGAAGGAAATTATTGCTGACATTACTGAAAGTAAGGGTTATACCCTTCCTCAGGACAGGGCCAAATCAAGGGCCAAACAGTCTTCATGCCTTTCGAAACTTCAAGGCAGGTGCAGCATCAACTTCCTCTGCTACAAAACAAGAGGGAACTTTTGCGCAATCCAAGCCGGCCTGGAAATCTAACCAGGCCTGGAGCAAAGGCAAGCAGGCCAGAAAGCCTGCTGCTGCCTCTAAGACAGCATGAAGGAACGGCCCCCTATCCAGCAACGGATCTAGTAGGGGGCAGACTTTCTCTCTTCGCCCAGGCGTGGGCAAGAGATGTTCAGGATCCCTGGGCGTTGGAGATCATATCTCAGGGATATCTTCTGGACTTCAAAGTTTCCCCCCCACAAGGGAGATTTCATCTTTCGAGATTATCTTTAAACCAGATAAAGAAAGAGGCATTCTTACGCTGTGTGCAAGACCTCCTAATAATGGGAGTGATCCATCCAGTTCCACAGATGGAACAAGGACAGGGATTTTATTCAAATCTGTTTGTGGTTCCCAAAAAAAGAGGGAACCTTCAGACCAATTTTGGATCTAAAGATCTTAAACAAATTCCTCAGAGTTCCATCGTTCAAAATGGAAACTATTCGGACAATCCTACCTATGATCCAGGAGGGTCAGTACATGAGCACAGTGGATTTGAAGGATGCTTACCTTCACATACCGATTCACAAAGATCATCATCGGTTCCTAAGGTTTGCCTTTCTAGACAGGCATTACCAGTTTGTGGCTCTTCCCTTCGGGTTAGCTACAGTCCCAAGAATTTTTACAAAGGTTCTGGGGTCTCTTCTGGCGGTCCTAAGACCACGGGGCATAGCAGTGGCCCCTTATCTAGACGACATCCTGATACAGGCGTCAAACTTCCAAATTGCCAAATCTCATACGGACATAGTGTTGGCATTTCTGAGGTCGCATGGGTGGAAAGTGAACGAGGGAAAGAGTTCTCTATCACCCCTCACAAGGGTTTCCTTCCTAGGAACTCTGATAGATTCTGTAGAAATTAAAATTTACCTGACGGAGTCCAGGTTATCAAAGCTTCTAAATTCCTGCCGTGTTCTTCACTACATTCCGCGCCCTTCGGTGGCTCAGTGCATGGAAGTGATCGGCTTAATGGTAGCGGCGATGGACATAGTGCCATTTGCACGCCTACATCTCAGACCGCTGCAATTATGCATGCTCAGTCAGTGGAATGGGGATTACACAGATTTGTCCCCTCTGCTAAATCTGGATCAAGAGACCAGAGATTCTCTTCTCTGGTGGCTATCTCGGGCCCATCTGTCCAAAGGTATGACCTTTTGCAGGCCAGATTGGACAATTTTAACAACATCCTTCTAGGTTGGGGTGCAGTCTGGAATTCCCTGAAGGCTCAGGGATCGTGGACTCAGGAGGAGAAACTCCTCCCAATAAATATTCTGGAGTTAAGAGCAATATTCATTGCTCTTCTAGCTTGGCCTCAGTTAGCAACCCTGAGGTTCATCAGATTTCAGTCGGACATCATCACGACTGTGGCTTACATCAACCATCAAGGGGGAACCAGGAGCTCCCTAGCGATGTTAGAAGTCTCCAAGATAATTCACTGGGCAGAGACTCACTCTTGCCATCTATCAGCAATCCATATCCCAGGTGTAGAGAACTGGGAGGCGGATTTTCTAAGTCGTCAGACTTTTCATCCGGGGGAGTGGGAACTCCATCCGGAGGTGTTTGCTCAATTGGTTCATCGTTGGGGAACACCAGAATTGGATCTCATGGCGTCTCGCCAGAACGCAAAGCTTCCTTTTTACGGATCCAGGTCCAGGGACCCAGAAGCGACGCTGATAGATGCTCTAGCAGCACCGTGGTTCTTCAACCTGGCTTATGTGTTTCCACCGTTTCCTCTGCTCCCTCGTCTGATTGCCAAAATCAAACAGGAGAGAGCATCGGTGATCTTGATCGCGCCTGCGTGGCCACGCAGGACCTGGTATGCAGACCTGGTGGACATGTCATCCTTTCCACCTTGGCCTCTGCCTCTGAGACAAGACCTTCTACTACAAGGTCCTTTCAATCATCCAAATCTAATTTCTCTGAGACTGACTGCCTGGAGATTGAACGCTTGATTTTATCAAGGCGTGGCTTCTCAGAGTCAGTCATTGATACCTTAATACAGGCACGAAAGCCTGTAACCAGGAAAATCTACCATAAGATATGGCGTAAATATCTTCATTGGTGTGAATCCAAGAATTACTCATGGAGTAAGTTTAGGATTCCTAGGATATTGTCCTTTCTCCAAGAGGGTTTGGATAAAGGATTATCAGCTAGTTCTTTAAAGGGACAGATTTCTGCTCTGTCTATCCTTTTGCACAAGCGTCTGGCAGAGGTTCCAGACGTCAAGGCATTTTGTCAGGCTTTGGTTAGAATTAAGCCTGTGTTTAAACCTGTTGCTCCTCCATGGAGCTTAAACTTGGTTCTTAAGGTTCTTCAAGGAGTTCTGTTTGAACCCCTTCATTCCATTGATATCAAACTTTTATCTTGGAAAGTTCTGTTTTTGATGGCTATTTCCTCGGCTTGTAGAGTCTCTGAGTTATCAGCTTTACAATGTGATTCTCCTTATCTGATTTTCCATACAGATAAAGTAGTTCTGCGTACAAAACCTGGGTTTTTACCTAAGGTAGTTTCCAACAAGAATATCAATCAAGAGATTGTTGTTCCATCATTGTGTCTTTTACATAATTTGGACGTAGTCCGTGCTTTAAAGTTTTACTTACAAGCGACTAAAGATTTTCGTCAAATATCTTCCCTGTTTGTTGTTTACTCTGGACAGAGGAGAGGTCAAAAGGCTTCGGCAACCTCTCTTTCTTTTTGGCTTCGGAGCGTAATACGCTTAGCCTATGAGACTGCTGGACAGCAGCCCCCTGAAAGGATTACAGCTCATTCTACTAGAGCTGTGGCTTCCACCTGGGCCTTTAAAAATGAGGCTTCTGTTGAACAGATTTGCAAAGCGGCGACTTGGTCTTCGCTTCATACCTTTTCAAAATTTTACAAATTTGATACTTTTGCTTCTTCGGAGGCTATTTTTGGGAGAAAGGTTCTACAGACAGTGGTCCCTTCCGTTTAAGTACCTGCTTTGTCCCTCCCTTCATCCGTGTACTTTAGCTTTGGTATTGCTATCCCACAAGTAATGGATGTTCCGTGGACTGGATACACCTAACAAGAGAAAACATAATTTTATGCTTACCTGATAAATTTATTTCTCTTGTGGTGTATCTAGTCCACGGCCCGCCCTGTCCTTTTAAGGCAGGACTAAATTTTAAACTACAGTCACCACTGCACCCTATGGTTTCTCCTTTCTCGGCTAGTTTCGGTCGAATGACTGGCTATGGCAGTTAGGGGAGGAGCTATATAGCAGCTCTGCTGTGGGTGATCCTCTTGCAACTTCCTGTTGGGAAGGAGAATATCCCACAAGTAATGGATGATCCGTGGACTGGATACACCACAAGAGAAATAAATTTATCAGGTAAGCATAAATTATGTTTTTAACACAGCTATCCTTTTAACAGGATTATTGCAGCAAACCAGAAATCACTCAATAGACAGCCTGTTTCGTTCTTTTTGTAACTCATCAGTAGGAAATAGATTTCTGGTTGCTGCATTGGAGCAACCAGAAATCTATCTCCTACTGATGAGTTCCAAAAAGAACAAAACAGGCTGTCTAGTGAGTGATTTCTGGTTTGCTGCAATAATCCTGTTAAAAGGATAGCTGTGTTAAAACAGTATTTTGAAGCAAAAAAACAGAATTTGCATATCTTACCCAGAATTCTCTTGTGCATTGGTAACAATGTAAAAATTATATAAGCCAAAAAAAAATAAATATTTATGATAAAAAGGTAAGGGGTACTTAAAGAAGAATAGCTTGAGTATACCTCATGTTTCATTCCACCCCTTCTCCCATATGTTTCTTCGGATACATACCAGCCTCTCCCGGCTAACTATCAGCAATCCTCTTGCTCCGTTGATCTGTGCCAACCGCACCTTTTCATAGAATGTGCAGTTTCCTCGCATTACCATGGGAATCCGGTTGGTAAACCCGCCACCTGGTACATCCATGGGAGAACATAGTACAGACGCAGTTTGATCTTGGAGTTGCAACAAGGCCTAGGAGGAAGAATAAAATGGAATTGTTGCAACAACATTTAACTAGAAGAACAATATTGAATCTAATCATTAAATAAGCTTACCATCTATAAAGGCTCACATATGACTGGAGGTACTGTCAGAAAAATATATAATTTTTTCAAATCAGCTTACTTCTAACTTAAAGGTTTGAGCTAAGGGTATATCACACAAATTAGTAATGAAGAATAAACCATATTAGCCCATTCATAACTAGATTGCATCTTATACACTTGACTGTATTATATGACCTAAAAGCAAGCTCTAATACATGCCACACCGTTAATAAGTAACCATACTGGAGCATTGACAAAAAAAAATTATTCTTACATGGTAAATTATTTTTTTTTTGGTAGTGAGAGTCCACAAGCCTTACGTGTGGGAATTACATCACCTGGCCACCAGGTGGAGGCAAAGACACCCTACACCATAGTTTTAATATCCCTCCTATTTCCCCTTATCTCCCATTATTTTATATAGCCCAGAATAGGAAAAATCAAGAGAGAAACTAGGGTACAGAGATGCAAAATGAGACTGCCGCCACTAGAAAAAAAAAATATGGGGGGGCTCGTGGACTTTAACTACCAAGAAAGAAAACATAAATTATGCTTACTTAATAATTTTATTTTCTTCTGAAGGGAAGAGTCCACAGCTGCATTCATTACTTTTGGGAATTCAGAACCTGGCCACCAGGAGGCGGCAAAGACACCCCAGCCAAAGGCTTCAAATACCTACCCAACTTCCCTCATTCCTCAGTCGATCTGATAAGGGAACAATAAAAGAAATATCAGGGTGAAAAAGGTGCCAGAAGGACAAAAAATGTACTGCCACATAAAATGCGGGCGGCAGCTATGGACTCTTCCAGTCAGAAGAAAAGAAAATTATCAGCTAAGCATAATTTATGTTTTTCTTCTGAAACGGGAAGAGTCCACAGCTGCATTCATTACGTTTGGAAAAACAAAAGCTAGAGGACACTGAATGCAAACAAAGGGTGGGTACAAAAAGGCGTCCCCCTCGAAAGGCACCACCGCCTGAAATTACCTGACACCCTACAAAAACTAAACGACAAGGGAAAAATCGGATGCCCAGGTAACTGCTCATCAGTTAAATAACCTGCAAAGCCGTGCTAGAGACCACTCTGCTAAGCACAAAGGCCTCCGAGGAGTCAGCCCAGCGGCTCTCGACTCCCACGAAAAGTACCCCTAAAAGTAAAAAAACTATCTACCCCCGAGGGGGAGAAATGAGAACCCAATAAGAGATCCAAAGGACCATCCAACACAAGCTCAAAATAAAACAGAGCAACCCAAGGTTGCCACAGGACCACTGCCGAGGGAAACACACTCCCTAAAAGGACAAGAACCAGAAAAATAAGTCCATACACATATGGTGTTCCAGAAAACCGAAAGGTCCCTATTGCATCATAGCCAAGTCAAAACCTGTCAGGTTAGACAAGCACAATCAAGCAGAGACAGGATAAATGTCCTAGCAGTTAAAAAAAGAGCTCTCCAAGGGAACACAGAGCCACCTGTAAACAAGAACTCACGACGACCAATCTCCAGGCAGCAAAGCTGATCCTAAGCCATTGTGGGACTCATCCCACTAAGAAGCGCCGAAAAATCTCGACAACAGCTCCCGACCAGAACTTTCTGGACTCCAAGGAGTGTCCCATCCCAGGAGCAGACGCCATCAGTAGAGAAATGGGCACCAAGAGTCCCCCCACCGGAGGACAAACTCAATAATAGTAAACGGTCAACACTGCACAGAGCAGACCAATCCCCGGCCTTCCCTCCAGCATAACGGTCCCAGACCGTCGGGAAAAAAAAGGATGGATCTACAAGGAATCAAAACCCCAAAGTAGAACTCTGACTGCTACTAAAACTGGCATGCTGCATGAGCCATGACAGGTAACCTCGTGCTCAGGACCGAAAACCCCTACACTGCAGCCTTCCAGAAGAAGGAACACTCCCCCAGGGAAGAAAGTACTCTGACCCCCGGCATCCTAATACCAGAATTCAGTTCCGTGATTCTGAGTACGCCAGGAATGAAAAAAAATCCTATGAGGCGAGAAAAACAAGGACCCACGGGCCTTCACAGATACTGAGGTACCTCCAAGTCAAGGAGAACACGCAAGAACCCATCCCCCACCTTAGGTGAGAAGAAAAGGGAGCAAAGCAACAGTAACCACCCTACCAATATAGGCAAGACCCTTCAGCCAATATCGCCAGCCCAGTTGAAACGAAAACTGGAGTCTACAAGGAAGCACAGATGTCCCAGAAGGCAAGTAGGGACCCGTCAGAGAGACCTCAAACTTAAGCCTCAGGCAGACTAATCTCCCATAAGATTCAGAAACCCTGCACTCAAAAAGTTACACGCGGGGGACCCAAACCCAAATGGTTAAAGCATAACCGTCCATGCCCGTTCCATGCAAGAGACGTGGTCCTAAGCCAAAGTCCTCAAAAAACGGAACAAATCGAAAGATCTAACTTCCTGAGGAATCCATCAGCTGCCTCCCATGGTAGGAGCGCACCCAAGACAGAGCCCTCCACCACCTAAAGTCTGTAGACCTAGATTACCTAGCAACAGCTTTAAACCCAAGAGTTTGAAAAAAAACTCCAGACCAGTTGAAGAAATGGGCAACCAGTACCCTTGGATCGCAAGGCTATCCTCTGTAGACAGGCCGAACGACCTGATACACACGCTGGTGAAGAGGAAGGACATGTCCCTGACCCCAGAAAGGCGAAAGTCTGTGACTGACCTCGGACCTCGGACCTCCTACCCTCAAGCCAAAAGGCTAGATCTGCATAAGGTCGAAAGGTAGCACCCAAGAGTCTAAAGACCATGGTATGACAAGGGGAAGTTCTTAGATTGAGAAGACGACAGTCTCCAGAAATCCTTACCGGATTGGTCTCCCGAAATCCCTGCAACAGGAACAACAATGGGAGCCTCGCAGCTCATGGCAGAAAAGGCAGGGTGACCCCTGCACTCCACGTACTGGAGCAAACGAAACGCTGAGAAAAAAAAAAGGAAGAAGGACATGCTTAGCACTTCCAGAACAGATGATCTAACCCAAAAACGGGAAGGAAGGAAAACTCCGCCACCACAAAAGGAATGTGACTACAAAAGTCGACATCCGAAGGTCATGCAAATCTCCAAACTCTACAGGAATGGAAAACTATGGTTCTGAGTCCCCAGGGACCCTTAGGAACCCCGATGACGTCTTTAAAAAGTCGGTCAAGTAACTCAAGCAAATTGGAACACCTGGTATTCCATCCAAGTACCCTACTTAGCTTCCGAGATCGGACACATTCAGGGTGGAGTGGCCGTTGGCCCATAAAAAGTAAATTTATGCTTACCTGATAAATTAATTTCTTCTATGATACGACGAGTCCACGGATTCATCCTTTACTTGTGGGATATTATCCACCTGAGAGCTGTCTATATAGCTCCTCCCTTAGCTCCACCCCTAGTCATTCGACCAAAGGTACAGGAAGAAAAAGGAGAAACTAAAAGGTGCAGAGGTGACTGAAGTTTTGAATCAAAAAAATATAATCAGTCTAAAATTGACAGGGCGGGCCGTGGACTCATCGTATCATAGAAGAAATTAATTTATCAGGTAAGCATAAATTTACTTTTCTTCTATAAGATACGAAGAGTCCACGGATTCATCCTTTCTTGTGGGATACAATACCAAAGCTACAGGACACGGATGAACGGGAGGGACAAGACAGATGGCTAAACAGAAGGAACCACTGCTTGAAGAACTTTTCTCCGAAAAATAGCGCCCGAAGAAGCAAAAGTATCAAATTTGGAAAAGGTATGAAGCGAAGACCAAGTCGCAGCCTTACAAATCTGTTCAACAGAAGCATCATTTTTAAAAGCCCATGTGGAAGCCACCGCTCTAGTAGAGTGAGCTGTAATTCTTTCAGCAGGCTGCTGTCCAGCAGTCTCGTATGCCAAATGGATGATGCTTTTCAGCCAAAAATAAAGAGAGGTAGCCGTAGCTTTTTGACCTCTATGTTTTCCAGAATAGACAACAAACAGAGAAGATGTTTGATGGAAATCTTTGGTCACTTGCAAGTAAAACTTCAAGGCACGAACCACGTCCAAATTGTGCAAAAGACACTCTTTCTTAGAGGAAGGATTAGGACAACGGGAAGGAACAAAAATTTCCTGATTAATATTCTTATTAGTAACAATCTTAGGAAGGAATCCAGGTTTGGTACGCAAAACCACCTTATCAGCATGAAAAACAAGATAAGGCGAGTCGCATTGCAATGCAGATAGTTCAGAAACTCTTCGAGCTGAAGAGATAGCAACTAAAAACAGAACTTTCCAAGATAAAAGCTTAATATCTATGGAATGCATAGGTTCAAAAGGAAACCCTTGAAGAACTTTAAGAACTAAATTCAAACTCCATGGCGCAGCAACAGGTTTAAACACAGGCTTGATTCTAACTAAAGCCTGACAGAACGACTGAACGTCTGGAACATCTGCCAGACACTTGTGCAGTAAAATTGACAAAGCAGATATCTGTCCCCTTAAGAAACTAGCTGATAACCCCTTCTCCAATCCTTCTTGGAGAAAGGACAAAATCCTAGGAATCCTGATCTTACTCCATGAGTAGCCTTTGGATTCGCACCAATAAAGATATTTACGCCATATCTTACGACAAACTTTCCTAGTGACAGGCTTTCGAGCATGAATCAAGGTATCTATGACCGACTCCGAGAATCCCCGCTAGGATAAAATCAAGCGTTCAATCTCCCTGAATGAGAAGGTCCTGTCTCAGTGGCAGAGTCCACGGTGACAGAGATGACATGTCCACCAGATCTGCATGCCAAGTCCTGCGTGGCCACACAGGTGCTATCAAAATCACTGAAGCTCTCTCCTGTTTGATTCTGGCAATCAGACGAGGAAGGAGAGGAAATGGTGGAAACACATAAGCCAGGTTGAACGACCAAGGTACTGCTAGAGCATCTATCAGTACTGCTTGAGGATCCCTTGATCTGGACCCGTAACAAGGAAGTTTGGCATTCTGACGAGATGCCATCAGATCTAATTCTTGCTTATAGATGGCAAGAGTGAGCCTCTGCCCATCGAATTATATTGGAAACCTCTATCATCGCTAGAGAACTCATTGTTCCCCCCTGATGATTGATATATGCTAGAGTCGTGATATTGTCCGACTGGAATCTTATTTATCTGGCCAAAGCCAGCTGAGGCCACGCCTGAAGCGCATTGAATATTGCTCTCCGTTCTAGAATATTTATCGGGAGGAGAGCCTCCTCCTGAGTCCACATACCCTATGCTTTCAGGGAATTCCAGACTGCACCCCAGCCCAATAGGCTGGTGTCCGTCGTCACTATGACCCATGCTGGCCTACAGAAACACATTCCCTGGGACAGATGATCCTGTGACAACCACCAAAGAAGAGAGTCACTGGTCTCTTGATCCAGATTTATCTGAGGAGATAAATTTGCATAATCCTCATTCCACTGATTGAGCATGCATAGTTGCAGTGGTCTGAGATACAAGCGAGCAAACGGAACTATGTCCATTGCCGCTACCATTAGCCCGATACCTCCATACACTGAGCCACAGACGGCTGAGGAATGGAATGAAGAGTTCGGCAGGTGGTTAAAATCTTTGATTTCCAGACCTCCATCAGAAAAATTTTCATGTCTACCGAATCTATCAGAGTTCCCAGGAATGGAACCCTTGTGAGGGGGATAAGAACTCTTTTTTACGTTCATCTTCCACCCGTGAGATCTTAGAAAAGCCAACACGATGTCCGTGTGAGATTTGGCTAGCTGGTAAGTTGACGCCTGAATTAAGATATCGTCTAGATAAGGCGCCACTGCTATGCCCCGCGGCCTTAGAACCGCCAGAAGGGACCCTAGCACCTTTGTGAAAATTCTGGGAGCTGTGACCAACCCGAAGGGAAGAGTCACAAACTGGTAATGCTTGTCCAGAAAAGCGAACCTGAGGAACTGGTGATGATCTTTGTGGATAGGGATGTGCAGATACGCATCCTTTAAATTCACGGTGGTCATATATTGACCCTCCTGGATCATTGGTAAAATAGTCCGAATGGTCTCCATCTTGAAGGATGGGACTCTGAGGAATTTGTTTAGGATCTTGAGATATAAAAT
Source organism: Bombina bombina (assembly GCF_027579735.1). Lineage (NCBI taxonomy): Eukaryota > Metazoa > Chordata > Amphibia > Anura > Bombinatoridae > Bombina > Bombina bombina. Next base: position 809,691,304 of record NC_069500.1, on the reverse strand, counting down.
TGGTCTGAATGTTCCCTCTTTTTTGGGAACCACAAACAGATTGGAGTAAAACCCCTGCCCCTGTTCTGTTTTTGGAACTGGGCAGATTACTCCCATGGTATGTAGGTCTTCTACACAGCGTAAGAACGCCTCTCTTTTTGTCTGGTCTACAGACAATCGAGAAAGATGGAATCTCCCCCTTGGAGGAGAATCCTTGAAATCTAGAAGATACCCCTGGGTCACGATTTCTAAAGCCCAGGAGTCCTGAACGTCTCTTGCCCAAGCCTGAGCAAAGAGAGAAAGTCTGCCCCCTACTAGATCCGGTCCCGGATCGGGGGCTGCCCCTTCATGCTGTCTTGGTGGCAGCAGCGGGCTTCTTGACCTGTTTACCCTTGTTCCAAGTTTGGTTAGGTCTCCAGACTGACTTGGATTGAGCAAAATTCCCCTCCTGCTTTGCAGCAGGGGAAGAGGTAGAGGGACCACCTTTGAAGTTTCGAAAGGAACGAAAATTAATTTGTTTGGTCCTCATCTTATTTGTCTTATCCTGAGCATGGCCTTTTCCTCCAGTGATGTCTGAAATGATTTCTTTTAGTTCAGGCCCGAATAGGGTCTTACCCTTGAAAGGGATAGCTAAAAGCTTAGATTTTGATGACCCATCAGCAGACCAGGACTTTTGCCATTTTAGCGCATAGAGCATTATGGCCTAACCTGAATTCTTTGCTGCTAATTTAGCCAGTTGAAAAACGGCATCTGTAATGAAATAATTAGCTATCTTAAGAGCCCTAATTCTATCCAGAATATCATCTAATGGGATCTCAACCTGAAGAGCCTCCTCTAGAGCCTTGAACCAAAACGCAGCTGCAGTAGTTACAGGAACAATGCCCGCTATAGGTTGCAGAAGAAAACTCTGATGAATAAATATTTTCTTTAGAAGACCCTCTAATTTTTTATCCATAGGATCTTTGAAAGCACAACTGTCCTCAATAGGTATAGTTGTACGCTTAGCCAGGGTAGAAATAGCTCCCTCAACACCCGAATGGTGTCTGATATGGGAAACTTTTTTTAAAAGTAGGAGGGGGAGAAATGGGAATACCTGGTCTATCCCACTCCTTTCTAACAATGTCCGAAATCCTCTTAGGGACCGGAAAAACATTAGTGTAAGTAGGAACCTCTAGATATCTATCCATTTTACACAATTTCTCTGGTGGAACTACAATAGGGTCACAATCATCCAGAGTCGCTAAAACCTCCCTAAGCAACAGGCGGAGGTGCTCTAGCTTAAATTTAAAAGCCGTCATATATGAATCTGTCTGAGGGAACATCTTTCCTGAATCAGAAATCTCTCCCTCAGACAGCAAATCCCTCACCCCCAACTCTGAACATTGTGAGGGTACATCGGAGATGGCTAATAAAGCGTCAGAGGGCTCAGCATTTACTCTCACACTGGACCTACTGCGCTTCCCCTGCAACCCAGGCAGCTTAGATAATACCTCTGTGAGGGTAGTATTCATAACTGCGGCCATATTTTGCAGGGTGAAAGAATTAGACGCACTAGAAGTATTTGGAGTCGCTTGTGCGGGCGTTAATGGTTGTGACACTTGGGGAGAATTAGATGGCATAACCCGATTCCCTTCTGACTGAGAATCATCCTGCGACATACTTTTATCAGCTAAAATATGTTCTTTGCAATTAATTGCCCTTTCAGTGCATGAGGGACACATTTTAAGTGGGGGTTCCACAATGGCTTCCAAACACATTGAACATTGGCTTTCCTCAATGTCAGACATGTTAAACAGGCTAGTAATGACACAAACAGGCTTGAAAACACTTTATTTAGTGAAAAAATAATCTTTAAAAAACGGTACTGCGCCTTTAAGAGAAAGAAAAGCATACACGTTCTGCAAAACAGCTTAAAAATAATCAAATCGTTTCAATTTTTTGCATGAATATTCAAAATATACAGCTAAGATTGCCCCACAAGGAAAGGAACAGTTAACCCTTCACAGTAAAAAAACGGATAATTAATAAGGCCTAAATCCGGAAAAAACACCCGCTGTGGCGCCTACCTGCCCTCAGGGATTGGAAAAACGGGGTTAAAACTTCGATTTGGCCCAACACTTCCACAAGGGCCCACCGGAGTTGGAGCTTGCTCTGCAAATACAAGTGCGCAACTGAGGCGTGAAAATAGGCTCCGCTCATCTCACTCGATGTTTTGCAGCCCAAATGAACCGCACCAGAGCGGTCTGAAACTAGCCATGTGGTTTCTTTAACCCAAAAAACATAATTTATGCTTACCTGATAAATTCCTTTCTTCTGTTGTGTGATCAGTCCACGGGTCATCATTACTTCTGGGATATAACTCCTCCCCAACAGGAAATGCAAGAGGATTCACCCAGCAGAGCTGCATATAGCTCCTCCCCTCTACGTCAGTCCCAGTCATTCGACCAAGAATCAACGAGAAAGGAGTAACCAAGGGTGAAGTGGTGACTGGAGTATAATTTAAAAGATATTTACCTGCCTTAAAAACAGGGCGGGCCGTGGACTGATCACACAACAGAAGAAAGGAATTTATCAGGTAAGCATAAATTATGTTTTCTTCTGTTATGTGTGATCAGTCCACGGGTCATCATTACTTCTGGGATACCAATACCAAAGCAAAAGTACACGGATGACGGGAGGGATAGGCAGGCTCATTATACAGAAGGAACCACTGCCTGAAGAACCTTTCTCCCAAAAATAGCCTCTGAAGAAGCAAAAGTGTCAAATTTGTAAAATTTGGAAAAAGTATGAAGCGAAGACCAAGTTGCAGCCTTGCAAATCTGTTCAACAGAGGCCTCATTCTTAAAGGCCCAAGTGGAAGCCACAGCTCTAGTGGAGTGAGCTGTAATTCTTTCAGGAGGCTGCTGTCCAGCAGTCTCATAGGCTAAACGTATTATGCTACGAAGCCAAAAAGAGAGAGAGGTAGCAGAAGCTTTTTGACCTCTCCTCTGTCCAGAATAAACGACAAACAGGGAAGAAGTTTGGCGAAAATCTTTAGTTGCCTGCAAGTAGAACTTGAGGGCACGAACTACATCCAGATTGTGTAGAAGACGTTCCTTCTTTGAAGAAGGATTTGGACACAAGGATGGAACAACAATCTCTTGATTGATATTCCTGTTAGTGACTACCTTAGGTAAGAACCCAGGTTTAGTACGCAGAACTACCTTGTCTGAGTGAAAAATCAGATAAGGAGAATCACAATGTAAGGCTGATAACTCAGAGACTCTTCGAGCCGAGGAAATAGCCATTAAAAACAGAACTTTCCAAGATAACAATTTTATATCAATGGAATGAAGGGGTTCAAACGGAACACCCTGTAAAACGTTAAGAACTAAGTTTAAACTCCATGGCGGAGCAACAGCTTTAAACACAGGCTTGATCCTAGCTAAAGCCTGACAAAAGGCCTGGACGTCTGGATTTTCTGACAGACGCCTGTGTAACAAGATGGACAGAGCTGAAATCTGTCCCTTTAATGAACTAGCTGATAAACCCTTTTCTAAACCTTCTTGTAGAAAGGACAATATCCTAGGGATCCTAACCTTACTCCAGGAGTAACGTTTGGATTCGCACCAGTATAGGTATTTACGCCATATTTTATGGTAAATCTTTCTGGTAACAGGCTTCCTAGCCTGTATCAGGGTATCAATAACCGACTCAGAAAAACCACGTTTTGATAAAATCAAGCGTTCAATTTCCAAGCAGTCAGCTTCAGAGAAGTTAGATTTTGATGTTTGAATGGACCCTGTATCAGAAGGTCCTGTCTTAGAGGTAGAGACCAAGGCGGACAGGATGACATGTCCACTAGATCTGCATACCAAGTCCTGCGTGGCCATGCAGGCGCTATTAGAATCACTGATGCTCTCTCCTGTTTGATTTTGGCAATCAATCGAGGAAGCAGCGGGAAGGGTGGAAACACATAAGCCATCCCGAAGTTCCAAGGTGCTGTCAAAGCATCTATCAGAACCGCTCCCGGATCCCTGGATCTGGACCCGTAGTGAGGAAGTTTGGCGTTCTGGCGAGACGCCATGAGATCTATCTCTGGTTTGCCCCAACGTCGAAGTATTTGGGCAAAGACCTCCGGATGAAGTTCCCACTCCCCCGGATGAAAAGTCTGGCGACTCAAGAAATCCGCCTCCCAGTTCTCCACTCCCGGGATGTGGATTGCTGACAGGTGGCAAGAGTGAGACTCTGCCCAGCGAATTATCTTTGATACTTCCATCATTGCTAGGGAGCTTCTTGTCCCTCCCTGATGGTTGATGTAAGCTACAGTCGTGATGTTGTCCGACTGAAACCTGATGAACCCCCGAGTTGTTAATTGGGGCCAAGCCAGAAGGGCATTGAGAACTGCTCTCAATTCCAGAATGTTTATTGGAAGGAGACTCTCCTCCTGATTCCATAGTCCCTGAGCCTTCAGAGAATTCCAGACAGCGCCCCAACCTAGTAGGCTGGCGTCTGTTGTTACAATTGTCCAGTCTGGCCTGCTGAATGGCATCCCCCTGGACAGGTGTGGCCGATAAAGCCACCATAGAAGAGAATTTCTGGTCTCTTGATTCAGATTCAGAGTAGGGGACAAATCTGAGTAATCCCCATTCCACTGACTTAGCATGCACAATTGCAGCGGTCTGAGGTGTAGGCGTGCAAAAGGTACTATGTCCATTGCCGCTACCATTAAGCCGATCACCTCCATGCATTGAGCTACTGACGGGTGTTGAATGGAATGAAGGACACGGCATGCATTTTGAAGCTTTGTTAACCTGTCTTCTGTCAGGTAAATCTTCATTTCTACAGAATCTATAAGAGTCCCCAAGAATGGAACTCTTGTGAGAGGAAAAAGAGAACTCTTCTTTTCGTTCACCTTCCATCCATGCGACCTTAGAAATGCCAGAACTAACTCTGTATGAGACTTGGCAGTTTGAAAGCTTGAAGCTTGTATTAGAATGTCGTCTAGGTACGGAGCTACCGAAATCCCTCGCGGTCTTAGTACCGCCAGAAGGGCACCCAGAACCTTTGTGAAGATTCTTGGAGCCGTAGCCAATCCGAATGGAAGAGCTACAAACTGGTAGTGCCTGTCTAGGAAGGCAAACCGTAGATACCGGTGATGATCTTTGTGAATCGGTATGTGAAGGTAAGCATCTTTTAAATCCACTGTGGTCATGTACTGACCCTTTTGGATCATGGGTAAGATTGTCCGAATAGTTTCCATTTTGAACGATGGAACTCTTAGGAATTTGTTTAGAATCTTTAAATCTAAGATTGGCCTGAAAATTCCCTCTTTTTTGGGAACCACAAACAGGTTTGAGTAGAACCCTTGTCCTTGTTCCGACCGCGGAACCGGATGGATCACTCCCATTAATAATAGATCTTGTACACAGCGTAGAAACGCTTCTTTCTTTATCTGGTTTGTTGACAACCTTGACAGATGAAATCTCCCTCTTGGGGGAGATAATTTGAAGTCTAGAAGGTATCCCTGAGATATGATCTCTAACGCCCAGGGATCCTGAACATCTCTTGCCCAGGCCTGGGCGAAAAGAGAAAGTCTGCCCCCCACTAGATCCGGTCCCGGATCGGGGGCTCTCGGTTCATGCTGTCTTTGGGGCAGCAGCAGGTTTCCTGGCCTGTTTGCCCTTGTTCCAGGACTGGTTAGGCTTCCAGCCTTGCCTGTAACGAGCAACAGCTCCCTCCTGTTTTGGTGCAGTGGAGGTTGATGCTGCTCCTGTTTTGAAATTCCGAAAGGGACGAAAATTAGACTGTCTAGCCTTAGCTTTGGCTTTGTCTTGAGGTAGGGCGTGGCCCTTACCTCCTGTAATGTCAGCGATAATTTCTTTCAAACCGGGCCCAAATAAAGACTGCCCCTTGAAAGGTATATTAAGTAATTTGGACTTAGAAGTAACATCAGCTGACCAGGATTTTAGCCACAGCGCCCTACGTGCCTGGATGGCGAATCCTGAGTTCTTAGCCGTAAGTTTGGTTAAATGTACTACGGCCTCCGAAATGAATGAATTAGCTAGTTTAAGGACTCTAAGCCTGTCCGTAATGTCGTCTAGCGTAGATGAACTAAGGTTCTCTTCCAGAGAATCAATCCAAAATGCTGCCGCAGCCGTAATCGGCGCGATACATGCAAGGGGTTGCAATATAAAACCTTGTTGAACAAACATTTTCTTAAGGTAACCCTCTAATTTTTTATCCATTGGATCTGAAAAAGCACAGCTATCCTCCACCGGGATAGTGGTACGCTTAGCTAAAGTAGAAACTGCTCCCTCCACCTTAGGGACCGTTTGCCATAAGTCCCGAGTGGTGGCGTCTATTGGAAACATCTTTCTAAATATTGGAGGGGGTGAGAACGGCACACCGGGTCTATCCCACTCCTTAGTAACAATTTCAGTTAGTCTCTTAGGTATAGGAAAAACGTCAGTACTCGCCGGTACCGCAAAGTATTTATCCAACCTACACAGTTTCTCTGGTATTGCAACGGTGTTACAATCATTGAGAGCTGCTAAAACCTCCCCTAGTAATACACGGAGGTTCTCCAATTTAAATTTAAAATTTGAAATATCTGAATCCAATCTGTTTGAATCAGAACCGTCACCCACAGAATGAAGCTCTCCGTCCTCATGCTCTGCAAGCTGTGACGCAGTATCAGACATGGCCCTAGTATTGTCAGCGCACTCTGTTCTCACCCCAGAGTGATCACGCTTGCCTCTTAGTTCTGGTAATTTAGACAAAACTTCAGTCATAACAGTAGCCATATCTTGTAATGTTATCTGTAATGGCCGCCCAGATGTACAAGGCGCCATAATATCACGCACCTCCCGGGCGGGAGATGCAGGTACTGCCGCGTGAGGCGAGTTAGTCGGCATAACTCTCCCCTCGCTGTTTGGTGAAATTTGTTCAAATTGTACAGATTGACTTTTATTTAAAGTAGCATCAATACAGTTAGTACATAAATTTCTATTGGGCTCCACCTTGGCATTGGAACAAATGACACAGATATCTTCCTCTGAGTCAGACATGTTAAACACACTAGCAATAAACTTGCACCTTGGTTATAATCTTTTTTAGCAAAAACGTACTGTGCCTCAAAGAGGTACTAAACGATTAAATGACAGTTGAAATAATGAACTGAAAAAACAGTTATAGCATCAAACTTTAAAACAATACAACTTTTAGCAAAGGTTTGTTCCCATAGTAAAATAACAATAATTAAATTTGACATAAAAATTACAGAGCAACGTTTTTATTCACAGTCAATATAAAATTCTCACAGCTCTGCTGAGAGAATCTACCTCCCTCTAAAGAAGTTTGAAGACCCCTGAGATCTGTCGGAGATGAACCGGATCATGCAGGAAATATAAGAGTAACTGACTCGAAATTTTTGATGCGTAGCAAAGAGCGCCAAAAACGGCCCCTCCCTCACACACAGCAGTGAAGAGAAACGAAACTGTCACAATTAAAACCAAACAACTGCCAAGTGGAAAATAATGCCCAAATATTTATTCACTCAGTACCTCAGAAATGTAAACGATTCTACATTCCAGCAAAAACGTTTAACATGATAAATACTTATTAAAAGGATTAGTGACTTTTAACAGAGTAGTTCCGGTGAAATACCATCCCCAGAATACTGAAGTGTATACATACATGTCATTATAACGGTATGGCAGGATTTTCTCATCAATTCCATTCAGAAAATAAAAACTGCTACATACCTCAATGCAGATTCATCTGCCCGCTGTCCCCTGATCTGAAGCTTTTACCTCCCTCAGATGGCCGAGAACAGCAATATGATCTTAACTACTCCGGTTAAAATCATAGTAAAAAACTCTGGTAGATTCTTCCTCAAACTCTGCCAGAGAAGTAATAACACGCTCCGGTGCTATTGTAAAATAACAAACTTTTGATTGAAGTCATAAAAACTAAGTTAATCACCATAGTCCTCTCACACATCCTATCTAGTCGTTGGGTGCAAGAGAATGACTGGGACTGACGTAGAGGGGAGGAGCTATATGCAGCTCTGCTGGGTGAATCCTCTTGCATTTCCTGTTGGGGAGGAGTTATATCCCAGAAGTAATGATGACCCGTGGACTGATCACACATAACAGAAGAAAAGAAGCCAAGTGTACCCTCCAATAAAGCCTCAAAAACGTTACTACTAAAAACGTTATCAGCACTCCCAGTTCAATAAACGTTTGCCCACAATCAAACTCAGTGTCAACCATTCTGTGTCAAGTTTCTTGTACTCAGCCATTCTGTGGGAACTGCACTGGATCTTAGTGACAAATGCTAAGATCATCAGCCTCCAGGCAGAAGTCTTCATCCATCTGCTGCCTGAGAGTAAATAGTACACACCGGTACCATTTAAAATAAAAAATTCTTGCTTGAAGAAAATAAAAACTAACATTTTATCACCTCTTTCACTTTACCCTTCCTAGTACTTAGAGTAGGCAAAGAAAATGACTGGGGGGTGGAGCTAAGGGAGGAGCTATATAGACAGCTCTGCTGTGGTGCTCTTTGCCACTTCCTGTTAGCAGGAGGATAATATCCCACAAGTAAAGGATGAATCCGTGGACTCGTCGTATCTTATAGAAGAAAGGTAACTTATATCGGAACTCCCAACCTTCCTTCCAGAAGCGTTGGATCTACACACTACGCCCCATACTTCGTAGTAGGATCCTAGCCCGGAGTCCATATCAATAGGCCAAGTGACATTCAGAATCCGACAGGATAATCCCAAAACTGTCTAAGGTCCAAGAAAAATCGACCCGAATGTTCGATAATATGAATTAATATGGATTAGAACAGTAATTCGTTCCTATCCAAAATGCGACCACAAAATCACAAGTATCAGCTCCAGAGAAAGAACGTTCCAAAAACGAAAATTATATCAGACGTGAGCTTATTAAAAACAAATCAAATACATCCATCCGGATCAAAATAAAAGTAAGGCAGCACCTGTGGGTGAACGCCCAAGGTGAATGGGTACACCAACAGGACCAGCCGATCAGAGGCTCCATTCACCCAAGCTCAGAACTAGAACAGATACATAAAAGAAAGAAAAACTGAGACGTCAAGAAAATAAGCTTCATCCCCAAACGTCTAACCCAGCTTGCCATCCGGCATCTAAGGCCTCGGATCCCTCGGCCCACTAGGACTGGAATCCTCCAGCACTGCCAAAACATGCCTTAGTAGAACACGAAGATCTGCCAGCCTATAACGAAATGCGAAACTATCCCTCACCTGATCAATAAACGACCCCGGCCCCGAGGTTGGGGCACCTGAAGTCAGAGGCCGACGCTTCCCCAGAAGGCCGAACTGAATCAGGCGATCCCATGCCCAACGTGCCTTGGTTGACAGAACATGGACAGTACCTTAAAAATATTTCAATTGGGAGATATAAGTGAGCCAGCGCCATAGATATGGCCAATGCGAAACTGTGCAGTAACCTCTGTAGGTAACAAGCCACCTTCCGGAGAAGGCGTAAAGGCCATAGGGACACCTGCTTGCATAGCAAAGGAAGGTTCTGGGGCACGCGCCTCACCGGACATAGAATCCTCTGGGGCAGATGGCTCAACACACTCTAAGGTCCCCGAGTCGGGAGAAGAGAGTACTCTAGAACAGCAACTGATGGGCATGGATAACCCGGGCCATTTCATATTCATCACAAGACGCATTCTCCGCATCGGAGACATCTGTGTCTAAAAAATCAGAATCCTCCATAATCTTGGGATTACAAAAATGACAAACACTAACTGCTACTCTTTTTACACACCCAATGGCTGGGGCACTCACTACCTCCTGTGAACCAGACCACCAACGAGCAGACTCTGTCGCCACACAGTCAGCATACGGAAGTGGAAAACAATGCAACCGGTCACGAGGTGCACCTTGCCAGTCACAAAAAGAGCGCGCAAATCTAAAGAGATTGCGCCAATTGATAAGGCCGTTATGTTCCGAAAAGCCATGAGCCAAAGTATTACTACGCATTAGCAGATAGAACCACATAACAAACATGATTAAAGTCCCCCCTGTTCAACAACCCCCCTCAGGAGATATTAACCCATGATTCCCACTGGGACCCTACCTTCTCTCGTTACCATTATATTCACATAATGAAATAAAATGAAACGATCTTACCGGAATCTGTGCCGTAGAACAGGAACACGGCCCTTTAAGTGTGACAGATAGTAGCCTCGCTTCTGACATGGACTTGAGTGAATAAAGGCAGGCAGCGAAACTCGTCAACGCCGATTGGCAAGGAGCTGTTAATGAGTCGGGACGGTTTCGCAGAAAGACTACGCCCTGCATCTCCGGACTCTAACCTTCATCCATGCTCTCACTGAGAGGCTGACAGGATTACTTAAAACTCCAGTCCTATTTCGAAGAGTACTACCCTCCATAAGAGACTCTCTCGAACTTGACACTTCTTTGCCAACCTCCTGTGACGAAAGGCAAAGAATGACTGGGGGATGAGGGAAGTGGGGGAGGTATTTGAAACCTTTGACTGGGGTGTCTTTGCCTTCTCCTGCTGGCCAGGTTCTGAATTCCATAAAATAATGAATGCAGCTGTGGACTCTTCACATTTAAGAAGAAAATTAATATATCAGGTAGGCATAAATTATGTTTTCTTTCTAATGGTAGTGAGAGTTCACGATCCTTACTTGAGGGAATCAATACCCAAGCTGTGAAGTCCACAAGAATATGGGTGGGGACAGAAAAAGAAAAAAATGCAGGCCCTCATTGATCAGGAACTACCGTCTGAAGAACCTTCCAGCCAAAGGTGAGGCAAAAACGTCAAAATGACTTGCAAGATAACAAGTATACAAGGATGACCAAGTAGAAGCTCTGTTTTACAGAAGCTTCATTCTTAAAAGCCCAGTTCATTGAAACTGAACAAGTGGAATGAGCTGTGAGTCAGCTAGGCGGTTGCTGGCCGCCTCCAAGTAAGCCAAACGAATTAAACTTCTAAACCAAAAAATTGAGACAGAAGAGGACTGGCGAAATTCCTTAGTAGCTTGCAAGTAAAATTTTAAAGCCCGCCCAACATCCAAATTATTTAAAAGTCTTCCCCCGGAGCAGAATGTAAAACTCTGAGACCTAAGTTTAGATTTCAAGGAGGAGCTATGGGCTTAGCAACCGGACGAATCCTAACAAGAGCCTGAACAAAGACAGACAAACCCTGGTCTAAAACCTCCTGAAGGAACTGTAAAATACACGGAATCCTAACAGAATTCCACAAGAAGTTGTGTTTAGAACACCAAGAGAGATATACCTTCCAAACCTTGTGAAAGATCCATGTAGTAACAGGCTTACAAGCCTAAATCAAAGCATCAATTACAGATTCAGAAAAAAACTATCTTGGACAAAACAAGTGTTCAATCTCCAAGAAGTTAAGTTGAGAGATGGAAGATTTTGATAGAAGAATGGACCCTGAACGGGAAGATCCTGACGCAGAGGAAGGCGCTACAGTGGAGCACTGGACATTCCAATCAGATTGGCATACCAAGTCTGTTGAGGCCAAGCTGGAGCTTTCAGAATTGCCGAGACCCTCTACTGCTTGAGACGAGCCACTACTCTAGCCATTTCCTCCAATTGTACTTCTGCCCAAACTAGATGATAATGCCACGGGGGTGTAAACGCATCTGTAAATTCTGCTTGAGGATTACTCGTCCTGGAACCATAGTGAGGAAGTTTGAGATTGAGCCTGCATGCCATCAAATCTATCTCTGGGTGTGCCCAGATTGTCTATTAACTGATTGAATATGTCCTGATTGAGAGACCATTCCCCTGGATTGAGAGTCTGGCAGCTCAGATAGTCCGCTTCCCAGTTGTCCACTCCCGGGATATGAATAGCAGAAATCATAGATTTAGTTCTGCCCAAGTCAGAATGCAAGATACCTCCTGCATTGCGAGGTGACTACGAGCGCCTTCCTGATGGTTGTCCGATTGGAAGTGAGTGAAAGGAACAGAGCGTAGAGTCTGCTCCGGCTTGACTTCTGCTGGCTTATCTTGAACCTCCAGGGTTCTAAAAACCTCCTCAAGCAGGGAACTTAAATGATCTATCTTAAACTGAAAGTAAACCTCCTCAGCTCCTTATCTGACTGCACAGAGGAAGAGAGTCAGAGGAGACTCCTCCATCAGAGTCTGAAGAGTATTTGACTTAATCAGATTGCCTAATAACCTCCAGGCTAACAATAGCACTGCCCTTAGAGGAGGAACTTGAAGAAACATGCTGAGCTTGCACTATACTTGCAGGCGGCAGAGCCACGATAGCTTCAGTCACTATTGATTGTAATTGAGAACTACACTGTGGTGCCTACTCATTTACAATGTCCTGAGTAATACATACTGGCGGCGAGACCACCTTAGGGGGTTGAACCTGGCTCTAAAGAATGGCTCTGTAGAACTGAAGACAAAAAGGAGTCACAAAAGTTGTGCTGTTGGACAAACTGTAATCATGTTACACAATAAACATTTATCTAATGAAATGCTGATGCTGGAGGATTCACCCACAGGGGATCCCTGCACCGTAGCTTCAGTCCCAGATTCCATTCCCCACCAAAAATGTGAACAAAAATGAAAACTTTAAGGGAAAAAAGTGCTAACACCACAAACCTGTTATGTGTATCTGTATAAAAATGCTAAAAACCCACTGCTCCGGTATAAGCGTCTTACCCCCTCCTATACAAGGACTGATGATGAGATAGTGAGCCTTGACACACACGTAACACTTAAGGTGTGCGTAGAGAGGTAAAAAGTATATTTCTATAACAGTGTTGGTTATGCAAAACTGGGGAATGGTAAATAAAGGGATTTTCTATCTTTTTAAACAATAACATTTTTGGTGTTTACTATCTCTTTAATTTTGTTTTAACTTCTGTACGCTGTTAGATGGTTCACATTCTACCTTAAATGGTATCTGCAGCCTCCCCTTTTTGTGCAACGAAAAATCACAGTGGGAGACATGTGTAGCAGCGTCAAAACCAAACTGGCACAAAACTTCGTTTTTGCTGCACAAACCAGCACAAATGGTATATTTATAACGTGAAGTGAAAAGTGGGCGGGGTTTGATCATATATAATGCATAAAATCTCCAAAATAAAACCGGCACAAATATTAATGTTTGCAGTACAAATATAGCACAAATGAAAGGTATATTTGTATTCACATTTTAAAAACATGGAGTGCCAACTTTACACAGCTGAGGCGAATTGGATGGTGGGTTACATCATTTTCACTGACAAAAAACAAACTGTTATAAATAAAAAAAAACTAAAGTAGCACAAATAAAATTTAAAAAAATTACGGCACAAACACAGCACTAACCAACCATGCCAGTTTTATATGTTTTGGCTGTTTTAGGGAACTAAATGACCCTTGGTGACCTTTATTAAATCGTTAATAAATAAAAAATTAGATAAAATGAACTAATTTTAAACTGCACAAACCTGCACAAAAGCAGCACTAACCAACTAGCCCGGTTTCATGTCTATTGGCTGTTGTAGAGATGGTGGGTGACCTTTGGTAACTTTTTTTTTTTTTTAAATCGGTAATAACCCAAAAAACAATTGCTATTATCGTAAAAATAAAAGCAGCAGAAATCTTAATTTTTATGGCACAAAACAGCACCAACGGAACACAGTGGATAATTTATTTGTGCCGATTGTAGAGGGGGCAGCGTCAAAAAGTCCTATATGGCAGACATGTTTTTAACAATGTTTGTAACAGTGTTATACATTGTTGAGTGAGCATTACATGGCATTAATGTATAATATGGTTATACAAATTTAAATGTTAACAGGCTGCTTAGTGTATTCTCATTCTGGCTAACCTTCTCTATAGTTAGAGTCTTGCTTTAAAACAACTACCATTTAAGACAGAGGTAATGTTATTAGTACAAATGGAGTGACTTGAAGGAATTTCCAACCACTGCTGCAATGGTAGTCCCGTTTCTGGAGGGTGTCCCAACACCACTTATTAGGTGGAGTTCCTGCTTTTCTCAGTCACGTTGTACTCTGTGCACAACAAAGCCAGGGACTATGTCCAACGCATAACAGGCTCTGATATTTTCTAGCTGCATAACAATTTTAAAAGTGAGCACAGAATGACTGACCATGGTTCACAGCACACCTGCTTTAAAAAAAAAGCAGTGGCGCTCAATGCTCATAATACTTTCTTTGCCTCTCTCCAAATGAGCACATTGCTGTAAAACAAAACTCAATGGGTGCATTTTTTATGAAAAAAAAACTTGACCACAGGGACGTCAGAAGGAAAATAAGTTCATGCAACTTAAGGCATAATAAAAAAGTCTGAATTCAATTAAAAAGGACATGATATCCAAATTATATTTTACGTCAAAATTTCCTCAGTAGCCACATCCCTTTAAGCAGCCAATCAGGATGCTAATCCCAGGACTTGCAAGGGAGTGTGCATCTGGTATGTGCAGACACAGTCATGTTATTTCCCGCCTCAGTTTAAGAAAGTTAACTGTGAAATCCCATAAGACGTCAGTGAAATGTCATGATATCACAGTATAAAATATATAATATATATATATATATATATATATATATATATATATATATATATATATATATATATATAATATTTTCCTTTTTTAAAGAGAGGTTCAAGTGATATTTTTTGTCAGTTTTTTACAGTTATGCTGCATCACTTTCAATTGATTTAGCATTTGGGTATTACCACCCTTTAAAAACAAAAATCTAAACAACTAAGCTTCCAATAACTGGAAGGGCATTCTTTTCAGAGTTCTATAAAGGAACCAGAACCTTATGACAGCTGTCTAGGCATGGAGAATTTCCAGAGGGCAAATATGCAAACTTAAAAGATGTCACAAAATAAAGCAATCACAGAAAGATACAGCAATTAATAGTGAGGAAATCAATCATATAAAATGAAGTAAAGGAAAACATGGAACTAAGATAGGAAAGAGAGCGACTGGTTGAAAAACCTGATGACCTGGGTAACTAGAAACTGATCTTCTGTGAATAAAACAGCTAAGAGTAAAAGAAAAAAAATGTAGGAAATCATGTGCAGCTTGTAAATAAATCACAGGTTTAACCCCTTAATGACAACTGACGTACCAGGTACGTCCTGCAAAAACTAGCAGTTAGTGACAATGGACGTACCTGGTACGTCAGTTGTTTAAGAGAGTGCTGGAAGCGATCGCAATCGCTTCCAGCAGCTCTCAGGGTATTGCAGTGATGCCTCGATATGGCGGCATCCTGCAATACCTTTTAACAAGCCTCCGATGCAGAGAGATATTTTTGGGGGCAAATTGGGTACTGGCAGACAGCTGCCAGTACCCAAGATGGCGGCAATTAAGTAGCAGGGAGGGTTATAGAGCTGTTTGGTGGGGGATCAGGGAGGTTGGGGGCTAAGGCGGGGCTCCATTACAGCAGAATACATTTCTTTAAAAAATAAAATAAAAAAAACTCCTTTTATTTAGTACTGGCAGACTTTCTGCCAGTACTTAAGATGGCGGGGACAATTGTGGGGTGGGGGAGGGAAGAGAGCTGTTTGGGAGGGATCAGGGGGTGGGATGTGTCAGGTGGGAGGCTGATCTCTACACTAAAGCTAAAATTAACCCTGCCAGCGCCCTACAAGCTACCTAATTAACTCCTTCACTGCTGGGCATAATTCACGTGTTGTGCGTAGCAGCATTTAGCGGCCTTCTAATTAACAAAAAGCAACGCCAAAGCCATATATGTCTGCTATTTCTGAACAAAGGGGATCCAAGAGAAGCTTTTACAACCATTTGTGCCATAATTGCACAAACTGTTTGTAAATAATTTCAGTGAGAAACCTAAAATTGTGAAAAATGTAAAGGTTTTTTTTATTTGCTCGCATTTGGCGGTGAAATGGTGGCATGAAATATACCAAAATTGGCCTAGATCAATACTTGGAGTTGTCTACTACACTAAACTAAAGCTAAAATTAACACTAAATGCTCCCTAATTAACCCCTTCACTGCTGGGCATAAAACACGTGTGGTGCGCAGCGGCATTTAGCGGCCTTCTAATTACCAAAAAGCAACCCCAAAGCCATATAAGTCTGCTATTTCTGAACAAAGGCGATCCCAGGGAAGCATTTACAACCATTTGTGCCATAATTGCAGAAGCTGTTTGTAAATAATTTCAGTGGGAAACCTAAAGTTTGTGACATAATGTGTGAAAAAGTGAACATTTTTTTTAATTTGATTGCATTTGGCGGTTGAAACGGTGGCATGAAATATACCAAAATGGGCCTAGATCAATACTTTGGGATGTCTTCTAAAAAAAAATATATACATGTCAATGGATATTCAGGTATTCCTGACAGATATCAGTGTTCCAATGTAACTAGCGCTAATTTTGAAAAAAACATAATTTATGTAAGAACTTACCTGATAAATTCATTTCTTTCATATTAGCAAGAGTCCATGAGCTAGTGACGTATGGGATATACATTCCTACCAGGAGGGGCAAAGTTTCCCAAACCTCAAAATGCCTATAAATACACCCCTCACCACACCCACAATTCAGTTTAACGAATAGCCAAGAAGTGGGGTGATAAAAAAGTGCAAAAGCATATAAAATAAGGAATTGGAATAATTGTGCTTTATACAAAAATCATAACCACCACAAAAAAAAGGGCGGTCCTCATGGACTCTTGCTAATATGAAAGAAATGAATTTATCAGGTAAGTTCTTACATAAATTATGTTTTCTTTCATGTAATTAGCAAGAGTCCATGAGCTAGTGACGTATGGGATAATGATTACCCAAGATGTGGATCTTTCCACACAAGAGTCACTAGAGAGGGAGGGATAAAATAAAGACAGCCAATTCCTGCTGAAAATAATCCACACCCAAAATAAAGTTTAATGAAAAACATAAGCAGAAGATTCAAACTGAAACCGCTGCCTGAAGAACTTTTCTACCAAAAACTGCTTCAGAAGAAGAAAATACATCAAAATGGTAGAATTTAGTAAAAGTATGCAAAGAGGACCAAGTTGCTGCTTTGCAAATCTGATCAATCGAAGCTTCATTCCTAAACGCCCAGGAAGTAGAAACTGACCTAGTAGAATGAGCTGTAATCCTTTGAGGCAGAGTTTTACCCGACTCAACATAGGCAAGATGAATTAAAGATTTCAACCAAGATGCCAAAGAAATGGCAGAAGCTTTCTGGCCTTTTCTAGAACCGGAAAAGATAACAAATAGACTAGAAGTCTTACGGAAAGACTTAGTAGCTTCAACATAATATTTCAAAGCTCTAACAACATCCAAAGAATGCAACGATTTCTCCTTAGAATTCTTAGGATTAGGACATAATGAAGGAACCACAATTTCTCTACTAATGTTGTTGGAATTCACAACTTTAGGTAAAAAATCAAAAGAAGTTCGCAACACCGCCTTATCCTGATGAAAAATCAGAAAAGGAGACTCACAAGAAAGAGCAGATAATTCAGAAACTCTTCTGGCAGAAGAGATTGCCAAAAGGAACAAAACTTTCCAAGAAAGTAATTTAATGTCCAATGAATGCATAGGTTCAAACGGAGGAGCTTGAAGAGCCCCCAGAACCAAATTCAAACTCCAAGGAGGAGAAATTGACTTAATGACAGGTTTTATACGAACCAAAGCTTGTACAAAACAATGAATATCAGGAAGAATAGCAATCTTTCTGTGAAAAAGAACAGAAAGAGCAGAGATTTGACCTTTCAAGGAACTTGCGGACAAACCCTTATCTAAACCATCCTGAAGAAACTGTAAAATTCTCGGTATTCTAAAAGAATGCCAAGAAAAATGATGAGAAAGACACCAAGAAATATAAGTCTTCCAGACTCTATAATATATCTCTCTGGATACAGATTTACGCGCCTGTAACATAGTATTAATCACAGAGTCAGAGAAACCTCTTTGACCAAGAATCAAGCGTTCAATCTCCATACCTTTAAATTTAAGGATTTCAGATCCTGATGGAAAAAAGGACCTTGCGACAGAAGGTCTGGTCTTAACGGAAGAGTCCACGGTTGGCAAGAGGCCATCCGGACAAGATCCGCATACCAAAACCTGTGAGGCCATGCCGGAGCTACCAGCAGAACAAACGAGCATTCCTTCAGAATCTTGGAGATTACTCTTGGAAGAAGAACTAGAGGCGGAAAGATATAGGCAGGATGATACTTCCAAGGAAGTGATAATGCATCCACTGCCTCCGCCTGAGGATCCCGGGATCTGGACAGATACCTGGGAAGTTTCTTGTTTAGATGAGACGCCATCAGATCTATTTCTGGAAGTTCCCACATTTGAACAATCTGAAGAAATACCTCTGGGTGAAGAGACCATTCGCCCGGATGCAACGTTTGGCGACTGAGATAATCCGCTTCCCAATTGTCTATACCTGGGATATGAACCGCAGAGATTACACAGAGCTGGATTCCGCCCAAACCAGAATTCGAGATACTTCTTTCATAGCCAGAGGACTGTGAGTCCCTCCTTGATGATTGATGTATGCCACAGTTGTGACATTGTCTGTCTGAAAACAAATGAACGATTCTCTCTTCAGAAGAGGCCAAAACTGAAGAGCTCTGAAAATTGCACGGAGTTCCAAAATATTGATCGGTAATCTCACCTCCTGAGATTCCCAAACTCCTTGTGCCGTCAGAGATCCCCACACAGCTCCCCAACCCGTGAGACTTGCATCTGTTGAAATTACAGTCCAGGTCGGAAGCACAAAAGAAGCCCCCTGAATTAAACGATGGTGATCTGTCCACCATGTTAGAGAGTGTCGTACAATCGGTTTTAAAGATATTATTTGAGATATCTTTGTGTAATCCTTGCACCATTGATTCAGCATACAGAGCTGTAGAGGTCGCATGTGAAAACGAGCAAAGGGGATCGCGTCCGATGCAGCAGTCATAAGACCTAGAATTTCCATGCATAAGGCTACCGAAGGGAATGATTGTGACTGAAGGTTTCGACAAGCTGAAATCAATTTTAGACGTCTCTTGTCTGTTAAAGACAGAGTCATGGACACTGAATCTATCTGGAAACCCAGAAAGGTCACCCTTGTCTGAGGAATCAATGAACTTTTTGGTAAATTGATCCTCCAACCATGATCTTGAAGAAACAACACAAGTCGATTCGTATGAGATTCTGCTAAATGTAAAGACTGAGCAAGTACCAAGATATCGTCCAAATAAGAAAATACAACAATACCCTGTTCTCTGATTACAGACAGAAGGGCACCGAGAACCTTTGTAAAAATTCTTGGAGCTGTAGCTAGGCCAAACGGCAGAGCCACAAACTGGTAATGCTTGTCCAGAAAAGAGAATCTCAGGAACTGATAATGATCTGGATGAATCGGAATATGCAGATATGCATCCTGTAAATCTATCGTGGACATATAATGCCCTTGCTGAACAAAAGGCAAGATAGTCCTTACAGTTACCATTTTGAACGTAGGTATCCTTACATAACGATTCAATATTTTTAGATCCAGAACTGGTCTGAAGGAATTCTCCTTCTTTGGTACAATGAAGAGATTTGAATAAAACCCCATCCCCTGTTCCGGAACTGGAACTGGCATAATTACTCCAGCCAACTCTAGATCTGAAACACAATTCAGAAATGCTTGAGCTTTCACTGGATTTACTGGGACACGGGAAAGAAAAAATCTCTTTGCAGGAGGTCTCATCTTGAAACCAATTCTGTACCCTTCTGAAACAATATTCTGAATCCAAAGATTGTGAACAGAATTGAACCAAATTTCTTTGAAAAAACGTAACCTGCCCCCTACCAGCTGAGCTGGAATGAGGGCCGCACCTTCATGTGGACTTAGAAGCAGGCTTTGCCTTTCTAGCAGGCTTGGATTTATTCCAGACTGGAGATGGTTTCCAAACTGAAACTGCTCCTGAGGATGAAGGATCAGGCTTTTGTTCTTTGTTGAAACGAAAGGAACGAAAACGATTATTAGCCCTGTTTTTACCCTTAGATTTTTTATCCTGTGGTAAAAAAGTTCCTTTCCCACCAGTAACAGTTGAGATAATAGAATCCAACTGAGAACCAAATAATTTGTTACCCTGGAAAGAAATGGAAAGTAGAGTTGATTTAGAAGCCATATCAGCATTCCAAGTCTTAAGCCATAAAGCTCTTCTAGCTAAAATAGCTAGAGACATAAACCTGACATCAACTCTAATAATATCAAAAATGGCATCACAGATAAAATTATTAGCATGCTGAAGAAGAATAATAATATTATGAGAATCATGATCTGTTACTTGTTGCGCTAAAGTTTCCAACCAAAAAGTTGAAGCTGCAGCAACATCAGCCAATGATATAGCAGGTCTAAGAAGATTACCTGAACACAGATAAGCTTTTCTTAGAAAGGATTCAATTTTCCTATCTAAAGGATCCTTAAACGAAGTACCATCTGACGTAGGAATAGTAGTACGTTTAGCAAGGGTAGAAATAGCCCCATCAACTCTAGGGATTTTGTCCCAAAATTCTAATCTGTCAGACGGCACAGGATATAATCGCTTAAAACGTTTAGAAGGAGTAAATGAATTACCCAATTTATCCCATTCTTTGGAAATTACTTCAGAAATAGCATTAGGAACAGGAAAAACTTCTGGAATAACCACAGGAGATTTAAATACCTTATCTAAACGTTTAGAATTAGTATCAAGAGGACCAGAATCCTCTATTTCTAAAGCAATTAGTACTTCTTTAAGTAAAGAACGAATAAATTCCATTTTAAATAAATATGAAGATTTATCAGCATCAATCTCTGAGACAGAATCCTCTGAACCAGAAGAATCATCAGAATCAGAATGATGATGTTCATTTAAAAATTCATCTGTAGGGAGAGAAGTGTTAAAAGATTTTTTATGTTTACTAGAAGGAGAAATAACAGACATAGCCTTCTTGATGGATTCAGAAACAAAATCTCTTATGTTATCAGGAACATTCTGCACCTTAGATGTTGAAGGAACTGCAACAGGCAATGGTACTTTACTAAAGGAAATATTATCTGCATTAATAAGTTTGTCATGACAATTAATACAAACAACAGCCGGAGGAATAGCTACCAAAAGTTTACAGCAGATACACTTAGCTTTGGTAGGTCCAGCACTAGACAGCGATTTTCCTGAAGTATCTTCTGACTCAGATGCAACGTGAGACATCTTGCAATATGTAAGAGAAAAAACAACATATAAAGCAAAATTGATCAAATTCCTTAAATGACAGTTTCAGGAATGGGAAAAAATGCCAAAGAACAAGCTTCTAGCAACCAGAAGCAATGAAAAATGAGACTTAAATAATGTGGAGACAAAAGCGACGCCCAAATTTTTATTTTTATTTTTTTTTAGCGCCAAATAAGACGCCCACATTATTTGGCGCCTAAATGCTTTTGGCGCCAAAAATGCCGCCACTTCCGGAACGCCGACATTTTTGGCGCAAAATAACGTCAAAAAATGACGCAACTTCCGGCGACACGTATGACGCCGGAAACGGAAAAGATTTTTTGCGCCAAAAAAGTCCGCGCCAAGAATGACGCAATAAAATGAAGCATTTTCAAATGCATTATCCCAAATATGAAACTGACTGTCTGAAAATAAGGAATGTTGAACATTCTGAGTCAAGGCAAATAAATGTTTGAATACATATATTTAGAACTTTATAAACAAAGTGCCCAACCATAGCTTAGAGTGTCACAGAAAATAAGATTTACTTACCCCAGGACACTCATCTACATGTTTGTAGAAAGCCAAACCAGTACTGAAACGAGAATCAGTAGAGGTAATGGTATATAAATAAGAGTATATCGTCGATCTGAAAAGGGAGGTAAGAGATGAATCTCTACGACCGATAACAGAGAACCTATGAAATAGACCCCGTAGAAGGAGATCACTGCATTCAAATAGGCAATACTCTCCTCACATCCCTCTGACATTCACTGCACGCTGAGAGGAAAACCGGGCTCCAACTTGCTGCGGAGCGCATATCAACGTAGAATCTAGCACAAACTTACTTCACCACCTCCATAGGAGGCAAAGTTTGTAAAACTGAATTGTGGGTGTGGTGAGGGGTGTATTTATAGGCATTTTGAGGTTTGGGAAACTTTGCCCCTCCTGGTAGGAATGTATATCCCATACATCACTAGCTCATGGACTCTTGCTAATTACATGAAAGAAAAAGTGGTTTAGAAATAGCAAAGTGCTACTTGTATTTATGGCCCTATAACTTACAAAAAAAGCAAAGAACATGTAAACATTGGGTATTTCTAAACTCAGGACAAAATTTAGAAACTATTTAGCATGGGTGTTTTTTTAGTGGTTGTAGATGTGTAACAGATTTTGGGGGTCAAAGTTAGAAAAAGTGTGTTTTTTCCATTTTTTCCTCATATTTTATAACATTTTTTATAGTAAATTATAAGATATAATGAAAATAATGGTATATTTAGAAAGTCCATTTAATGGCGAGAAAAACGGTATATAATATGTGTGGGTACAGTAAATGAGTAAGAGGAAAATTACAGCTGAACACAAACACCACAGAAATGTAAAAATAGCCATTGTCATTAAGGGTAAGAAAATTGAAAAATGTTCCGGTCATTAAGGGGTTAAAGAAACAGTAAAGGGATATAAAATGTAATTGGCCGTGAATAAACTGTGTAAAAAAGATAGGAACTTTTAAGTCCTTTTTTTCTTTAATGACAAGATGTTACTAGTGCAGATCTCTGTACTTACGTGAGCACCAGTTGGTAAGTATGGCCCAAGGAACATGCACGGGGCATTACATACCAATCAACATTTGTGTGTGTGTGCTGGATGTGGCAATGCAGCACTAATAAAACATTAAAGGGACAGTGAACCCAAATTTTTTCTTCCATGATTCAGATAGAGCATGCAATTTTAAGCAACTTTCTAATTAACTCCTATTATCATTTTTTCTTCATTCTCTTACTATCTTCATTTGAAAAAGAAGTCAGCTAAGCTTTTTTTTGGTTCAGACCTATGGACAGCACTTTTTTATTGGTGGATGAATTTATCCACCAATCGGCAAGAACAACCCAGGTTGTTCACAAAAAATAGGCCGGCATTTAAACTTACATTCTTGCATTTCAAATAAAGATACCAAGAGAAAACAGAATTCATGTTTACCTGATAAATTACTTTCTCCAACGGTGTGTCCGGTCCACGGCGTCATCCTTACTTGTGGGATATTCTCTTCCCCAACAGGAAATGGCAAAGAGCCCAGCAAAGCTGGTCACATGATCCCTCCTAGGCTCCGCCTTCCCCAGTCACTCGACCGACGTAAAGGAGGAAATTTGCATAGGAGAAATCATATGATACCGTGGTGACTGTAGTTAAAGAAAATAAATTATCAGACCTGATTAAAAAACCAGGGCGGGCCGTGGACCGGACACACCGTTGGAGAAAGTAATTTATCAGGTAAACATAAATTCTGTTTTCTCCAACATAGGTGTGTCCGGTCCACGGCGTCATCCTTACTTGTGGGAACCAATACCAAAGCTTTAGGACACGGATGAAGGGAGGGAGCAAATCAGGTCACCTAGATGGAAGGCACCACGGCTTGCAAAACCTTTCTCCCAAAAATAGCCTCAGAAGAAGCAAAAGTATCAAATTTGTAAAATTTAGTAAAAGTGTGCAGTGAAGAGCAAGTCGCTGCCTTACATATCTGATCAACAGAAGCCTCGTTCTTGAAGGCCCATGTGGAAGCCACAGCCCTAGTGGAATGAGCTGTGATTCTTTCAGGAGGCTGCCGTCCGGCAGTCTCGTAAGCCAATCTGATGATGCTTTTAAGCCAAAAGGAGAGAGAGGTAGAAGTTGCTTTTTGACCTCTCCTTTTACCAGAATAAACAAACAAGCAAGATGTTTGTCTAAAATCCTTTGGAGCATCTAAATAGAATTTTAAAGCACGAACTACATCCAAATTGTGCAACAAACGTTCCTTCTTTGAAACTGGATTCGGACACAAAGAAGGCACGACTATCTCCTGGTTAATGTTTTTGTTAGAAACAACTTTCGGAAGAAAACCAGGTTTAGTACGCAAAACCACCTTATCTGCATGGAACACCAGATAAGGAGGAGAACACTGCAGAGCAGATAATTCTGAAACTCTTCTAGCAGAAGAAATTGCAACCAAAAACAAAACTTTCCAAGATAATAACTTAATATCAACGGAATGTAAGGGTTCAAACGGAACCCCCTGAAGAACTGAAAGAACTAAATTGAGACTCCAAGGAGGAGTCAAAGGTTTGTAAACAGGCTTGATTCTAACCAGAGCCTGAACAAAGGCTTGAACATCTGGCACAGCTGCCAGCTTTTTGTGAAGTAACACAGATAAGGCAGAAATCTGTCCCTTCAAAGAACTTGCAGATAATCCTTTCTCCAAACCTTCTTGAAGAAAGGATAGAATCTTAGGAATTTTTATCTTGTCCCAAGGGAATCCTTTAGATTCACACCAACAGATATATTTTTTCCATATTTTGTGGTAGATTTTTCTAGTTACAGGCTTTCTGGCCTGAACAAGAGTATCAATGACAGAATCTGAGAACCCTCGCTTTGATAAGATCAATCGTTCAATCTCCAGGTAGTCAGTTGGAGTGAGACCAGATTCGGATGTTCGAACGGACCTTGAACAAGAAGGTTCCGTCTCAAAGGTAGCTTCCATGGTGGAGCCGATGACATATTCACCAGGTCTGCATACCAAGTCCTGCGTGGCCACGCAGGAGCTATCAAGATCACCGATGCCCTCTCCTGATTGATCCTGGCTACCAGCCTGGGGATGAGAGGAAACGGCGGGAATACATAAGCTAGTTTGAAGGTCCAAGGTGCTACTAGTGCATCTACTAGAGTCGCCTTGGGATCCCTGGATCTGGACCCGTAGCAAGGAACCTTGAAGTTCTGACGAGAGGCCATCAGATCCATGTCTGGAATGCCCCACAACTGAGTAATTTGGGCAAAGATTTCCGGATGGAGTTCCCACTCCCCCGGATGAAATGTCTGACGACTCAGAAAATCCGCTTCCCAATTTTCCACTCCTGGGATGTGGATTGCAGACAAGTGGCAGGAGTGAGTCTCCGCCCATTGAATGATTTTGGTCACTTCTTCCATCGCCAGGGAACTCCTTGTTCCCCCCTGATGGTTGATGTACGCAACAGTCGTCATGTTGTCTGATTGAAACCGTATGAATTTGGCCTTTGCTAGCTGAGGCCAAGCCTTGAGAGCATTGAATATCGCTCTCAGTTCCAGAATATTTATCGGGAGAAGAGATTCTTCCCGAGACCAAAGACCCTGAGCTTTCAGGGGTCCCCAGACCGCGCCCCAGCCCACCAGACTGGCGTCGGTCGTGACAATGACCCACTCTGGTCTGCGGAAGCTCATCCCCTGTGACAGGTTGTCCAGGGACAGCCACCAACGGAGTGAATCTCTGGTCCTCTGATCTACTTGTATCGTCGGAGACAAGTCTGTATAATCCCCATTCCACTGACTGAGCATGCACAGTTGTAATGGTCTTAGATGAATTCGCGCAAAAGGAACTATGTCCATTGCCGCTACCATCAAACCTATTACTTCGATGCACTGCGCTATGGAAGGAAGAGGAACAGAATGAAGTACTTGACAAGAGTTTAGAAGTTTTGATTTTCTGGCCTCTGTCAGAAAAATCCTCATTTCTACGGAGTCTATTATTGTTCCCAAGAAGGGAACCCTTGTTGACGGAGATAGAGAACTTTTTTCTACGTTCACTTTCCACCCGTGAGATCTGAGAAAGGCCAGGACAATGTCCGTGTGAGCCTTTGCTTGTGGAAGGGACGACGCTTGAATCAGAATGTCGTCCAAGTAAGGTACTACTGCAATGCCCCTTGGTCTTAGCACCGCTAGAAGGGACCCTAGTACCTTTGTGAAAATTCTTGGAGCAGTGGCTAATCCGAACGGAAGTGCCACAAACTGGTAATGCTTGTCCAGGAATGCGAACCTTAGGAACCGATGATGTTCCTTGTGGATAGGAATATGTAGATACGCATCCTTTAAATCCACCGTGGTCATGAATTGACCTTCCTGGATGGAAGGAAGAATTGTTCGAATGGTTTCCATTTTGAACGATGGAACCTTGAGAAACTTGTTTAGGATCTTGAGATCTAAGATTGGTCTGAATGTTCCCTCTTTTTTGGGAACTACGAACAGATTGGAGTAGAACCCCATCCCTTGTTCTCCTAATGGAACAGGATGAATCACTCCCATTTTTAACAGGTCTTCTACACAATGTAAGAATGCCTGTTTTTTTATGTGGTCTGAAGACAATTGAGACCTGTGGAACCTCCCCCTTGGGGGAAGCCCCTTGAATTCCAGAAGATAACCTTGGGAGACTATTTCTAGCGCCCAAGGATCCAGAACATCTCTTGCCCAAGCCTGAGCGAAGAGAGAGAGTCTGCCCCCCACCAGATCCGGTCCCGGATCGGGGGCCAACATCTCATGCTGTCTTGGTAGCAGTGGCAGGTTTCTTGGCCTGCTTTCCTTTGTTCCAGCCTTGCATTGGCCTCCAGGCTGGTTTGGCTTGAGAAGTATTACCCTCTTGCTTAGAGGACGTAGCACTTGGGGCTGGTCCGTTTCTGCGAAAGGGACGAAAATTAGGTTTATTTTTGGCCTTGAAAGACCTATCCTGAGGAAGGGCGTGGCCCTTGCCCCCAGTGATATCAGAAATAATCTCTTTCAAGTCAGGGCCAAACAGCGTTTTCCCCTTGAAAGGAATGTTAAGCAATTTGTTCTTGGAAGACGCATCCGCTGACCAAGATTTTAGCCAAAGCGCTCTGCGCGCCACAATAGCAAACCCAGAATTTTTCGCCGCTAATCTAGCCAATTGCAAAGTGGCGTCTAGGGTGAAAGAGTTAGCCAATTTGAGAGCATGAATTCTGTCCAAAATCTCCTCATAAGAAGAATCTTTATTGAGCGCCTTTTCTAGTTCATCGAACCAGAAACACGCTGCTGTAGTGACAGGAACAATGCATGAAATTGGTTGTAGAAGGTAACCTTGCTGAACAAACATCTTTTTAAGCAAACCCTCTAATTTTTTATCCATAGGATCTTTGAAAGCACAACTATCTTCTATGGGTATAGTGGTGCGTTTGTTTAGAGTAGAAACCGCCCCCTCGACCTTGGGGACTGTCTGCCATAAGTCCTTTCTGGGGTCGACCATAGGAAACAATTTCTTAAATATAGGGGGAGGGACGAAAGGTATGCCGGGCCTTTCCCATTCTTTATTTACAATGTCCGCCACCCGCTTGGGTATAGGAAAAGCTTCGGGGGGCCCCGGGACCTCTAGGAACTTGTCCATTTTACATAATTTCTCTGGAATGACCAAATTCTCACAATCATCCAGAGTAGATAACACCTCCTTAAGCAGGGCGCGGAGATGTTCCAATTTAAATTTAAATGTAATCACATCAGGTTCAGCTTGTTGAGAAATTTTCCCTGAATCTGAAATTT
This sequence comes from Bombina bombina, assembly GCF_027579735.1. Taxonomy (NCBI): domain Eukaryota; kingdom Metazoa; phylum Chordata; class Amphibia; order Anura; family Bombinatoridae; genus Bombina; species Bombina bombina. The sequence continues at coordinate 809,663,782 of NC_069500.1, read as the reverse complement.
CTCCCTCAGACAAAACCTCCCTGGCCCCCTCAGACTGGTGTAGGGGCACTTCAGAAACAATATCATCAGCGTCCTCATGCTCTTCAGTATTTTCTAAAACAGAGCAGTCGCGCTTTCGCTGATAAGTGGGCATTTTGGCTAAAATGTTTTTGATAGAATTATCCATTACAGCCATTAATTGTTGCATAGTAAGGAGTATTGGCGCACTAGATGTACTAGGGGCCTCCTGTGTGGGCAAGACTGGTGTAGACGAAGGAGGGGATGATGCAGTACCATGCTTACTCCCCTCACTTGAGGAATCATCTTGGGCATCATTATCTCTAAATTTTGTGTCACATAAATCACATCTATTTAAATGAGAAGGAACCTTGGCTTCCCCACATACAGAACACAGTCTATCTGGTAGTTCAGACATGTTAAACAGGCATAAACTTGATAACAAAGTACAAAAAACGTTTTAAAATAAAACCGTTACTGTCACTTTAAATTTTAAACTGAACACACTTTATTACTGCAAATGTGAAAAAGTATGAAGGAATTGTTCAAAATTCACCAAAATTTCACCACAGTGTCTTAAAGCCTTAAAAGTATTGCACACCAAATTTGAAAGCTTTAACTCTTAAAATAACGGAACCGGAGCCGTTTTTATATTTAACCCCTTTACAGTCCCTGGTATCTGCTTTGCTGAGACCCAACCAAGCCCAAAGGGGAATACAATACCAAATGACGCCTTCAGAAAGTCTTTTCTGTGTATCAGAGCTCCTCACACATGCATCTGCATGTCATGCTTCCTAAAAACAAGTGCGCAATAGAGGCGCGAAAATGAGGCTCTGCCTATGATTAGGGAAAGCCCCTAGAGGATAAGGTGTCCAATACAGTGCCTGCCGGTTATTTTACATAATTCCCAAGAATAAAATAATTCCTCAAAGCTATGAAGTATAAAATATGTTTATATATCAATCGTTTTAGCCCAGAAAATGTCTACAGTCTTAAAAGCCCTTGTGAAGCCCTTTTTTTCTTATGTAATAAAAATGGCTTACCGGATCCCATAGGGAAAATGACAGCTTCCAGCATTACATCGTCTTGTTAGAAATGTGTCATACCTCAAGCAGCAAAAGTCTGCTCACTGTTTCCCCCAACTGAAGTTAATTCCTCTCAACAGTCCTGTGTGGAAACAGCCATCGATTTTAGTAACGGTTGCTAAAATCATTTTCCTCTTACAAACAGAAATCTTCATCACCTTTCTGTTTCAGAGTAAATAGTACATACCAGCACTATTTTAAAATAAACTCTTGATTGAATAATAAAAACTACAGTTAAACACCAAAAAACTCTAAGCCATCTCCGTGGAGATGTTGCCTGTACAACGGCAAAGAGAATGACTGGGGAAGGCGGAGCCTAGGAGGGATCATGTGACCAGCTTTGCTGGGCTCTTTGCCATTTCCTGTTGGGGAAGAGAATATCCCACAAGTAAGGATGACGCCGTGGACCGGACACACCTATGTTGGAGAAAGAAGAATTTTTTTTAATAGGAGTAAATTAGAAAGTTGCTTTAAATTTCATGCTCTATCTGAATCACGAAAGAAAAAAATTGGGTTCACTGTCCCTTTAACTCAAAAAGTTAAAAGTGATAGTCAACTTGATTTTTTTATTGTTTAAAAAGATAGATAGCGACTTTACTACCCATTCCCCAGCTTTGCATAACCAACATTGTTATATTAATATATTTTAGAACATCTAACATTGCCTGTTTCTAATTGTCTGCAGGCTGCCCCTTATCTCAGTGCTTTTTACAATCTTGCACTACAGCCAGGCGCTGCTAGTTCCAGTGTACCTTATAGATAACATTGTGTTTACTCCTGTGGACAATGATAATGGGTTTACAAGAACTAGCACTAATTGGCTAAAATTCAAGATTGTAAAAAGCTAAAAACAATAAAAAAATATTAGTGTTGGTTATGCAAAACCGGGGAATGAGTAGTTAATGGATTATCAATATTTTTAAACAATAACAATTTTCAAGTATACTTTCCCTTTAAGGCAGTCCTTTTTTAAACATAATTTGCATTACAAAATGTTCTGCAAAACTGACTTCTGTGCCCCTGAGGACCTGAAAAAGGAGAATGCTACAGACTGACATCTTGTTTTGTTTGTGGAAAAACATATAAGAATTCAGAAATCCATATTAAAGACCTCCAAAAGGAAAGAAGCACGTTCCAACAGGAGGAGACTATGTAAGTCTAATTACAAACCATCTTTCAAAGAGAAACTGAGCACTGCCTTGTCCCTAGCTTGATGTTCTGTTCGAGAACTCAAAGACTGCAATTCAAAGGCGTCCAGGCTGATGGCTATGCAAGAGAGGAGAGCTTTGTAGAGGAACTGAACAACAGATTATTAGATCTCACATTATTATTTGTGAATAAAACACAGTTTTCCTCCAAAATAGTGACGACAAATTATAATTGGCTATGGACAGCAACCACTATTTTAAAAAAAAAAAAAAAAAACTACAACAACAAAAACACATAAGATTCACCTGGTAATATTTACTTTCAAAATACATTAGTCATCAAGTTTGATGATATCTACCATACCAAAAAAAAAAGGGCACATTCCTGTTAATATTCCCCTTTCCAAATGTCTATTGCCTTAAAACCTCTCAACTATAATTGAGGACATAGAGGGAGCCGATTATGTTATGTTATGAACATGCCTAATGTAAAACATGTGACGCAACAGAGAAGTACAGCAGATTCTTCACAAATGAGTGAAGCCAAAGGCAGACTCTTACACATCAGGTAGTGATATACACACAATTGCTGGTGTCGCTGAACACATTTGTTTAGTTACATTACATAAGATAGACACTAGGAACACAAGTGAAATTCTTTAGAGGAATTTTATTCAGCTGCTCTTTGTTAAAGGGGTTGTGTTTCTCTACATTTCTCTATAAAATACACCAAAGGTTGTTCTTTTGGATTCAAGTCAGGTGACATACTTGGTCATATCATGGTTTTCACTTTTTTCTTCTTTAGAAACTCAAGTGATTTTGGCAGTGTGTTTTAGATCGTTATCATGCTGGAATATTACTCTTCTGCCAAAGCTTCTGAAGACTGGGAGTTATCTTGTCAGCCAGTATTTTATATTATCCACAGGAATTCATGCTGCCATCTATAAATGTTATTGCACCAACACCTTTTGCACTCATGCAACCCCATATCATCTCTCTGCTTCACTGCTGGGACTATGCATTAACTGTTGTAGTCTTGGCCAGGTTCAAGCCAAACATGCTGGACCCTATCTGAGCCGAACACATTTTTCTTTGTCTCATTTGACCAATGAATGTGCTCCCAATATTCATCAGGCTTTTTTCAAACTGTTTAGCAAAGTTTAATCTTGCAGTTTTGTGCCGAAGAGAACGCTAGGTTTGTGTTTCTTGGATGCCGTCCATAGCGGTTGACATTATGCAATGTCCTTTGCACTGTCTGAGGTGTGACAGAAATGCTTTTTTCCATTTGTAATCTCCAGAGCCAAGTCTGAAGCACTTGCCCGTCTGAACTAGATTTTGTTTCAACTATCTAACTTGTGTGTCAGTGATCACAGGTGTATTCACTTTTGTTGCATTGAGTTTCTGTATTTTCAATATATTCTTTCTAAATATATATATATATATATATATATATATCTCTATCTCGCAACGTGTGTTGCTGCAGCTCGATCATATAAATACAAATAATTTGAAAAATAATTATATATATATTTTTTTTTATTTCTTTTTTTTTTTAACTCAAACTGTTGTTCTTTTATGTGCATAGTAGAAACACTTTGAATATAAAGTTAATTTAAAGGGAAATAAACTGTTAAACGTCTCTTACTGGCCTATTCAATATTCAGTAACTATCCTCAATTAATCCACATAAAGTAGAGAAGTAATATAATTTATTTGTATAGCTCTGCAAAATTCTGTAGAACTGACCATTTTGCATTCCTGTCATATTAAAGGGACAGTACACACCTTGAGATTAAGGTTTAGTTATGTGTAATAAAATAACTTTGCAATAAACGTTCATTATTTATTTTGCCCCCTTTACATGCAATGTTGTTTGGAAATTGTGGATTATCTAGTTCTAACAGCCAGAAAAGTATACTGTAGACTTCTTGAGGTTAACCCTGCCTCATATCTTCCCTTCAGCGGATAACTGCAAAATAAAGCACTATATAATAACCGTGGCTAAACTTGTCAGCTGCAGACCAGCCTGGATTGGCTCTTGATAGAGTTTGGCTATTGAGAAACAACTGCAGCAACAAAAAAAAAAAACTGTGCTAATTTGTTTTTAAAATGTCAACAGAAATGTTTACCGTTTACTGTCCCTTTAAATGAAGTAACTTAACAATCCAGAGAGATGTAGTTTTAGATACCTCACTATAAGGTTTCAGTGGGTTTTTTGGTTTTAGAAGAGCGGAAGTACTTACAGCTTTGGTAAGGTCATGAGGGAGACGGGCCCACGATGGATTGAACAAAATGCAGTAATCCTTGCCATTGCTCTTCTCAGATGTAACATGTACCATCCCATATTCACACAGTACCTAAAAAAAAAAAAAGAAATTGGTTTCAGAAAAATAATAAGAGTAACAAAAGTGATGTGATTAAAAAGACAATGTATTCAGGCAAGCAGCCAATGAGAGTGCTTTGTATTCAAAGTTGCTGCAAGAACACCCTTTTCAAATAGGCTGGGCTCTTTGTCTCCCCATTGGGTGACTGCATTTCTGCTGCTGTTTCTTGTTTACATAGCTTTTCTATAGTCTAATGTGAAGTATTAAAATTTTCAGTATCAGTGGTGGTTTTAACATACAAAGCAGCCTCAAATGGCAAAGGGACAAAATTATTATTTTTTCCTAAATCATTAGCATACCCCATCATCCCTACATAAGGAGTTTGAGGAGGACATACAAATGGATATAGAAGATGAGAGTAATAGTTTAAACAAATGGTAAAATAGTAATTTATATATGTCCGTGGATATTTGTCACAGAAAGGGATAATCAACCCTGCAACTGTCAGTTTGTGATCCAAAGGGTTAACCATCCCTTTACCCTTTTAATCAGACTGACAGAACCAAGCCGCTTCAAGCACATGTAACTTAGTTCAGTGAGTGCAAGGGTTAACAAACACTCCCCAGTCTATCATAAACCCAGAAAATGCCCAAAACTCCCCTTTAATGCCACCCACACTAAACTATCTCTGCTGCCACCAATTAGGATTGTTAATGGGAATTAGGAAATCTTAAGAAACCCCAGAGTACTAGATTTATAACTCCAAAACAGAATTTAGCTAAAATTATAATAAATGTTTTTGAGTCTTCAGTAAAGTGGTTCAAATATTTGACAAAGGCAGAATTTAATAAAGGAAAGTTTATTTAGACAAAAATAGTCAAAGTACATTTATATAAAAAAGGAATTAACAAACACAGTTATACAACGCAAACAGTTAAAAATAAAGATGAAAACCTATAACTTTACAAGCATAGTCTGTCCCAAGGGAAATGGGAAGGAAAGATGTTATCCCGCCCTTATGACGTTCAATGCCGTCCTAACTGTTCTGGGCTTTAGCACCCTTAGGACAGCATAGAACCTACTAGCCATTTGGCTATACTAAAAACTTAGGCGCTTCCTGAATGAGATTGTAGGTTGGAAGGGATGTGTAGCGTCATAGGCACTCCCCCCTGACCGGATCGCATGAATAATTGCGTGATTTCAATTGCTACTTATTTGTTTTCATCTGAACTTTGTTCCGATGTAGACAAATAAGTCCGGGCGGGAAGGGGTTCATTACGCTGTAGCAGCTTCCAATGTAAACAACAATATGATTTAGCCAGATTCCACATTAAATAATTTTTTCTTTAAGGAAAGGGCAAGGAATGTAGCCACCCTTTATGACAGGCCATAAACCCTCTCTCAAGCCTGGCTGAAATGATACTGTATATTTCTATTTAGGAACATTAACAATATACTGTTAATCACTCACATTGTGGAAACACATGGACTATTTTGATAGAAAATGACATGTCTATCATATAAATTGTTTTCATGATGTAATATATTAAAAGGAATACTGAACCTAATTTTTTTTCTTTCATGATTCAGATAGAGCATGCAATTTTAAGCAACTTTTTAATTTACTCCTATTATCAAATTTTCTTTGTTCTTTTGGTGTCTTTATTTGCAAAAGCAGGAATGTAAGCTTAGGAGCCGGCCCATTTTTGTTTCAGCATCTGGGTTATGCTTGCTTATTGGTGGCTACATTTTTAAATTTAGCAATTGAAGAGATATAAGTAGAAACATCCGGAAAGAAATGTGGGTCAAGATTTTTGGAAAAGGATATCCTAATGTGCCTAACTCCCAGTAATCCATAATAAGTAGATTTGCGGTCATCTCAAAAGGCCCAGTCAACACAGTAGATTTGCATAATCAACAAATGCATGATAACAAGACTATGCAATAGCACTTAGTTTGAACTTCAAATGAGTAGAAGATTTTTTTCTAACAATTTTAAAAGTTATGTATATTTCCACTCCCCGTGTACCATGTGACAGCCGTCAGCCAATCACAAATGCATACACATTTATTCTGTGAATTCTTGCACATGCTCAGTAGGAGCTGGCGACTCAAAAAGTTTAAATATAAAGACTGTGCACATTTTGTTAATGGAAGTAAATTGGAAAGTTGTTTAAAATTACATGCTCTATTTGAATAATGAAAGTTTAATTTTGATTAGCGTGTCCCTTTAAGGCTGAAACACTATAATTAAATACTTTTGCTCAATAATGGAGGGATATTCTGGGACAGATATGTAGCAGGATTAGACTTGAGAAATCAGCAGGGTGCATTTAAAGTTCTGAGATGGAAAATCCCCAACTTTGAGAGCTAAATTACAAGAAAAGGGGGCAAAATAAATAATGAAAATATATGGCAAAAAAATTGTTTCATTACATATATATTACATATCATAGAAAAAGCTCAAGTTGTTTACTCTCCCTTTAAACAGATGTGCTCTGTGGTATCTATCTGAATAGACATTTGAAGTTTTCATTTCTTCCTTTTTTTTCACTACTCTATTTAAGAATTTCACTAATTCATATCCCATATGTAAAAAAAAAAAATCAGGTATAGCTTTTTAGAAGGAACCATTTCAAAATTATTCACTAAAAATAGGTCGGCATCTAAACTTACATTCTTGCATTTCAAATAAAGATACCAAGAAAATGAAGAAAATTTGAGAATAGGAATAAATTAGAAAGTTGCTTAAAATTGCATGCTCTATCTGAATCACAAAAGAAAAAAATTGGGTTCAGTGTCCCTTTAACTTTTTCACAAACTTTGGGGTCCTTCACTGCAGAAATAGCAGACATACATGGCTTTGCCATTGCTTTTTGGTAATTAGAAGGCCACTAATTGCAGCTGCATACCACACTTCTGAAATTCCTGGCAGTGAAAAGGTTAGTTAGCTAGCTTGCACCTCCCTGATCCCTCCCAAACAGCTCTTTCCCCACCACCACTAGCTTAGGTACTGGCAGACAGTCTGCCAGTATAGGTTTTTTGGCAATTTTTTTTATTTTTGAATTAATTAATTTTCTATAATTATTTTTTGCAGTGTAGGATTCCCTTTTTACCATCCCACCTCCGAAACAGTTCTCTAAACCTCCCCCCTCCAAAATTATTTAAAAAAATAAATAAATGCACACAAAAGTTATAAGGGCTCAAAAAGATATGAGATCTCAGGTGGTAAAAAAAAAAACTAGGTTTAAAGTCCTTTGCCTGCCTTTTTTTCCCCTATCTCTTCTGCAAAACCAATAATCTTGAGACAGTTAACATCCAACACCAAAACATTTTTTTATTTTTTTTTAGAAAATACATGAAGCAACAGAGTTGAAATGGCACCACTGACGCTTACCTGTTATGAAATTCCATATTTCACATAATTTTGACTTCAAACAATATGGTGTACCTTAATTAGTCTTTTACGTTTCGACACCATGAGTAATTCCAAAATTATGACGTTAAATAAATTAAAGGAAATTCTTGTAACAAAATTGTCTCCAGAGATTACCATTATGCATAACAAATAAATAAATGCATTACAAATACTGAGATAAAAGAAATATGTGGAAAAAACTGTAACTGTAGCGGCTTGCTCAAGAGTAGGCCAAATTCCACTTTAAAAAAAGTGTAGAAATCTTATTCAGTGCTTAAGAAAACTCGGGATTGCAATTATTATTTTCTCCAATGGCTCTGCTATGAAATATTAGGTTAAGAGTACCAATATTTTTGTCCCTGTCTTTATATTACAGTTTAAAGTAATACGTGAAGTCAGAAATCAAAAGTGAAGTTTCTGTTCTATTACATTTGAAATAAAGAATGGTGGATACCAAACACGTTTGTAAATTTTTACTTAGTTCAGTGAAAATTGTGCGTTTTACTAAAAAAGTGGAAGGGTACCAATAATTTTGGACACATCTGTACTTGCTACTCCAAGCCTCACCAAACATTTTGAAGAATTATTTTAATTATGCTTTCTAAAGAAACATACAAGCCAAACATTTTATTTTCTGATTCGGCTAGAGCATACAATTTTTTAAAACAACTTTCCAATTACGTCTGGTGGAATATACAGGTGAAATAATTGTGATGATTATGGCTTACAGCTCATGAAAACCCCAAATCCACAATCTCAGAAAATTAGAATATTGTAAAAAGGTGCAATATTCTAGGCTCAAAGTGTCCCACTCTAATCAGCTAATTAAGCCATAACACCTGCAAAGGGTGCAGAAAACCATCATTGACACCCTCAATAAGGAGGGAAAGCCTCAAAAGGTAATTGCAAAAGAAGTCGGATGTTCCCAAAGTGCTGTATCAAAGCATATTAATAGAAAGTTATGTGGAAGGGAAAAGTGTGGAAGAAAAAAGTGCACAAGCAGCAGGGATGACCGCGGCATGGAGAGGATTGTCAGGAAAAGGCCATTCAAAAGTGTTGGGGACTTTCACAAGGAGTGGACTGAGGCTGGAGTCAGTGCATCAAGAGCCACCACACACAGACTGATCCTGGAAATGGGCTTCAAATGTTGTATTCCTCTTGTCAAGCCACTCCTGAACAACAAACGTCAGAAGCGTCTTACCTGGGCTAAAGAAAAACAGACCTGGTCTGTTGCCCAGTGGTCCAAAGTCCTCTTTTCTGATGAGAGCAAATTTTGCATCTCATTTGGAAACCAAGGACCCAGAGTATGGAGGAAGAATGGAGAGGCACACACTGCAAGATGCTTGAAGTCCAGTATGAAGTTTCCACAGTCTGTGTTGATTTGGGGAGCCATGTCATCTGCTGGTATTGGTCCACTGTGCTTCATTAAGTCCAGGGTCAAAGTAGCCGTCTACCAGGAGATTTTGGAGCACTTTATCCTTCCTACCGCAGACAAGCTCTATGGGGATGCTGACTTCCTTTTCCAGCATCTGCCCACACTGCCAAAAGCACCAAAATCCGGTTCAATTACCGTGGGATTACTGTGCTTGATTGGCCAGCCAACTCACCAGACCTGAACCACATAGACAATCTATGGGGCATTGCCAAGAGAAAGATGAGAGACATGAGACGGAACAATGCAGAAGAGCTGAAGGCAGTGCCACAGGCTGATAGCTTCCATGCCACGCCGCATTGAGGCAGTAATTGCTGCAAAAGGGGCCCAAACCAAGTCTGATATTGTTCTATATACAATCCTTGTTTTATTGATTGCATGTAATAATCTAATTTTCTTATATTGTGGATTTGGGGTTTTCATGAGCTGTAAGCCATAATCATCACAATTATGATAAATCACGGCGTGAACTATCTTGCTTTGCATGTAATGAGTGTATCTCATATATTAGTTCCACCTTTTAAGTTGCATTAGTGAAATAAATGAACTTTTGCACAATATTAAAATTTTTCGAAATTCACCTGTATATTTGTATGCATATAATACTTAGGTAGAATGTAGACCTACATTTTTTATAAAATATGACTGTCTGAGTGTATATATAATAAAAGTCTAAGGAAGCATGTAATTGACACAGGTGGTAGGGCAAACGGGAGGCAATAAACTAATAAGAGGCAAGGTTATTAGACATGCAAGTTAAAAGGATAAGAAACACAAAATGTTTATTTTGTGATTCAGATAAAGAATACAATTTTGAACAACTTTCCAACTTACTTCTAGTATTTAATTTGCTTCCTTCTCTTGTTATCTTTTGCTGAAAGGTTTTTTTTCTAGGTAAGCTCTGGAGCAGCAAAGCACCTAGGTTCTAGCTGCTGATTGGTTGCTGCATGTATATACACAGATTGTCAGTGGCTCACCCATATGTTCAGTTAGAAACTAGTAGTGCATTGCTGCTCCTTCAACAAATAATACCAAGAGAATGAAACAAATTAAATAATAGAAATAAATTAGAAAGTTCTTTAAAATAGTATTCTTTATCTGAATCATGAAACATTTTTGGGTTTCACGTCCCTTTAAGTATTTTACTCTTCCCAAGGATGTCAGCTTGTCCCACAATAAAATATTTCAGGTGATGATATATATAAGCAGGACAGCTAAGAGGGATAGAGAGGAGAGTTAGGATGTGTAACCCACACATCCACACAGCCTGTTTCTTCTTCTACAACAGCAAGGTCATCCACACAGCCTGTTTCTTCTTCTACAACAGCAAGGTCATCCACACATCCTGCAGCCTTTTTCTTCTTCTACAACAGCAAGTTCATCAACACATCCACACAGCCTGTTTCTTCTTCAACAACAGCAAGGTCATCCACACAGCCTGTTTCTTCTTCTACAACAGCAAGGTCATCCACACAGCCTGTTTCTTCTTCTACAACAGCAAGGTCATCCACACAGCCTGTTTCTTCTTCTACAACAGCAAGGTCATCCACACAGCCTGTTTCTTCTTCTACAACAGCAAGGTCATCCACACAGCCTGTTTCTTCTTCTACAACAGCAAGGTCATCCACACAGCCTGTTTCTTCTTCTACAACAGCAAGGTCATCCACACAGCCTGTTTCTTCTTCTACAACAGCAAGGTCATCCACACAGCCTGTTTCTTCTTCTACAACTGCAAGGTCATCCACACAGCCTGTTTCTTCTTCTACAACAGCAAGGTCATCCACACAGCCTGTTTCGTCTTCTACAACAGCAAGGTCATCCACAAAGCCTGTTTCTTCTTCTACAACAGCAAGGTCATCCACACAGCCTGTTTCTTCTTCTACAACAGCAAAGTCATCCACACAGCCTGTTTCTTCTTCTACAACAGCAAGGTCATCCACACATCCACACAGCCTGTTTCTTCTTCTACAACAGCAAGGTCATCCACACATCCACACAGCCTGTTTCTTCTTCTACAACAGCAAGGTCATCCACACAGCCTGTTTCTTCTTCTACAACAGCAAGGTCATCCACACATCCACACAGTCTGTTTCTTCTTCTACAACAGCAAGGTCATCCACACATCCACACAGCCTGTTTCTTCTTCTACAACAGCAAGGTCGTCCACACATCCTGCAGCCTGTTTCTTCTTCTACAACAGAAAGGTCGTCCACACATCCTGCAGCCTGTTTCTTCTTCTACAACAGAAAGGTCGTCCACACATCCTGCAGCCTGTTTCTTCTTCTACAACAGCAAGGTCGTCCACACATCCTGCAGCCTGTTTCTTCTTCTACAACAGCAAGGTCGTCCACACATCCTGCAGCCTGTTTCTTCTTCTACAACAGCAAGGTCATCCACACATCCTGCAGCTTGATTCTTCTTCTACAACAGTAAGGTCATCCACACATCCTGCAGCCTGTTTCTTCTTCTACAAGGGCAAGGTCATCCACACGTCCTGCAGCCTGTTTCTTCTTCTACAACATCAAGGTCATCCACATCCTGCAGCCTGTGTCTTCTATAACAGCAAAGACATCCTGCAAGTGCACTGCAAGCCTGTGTCTTTTACAACAGCAAGGCCAGCCATTCAGCCAGTGTCTTCTATAACAGCAAGGTCAGTCATTCAAAGCCAGTGCCTTCTACAACAGCAAGGTAAGTCATCCAGAGCCAGCATATTCTACAACTGCAAGGTCAGTCTCCTCCAGTGAAAGCCAGTGTTGCCTCAGTCTCAAATAAACATGATGATGAGCAAGCCCATTGTTGTCTTCTTCATATTCAATTAATTTCAAGTGTAAGCCTGTGGTCTCTTATCTCTCAATCCAGGTGACTGAATCATCAAGCCCATTGTTGTCTTCTTTACATTCAAGTGCAAGTCTGTGGTCTCTTATCTTAATTGCAGCAGAAACAGATCATTCTTCTTGATCCAAAATAATTATTAGAAAATCTTTAGGAAGCTTTTTCAAGACTGCTTCAGCTGTGTCATCTCTGCAACTTGAAGACGCTATACTAGCATCATCAGAGCTAAGCTAACAGCTAACTGGATCATCAAGCCTATTCAATTGTTGTCTTTCTATTCAAGTGCAAGCCTGTGGTCTCTTGTCTCTCATTGTGCCACCCTACTGATCCTGGAAGTGTGTGCGGTAGACGGTGGTATAAATCTCATTTTTTGTGCCAGCTAGTAGTGTATGCGGTAGATAAAATTCAAGATGAGTTCTGAAGAGCTGTCCGTGTCCAACAATAACGATGATAACGACTTGGTGCCAAAGAAAAATTCAACAACAGTTGTTTGGGAATATTTTGGATTCAGAAAAGATGATGTGACACAGAACCAAGTAATCTGCAAGACTTGTGGCATGAGTGTTGCAGCAAAACAAAGTAACACAAAAAACCTGTCCCAGCACCTTAAACAGCCGCATAAGGAAATCTTTGAATAATGTGTGGCAAAAAACCCTGACAGAGAAAAGACAACACAAAAACGCTGTTAAGATAAAGTTGAGCAGCAACAATCAATCATAAAGGCATTTGCAAGCACATCCCTATTTGAGAAGACCTCAAAAAGGCATAGAGAAATAACCAACGCTATTGAATATTATATATGCAAAGACATGGTGCCTGCATACACGGTTAGTAAAGAAGGCTTTAAAAAAATGACACCCACTCGACAAGAGATACCAACTGTCATCTCGCAATTACTTCTAATAGTTGCAATCCCAGAAATGTATGCAAAATGCAAAGCTGTAGTTGAATCTGAGATAAAACAATTGAAATACTATGCAACAACAACAGATATGTGGTCAAGCCGAACAATGGAGCTATATACGAGTTTATCCTGGTTATAAGTGACTAGCGCCTAGATTAGTATACCGGCTACACTATAAATAGACCCCCTAACTGGGTCCTACAAGAGATTCAAGGCAAATGGGATATAGGAGCACCAAAGGCTTAGGTATACACCAGGTTACAAATGTGGTTATTCACCTCTGAGTCTTAATTGTCAGTGTGTACCACAAACTCAAAAGTACATTGGGCAATGTGAGTGTAATCTCAGTCTAAGGAGGTCAAAGACTAAATAAGTATCGATAAAATTATATTTAATCAACATATAATCAAAAACATAAATAAAACAGACCGAATACTACAAATTAAATGAATTAATAATAGTTAAAAATTGATTTAGATAAAATCAAAAAGCAATACTTAAAAATAGATCAATAAACCCTCAACTTATGGGTGTGTATATTAAAAATTTCCATATAATGTAATATGTAGCCCAAAAATTTAATAGATACCGGTATGATTGAAGGGTGTGTAAAAAACATATTCCATATTCTTTTTTTTATTTCCCAATTTTAAAAAAATGCTTTGGAGAAGAAAAAAAAAATTCAACTTTACTGTCCCTTTAATATAAAATCACATTTATCAAGGCCAGTAGGTTTAATATATCAGGCGTAACATGAGGCCAGTAAATGTTAAAATGGGCTTCCCATTTAAAGCAAGATTTGCAAACTTATTGACTTCGCTCCCATCGGGAACTGCATTGTGTGCTAGCAATGACTGACCTGAGCTCTACATGTGCCTGCAGTTTTCATTCTGCTGACTGGAGGTTCTCTTGTGCTTGAAACTAAAGAACAGAGATCGTGTTTATTAACATCACAAGAGAATTGCAAACTATTATGTATCTACAGGTCCACTATGATCAGTGTAGTGACGATGAGATGATACTGTTTCTTTGACAGTAAAACAGTATTAGTAATGAACAGCAAAAATGTCCCAAATGTAACAATTTATATAATATACTATTGAAGAAAAACCATCACTTATAGGCTTCAGCCGAAATAAGCTTAAAGGGACAGACTTTCATTAATCAGATAGGCCATGTAATTTTAAACAACTTTCCAATTTACTTTTAATCACCAATTTTGCTTTGTTCTCTTGGTATTCTTAGTTGAAAGTTAAACCTAGGAGGTTAATATGCTAATTTCTTAGACCGTGAATGCCACCTCTTATCTGAATGCATTTTGACAGTTTTTCACCACTAGATGGTGTTAGTTCATGTGTGCCATATAGATAACCTACCTAGGAGTCAGCACTGATTGGCTAAAATGCAAGTCTGTCAAAAGACCTGAAATAAGGAGGCAGATTGCAGAGGCTTAGATACAAGGTAATCACAGAAGTAAAAAAAAAAGTGTATTAATATAACGTGTTAGTTATGCAAAACTAGGGAATTGGTAATAAAGGGATGATCTATCTTGTAAAACAATACAATTTGTGGTGTAGACTGTACCTTTAAAGAGTTAGTAAAGTCAAAATTAATCTTTCATGGTTCAGATAAAGCATGCAATTTTAAAGGGACAGTATACACTCATTTTCATATAACTGCATGTAATAGACACTACTATAAAGAATAATATGCACAGATACTGATATAAAAATCCAGTATAAAACTGTTTAAAAACTTACTTAGAAGCTGTCAGTTTACCTCTGTTGAAAAGGTAGCTGGAAAGCCCACTGCAAGTGACAAATAAGACACTCCCCCCCCTCCCCCTTCTTTTGCATATGAAAAGACCCTTTACACAAACAGGAGCAAGCTGGAGTAGGTAGCTGAGCGTATTCACATAAAACTTTGGGGCTTGGTTAGGAGTCTGAAAATCAGAGCAATGTTATTTAAAAATAAGCAAAACTATACATTAATTTAAAAAAAAAACTTTATGGGCTATATAAATAGATTATCTACAAAACATTTATGCAAAGAAAAAATGAGTGTATAATGTCCCTTTAAATAACTTTCCAACTTAGAACCATAACAGCTCAGGAGTGTGCATGTCTCTTTAGTACTCTATGGCTACAGTTTTGCAACATTGGTTAACAAACCTACAAATAATGTTACAAAACACTACAGTCAGAGTACTAAAGATACGTGCACACTCCTGAGCTCTTATGAGCCTACTTAGTTTTACTCTTCAATAAAAGATACCAAGAGAAAGAAGCAAAATTTGATAATAGAAGTAAATTGGAAATTTGTTTAAAATGTCATGCTCTATCCGAATCATGAAAGTTTAATTTTGACTTTACTGTCCCTTTAAAATTTGTGTGAAACCAATTCAGGGCTGCAGTCTTATCAATATAAAGAAGTTACAGTCAGATAATAGCTCTGGCTTAAAAGGGACACTGAACCCAATTTTTTTCTTTTGTGATTCAGACAGAGCATGCAATTTTAGGCAACTTTCTAATTTACTCCTATTATCAAATTTTCTTCGTTCTCTTGCTATCTTTATTTGAAATAAAAGCCATCTAAGCTTTTTTGGGTTAAGAACTCTGGACAGCACTTTTTGATTGGTGGATGGATTTTTTCCACCAATCAGCAAGGACAACCCAGGTTGTTCACCAAAAATGGGCCGGCATCTAAACTTAGATTATTGCATTTCAAATAAAGATACCAAGAGAATAAAGAAAATTTGATAATAGGAGTAAATTAGAAAGTTGCTTAAAAATTCATGCTCTATCTGAATCACAAAAGAAAAATATTGGGTTCAGTGTCCCTTTAAGGTAACAATTAAACAAATTGATTGGATAGAGCATGACATTTAAAAAAAAAAAAAACTTTCTATTTTACTTATGTTATAAATTTTGCTTAGTTCTCTAGTTAAAGAGTAATTTGAGGTGAGCTCAGGAGCGTGTGTGTGACTTAAATTGATAGTAAATGTTACCGTTCTTGTAATGCTAGCCTGAATCTAACCAATAAATTAAATACAGCTTAATTCATCATTTAGAAGGGAATATGCCCTATAACAATTTTATTTTGTTCATTGTTCTACTACAATAACCCACTCCGGCTGCCCACCACAGAACTATTTTTTTTCCATTAGGTGACGTTTTCACCTCTTATCCAATAGCCATGCTCGTCATACGGCACTCAATATTTTCTGTGGAGAACACCGTTTAATATTTACTTGCATATAATTTGTGTTTAGCCCATGCAAAAAGGGTTACCAAAGTAGTCATAGGAGCAGCAATACACTACTGGGAGCTAGCTCCTAATTTATGGCTGCACATATATACCTTTTGTCATTGGCTTTCATGATGTGCCCAGCTAGCTGCCAGTAGTGAATTGATGTTCCTTCAACAAAGGATACTAATAGAACAAATCACATTTAATAATAGAAGGCAGAAAGTTGTTTAAAATGGTATGTTCTATCTGAATTATGAAAGCAACATTTTTGGTTTCATATCCCTTTAAATATATAATTAGTCCACTAAATAGTATAATTGCTTAAAGGGACATGAAACCCCCAAATCTTCTTTCGTGATTTTGAAAGAACATGCAGTTTTAAACAACTTTCCAGTTTACTTCTACTATTTAATTTGCTTCCTTCTCTTGTTATCTTTTGCTGAAAGGATTATATAGAAAAGGTGAGGAGCAGCAGAGAACTTAGGTTCTAGTTTCTGATTGGTGGCTGCATATATATATACACTGATTGTCATTGGCTCACCCATGTGTTGTTAGAAACTGTAAAGTTGTTTAAAATTGTATGTTCTACCTAAATCATGAAAGAAAATGTTGGGGTTTCATGTCCCTTTAATGCAATACTCTTGTTATTTTTTTGTATATTTTCCCCAGTTAAGTAGAACTGTCATGAAATCCAGCAGCAATGACATCTGCAATACATATCTGCAGTATTACAAAGAACACAAGGGACAGACCATTAAAACACTGCAGTGCACACCCCTACTGCTCTAAAGCGTTAGGACTTCCAGCTTGCATATGAAACAGATACAGATATCAGCTGGTCCTGAAACTGTAATATTCAGACAAGGGCATTGCGGGGGGAGAGAGTGAAGAGAGAGATTCTGATTGCTTATTTTATGAGCTTGCTCCGAGATCTTGAACAAATCTGTTGAGCCCTGTATTACACAACAGTTTGCTATTTCTCAATAGTGCAGGTGGTACAGTCCTCCTCTTCCAGTACTTATTTTGTTTAGTCCGTTATGTATTTATAAACTTACCATAATCTTTGTCATTTGTACCCAGCGCTACAGAATGTTGTGGTGCTATATAAATAAAATGTTCATTTAAAACAAAATACAAATAAAATTACAATACTGCCTGGTGACATAAAATCTGTAATAAAATTAATAATATAGGTGGCTATTTTGTCTGGAAATT
Source organism: Bombina bombina (assembly GCF_027579735.1). Classification (NCBI taxonomy): domain Eukaryota; kingdom Metazoa; phylum Chordata; class Amphibia; order Anura; family Bombinatoridae; genus Bombina; species Bombina bombina. The sequence goes on along the minus strand of NC_069500.1, from coordinate 809,646,178 downwards.
CCTTTTTTTTTTCCCTCCCATTATTTTTTATGGACTGTCCAAAGCATAGAAATCTATATTCCCATTGATATCACTATTAGAACCTGACGTAACTATTCAAAATCGGTGTCAATGATTATTGCAACATGTCTTAGGGCTCCGTCTTCAAAACCCTCATATATATGTTCATTTCCATAACACTATATGGGTATTTCATTCTCTATATATACAGTACAGCTATAAACCTATCTTAACATAGTCTTAAAACCTGCCACTGTATTTGGGGAGTAACTGTGTCAAGGATTATGTGACATCTCTCAGGATTATGCTTAATCACTTTTTTTTTATCCAGCTACATTTTATGAGCATCTCAAACTGTAATGTGCAGTGTCATTACGTAGAACAACTATAATCCCTCTTAAAGAGAAATTATAGCCAAATTTGGAATGTATACGTGTGCATTTCAGTTTTGAAAAGAAGCATTTGTGCAGTATACAGGTATTAACAAAAATGCTTCTTGTAAGAGATACAGCTTTTTAAAAATGATCTGTGCACCAGTATTTAAAACACAGCACTTGCTCCGAGAGCCTAAGTTGCTTGCTTCATCTGGTAATTATTCAATTTGCATCATTGCTAACATGATACAAGTAGAGTTGCCACCTTTTACCCTGCTAATTCCTGGACATGTTGAGGGGATGGGGCCTGGCTTCACATTCACAATAAACCCTTAAAGTGGACCCTCTGTATTAGGCTTTCACAACGGGGCCCTCGGGTTGCCCCTATAATGTATCAGACTGACACTGTGTCCTCAAGTGGCCCTTTTGTATCAGGCATCAGAATCTGTCCCTCAGGTGGCCCCTATGTATCAGGCTGTCTCAGTGGGCCCCTCAGGTTTTATTACAGTTATTTAGTGATCTAGTCCCATACCCCATCATTTGGTTTTCATACCGCCAGGTATATGTATACCCCATTTTAAGAACTCCTGATCTATGCTATGCTTGTCTTTATGTCACTTTAAATTTCCCTTCCCATTAAAGCCTATGTTCATTCTATCATTCTCTGTCAATCCACAAAACATGGCTATAACACATTTAATATCACTCTTGTAACCTGTTAGACTTTTTACAGAGAACGTTTGTGATACATCTCAAAGATTTGCTGCCTTAGAACTTTTAATTTTTCCTGCTATTAAAGTCTATGGGCATTCGATTCTGCCATTCACCCTTGTAATTCCATAGAACACAGCTCTAATCCACCTTAATATCACTATTAGAACATATTACTGAACTTGGGGAGCAACTGTGCCAAACACCTATGGCATACAAAAAAAAACCCTTCAATCTTATTTAATCTTTATTTTACAATCTGGTACTGTACTTGGGGATGGTATGTGTCAAATATCTAATATCTCTCAAAATTTTGTCTCCGTGCCACATTTAATGTTCCTATAGGCATTCAACTTTGTCATTCCATGGAACACAGTTATGATCCCACTAAATCTCACTCTTAGAGCCTGTTCCTGTACTTGGGGAGCACCTGTGCCAAATACTTGTGTGTGATGTGTCTTAAAGTTTAGTCTCCATGCCACGTTTCATTTCTGGTCCCAATAAACCGTATGGGCATTCCATTCTGTCATTCTTTTAGTATGTCACAAGCCGAGGACACATTCAGAAGCACAATTATTGAGAGAAATGGCTTACTTTAAAGCAAGTTGTAAATGGAAAAATCAATTCCTATTTATAATTCCTGCATTCTATTAATATGCTTCACTGACATACACCCTTTCCATTTCCCGAATAGGCTTAAACCGAAGGAAAATGCAATCATTTAAGACAATGTGTGTAATAACTGGACAAAACCCCAACAGTTATAACATCTGTATCCATCTGCATTTAGAAGAAATGGTTAAAGTGGCTACATTACAACATGGTATCTTCAAGCTTGCTGCAATGTTTTTTATATGGAATGAGAACTGAATGTTTTGTGACAAAGTACTCCTTGCATTTTGCTCACATTTTGAAACTATCATCCTAACAATGCAAAATCCTATCTTTTGATCGCCCTAAAAAATGGCGATAACCTGTGGCTGCATTAAAAATGCAGTTTAACCTGAGGGGGAATGGGGGCTCTAAAAGAGCCCCCTATCCATCCCCTCTATTTGGGCTAGAGTGGCATACATCTATTTCAAATAAGGGGTGACTTGCCCCCAAGGATGCAACTGATCACCTATTTTAACAACGAAAAGGAAGCACTGGTACACAAATAGGTTTATAAAATTCCCCCTACCATGAACCTGCTAGCCAGTATCCCTTTAAAACATTACAAAATCACAGTATGTATCACAAATAAATTATAAATGCAATATGCATATGCTAAAATTTTATCAAGACAATTTTAATTAATAAAAAAAAATCGAAACATACATACAAAACATTCATAGCTTTGAGTAAATAAAACAGAAAATAATAAAATAGATGGTTAATAACATAGAAATATCATTTCATGAAGATTGCTTGATAAGAGATACATAAAATGTCTCTTAATAGAGCCAAGTACTCTATAACGAGTCCGCAAAATTAAAGTTCAGGGATAAACGCTTCCAGAGCTGGTGATGCCTAGAGGCAAAAAGAGACAGGGAAGGTCTCGTTACAGGCGGTAAAACAGTTGACAAAATGGTGTAATTAGATACTTACATCGGATATCTTAGTTTTCGCTCCTGTACATTTCGGCTGTTTGGCGTGTTGCATATAGCATTGCTCGCAACTTTAACACAGACTGTTACCGCTCCCCTTCCTACACATGCTCCTACAGGTGCTCCTTAAAGGATTACTTTCTGTTATAATTTTTAAGCTAAACAACTAACATATTAAAGTTAATAAACATTAATTAAAACCTACTGACCTATATTTTCTCCAAAACAAAGTTTCATAACGTTCTAAAAGTTATATCTTTTATTCGCCGATGATGTCACGTTATCCTGCCCACTATTTTCAGCACTGCATGTTCAAAATACTTAAACCAATAACTTTGTGTTTAAAGCGCCATTTTGAAACCTAGGTATTGTAAACGGATTGGTACAGAGCAAAGGATACCCACGGAGTGGGTTTGGAAAACAAATTTGCAGACAAGATTTCTGATATACGGTAGAGATATGTTAATGAAATGCTATTGATAAAAAGTGTATTTGGAGTAGTTAGTTAGTAACTGGCCTAGAAAATATTTACTTACAGTGGCCCTTTAAGGACAAAGTACACGGGACCAATGATTGAGCTTGGTCCTCTGTACTTTATCCGTAAGGAGCACCACTATCACTTGTGGATATTTGGAAATCTACAGGAGCGAAAATTAAAATATCCAGTGTATTCTGTTTTACCGCCTGTAACGAGACCTTTCCTGTCTCTTTTTGCCTCTAGACATCACCAGCTCTGGAAGCATTTATTCCTGAACTTTAATTTTGAGGACACGTTAGAGTACTTGGCTCTATTAAGAGACATTTTATGTATGTGTATCTTTTATCAAGCGTTCTTCATGAAATGTTATTTCTATGTTATTAACCATCTATTTTTATTCATTTTCTGTTTTATTTACTCAAAGCTTTGCATGTTTTTTATGTATGTTTCAATTTTTTTATTAATTAAAATTGTCTTGATCAAATTTTAGCATATGCATATTGCATTTATAATTTATTTGTGATACTGCGCTTTTGAAGTTTATTAGCTAGCGGGTTCATTGTAGGGGGAATTTTATAAACCTCTTGCAACTGATCACCACCTGCCCCACTATAAAATAAAGTGATTCCTAGTGGTGGGGGAGGGGATATAAAAAAGGGAATTCTGTCTTTCAAAAGAGAGGTCACACCCCACTCTAATCTTCAGTTGACTGCCCCAAGTATACACCCATGCTGTGTTTAAAGAGGGGGCACTTTTAGAGCCCCTTCATAAAACACAAAGAGGAAAACACCATTTTTCCCAGAGTGGTCTCATACTCCTGACCTAATGTATTTTAATGTATGAAGGCAGTGACCTCAAAAGGTGCCCCTATTCCCTAAAGACATCATACAATACAAGTAAACAATACCCCTCACATGAAAGAGGGGATTACCCATAATCAAAATGAGTGATCTCATGCCTATTCAAATAGCAAGTGATTGCCAAGAAATAGCAATCACCTGTATACCTGTTGCCTTTTACAGACCTCTGGGCTATACATGGGACCCTTTGCACACAAAGAAATATGCACTACGATGGGGCAAGTGACCCTTCTTATGAAAGAGGTGAGGCCACTTTTTCAAAGGAAGGGTCACATGTCCGGGTGGTTACTAGCTAACCACTGTGTCAGAGAGGTGGGGTATCCCCCACAATTCATAAATAAACTTGAGACCACTTATTTGAAATCTGCAATCCTGCTCTTTCAAATGAGTTGTGTTGTCTCCGCTCATTACTAACTGATGGTTATAATAATGACATACCTCTCACATTTGGTTCTATTTTGGGGGCTTTTTTTATAGGCCTTTATTACCCCCTTGACATAATAATACATCATAAGACCCTGCATTTGAAAGAGTGGGGTGTCACTATTTAAATAAAGGGTTTCATTCCTTATAGCTATGAATGGATTGCCATAGTAAGACAGTAACTGCTAGCCTCATGTTGGTGTGCTATTAATGTCGGGGCTCATAGATAGATGTTGGAACTAATACAAAATGTAAGAATTAAAATAAAGATGAGAACTGGAAGAACATAAAGATGGTGATATTTTGTGAAATTCTATATAGGATGACTTTTGGTATAACTTTTTTTTTTTTTTAAATATTTTTTGCTATGTTGAGTGAGTTTGGACATGGATAGTTACATGCATATATTGCCAAAATAGGTTAAGCCACCCCTCTGGGAAGTCAGAATTATAAGTAATTTTAAATGTATGTAATATTTGTATAGTTAAATATTTACTGCTACTAATTTCTGAATAAATTGCAAAATGATAGTGACCGTCATGAATACCTCATGATTTAAATACCGGTACTAATGGGTTATTTTTTTTAGCTTGTGTGCCGAAAACATTTGTTTTTCCGAAGAAATTTGTAGCTGTGTTTTCCCTTAGATAAGCCAGAGCCTCATAAATAGTTTGTAAGATCCGCAAGAGAGAACTTTATATAGTCTAATTGGTCAGTTATTGCCCCAACCTTTCAGCACAGAGAATGATGGAACACAGTGCCTCCATGCAGGAATTAGCCTGAGGTCATTGACAGGACAACCAGCCTTGCAAATAAATATACGTTTATATGTTATAATGCCTCAAACATAAAGAATGCAAAATATATGGTGTACTGTTTGGTATCAAAATACTTCTCACAACATCACTTAGGGATTGCTTATCTGTGTATATGAAATAGATATACATATCAGAAGTTATAAGAGGTTATATAATTTCAGCCAAAGACTCTGAACTTTATGACACGTCATAAAAAAAGAGGGGAGTGGATATTTCTGGCCCCTCTGTAAGAAAGTTGGGTCAAGCAATTTGATATCAGAGAAACAGGTATAAAATGTGTCTAACAATACAAGTTGTTCTTTCTACATGGGAGGCTGTTACAGCATGAGTAACCATCTTTTCTTGCCAATTTCCCCTGACACAGACATATAAGCTAAGAAAGTTTAGGTCTGTTATTTCTCCTTTTTATTTTTAAAACGATTTGTGCATAATTCTATTTGTTAACATCTTTTTATTAATAATACACTGTGCATAATTTTTTTTCTTAATAAATCATTCCTTTATTAAGCTTTTGCCTTTGTCTAATATTTGAGCCACATTACTGAAAGAGACTGGTAGTGATTAGACTGTTTTTAGATTATTTTTGCTAAATTGTATTCTGGGATTTAATTTGTAAATCTGGGTTTCCTTAAAGGGACACTGTACCCAAATTGTTTTCTTTCATGATTCAGATAGAGCATGCAATTTTAAGCACCTTTCTAATTTCAAATTTTCTTTATTCTCTTGGTATCTATATTTGAAAAGCAAGAATTTAAGTTTAGATACCGGCCCATTTTTGGTGAACAACCTGGGTTGTCCTTGCTGATTGGACAGCACCAATAAACAGGTGCTGTCCATGGTTCTGAACCACAAATTGGCTGGCTCCTTAGCTTAGATGTCTTCTTTTTCAAATAAAGAAAGCAAGAGAACGAAGAAAAATTGATAATAGGAGTAAATTAGAAAGATGCTTGCTCTATATGAATCACAAAAGAAAAAAATTGGGTTCAGTGTCCCTTTAAGATTTCCCATATAATAAATCTTAAGTGGTGGCAGCTTAGAGATAGTTTAGTGTGGGTGGCATTAAAGGGGAGTTTGGGCATTTTATCTAAGTCTAGGACAGACTAGAGAGAGTGTTGTTAACCCTTGCACCCACTGAGGCAAGTCACAGGCTTGCCTAGAGTGGCTAGATTGTGACAGATTTGTTAACCCTTTCTGTGCCAAACAAGTGACTGGTGCAGGGTTGCTTAAAAGGGACATGAAACACAAAAATGTAATTTCATGATTTAGATAGAGAATATAATTTTAAACAACTTTCCAATTTACTTATATTATTTAATTTGCTTTCTTCTCGTTATACTTTGCTGAAAAGTTTATCTAGCCAAGCTCAGAAGCGGCAAAGAATATATATATATATATATATATATATATATATATATATATATATATATATATATATATATATATATAGTCATTGGCTCACCCATGTGTTCAGTTAGAAACCAGTAGTGCATTGCTGCTCCTTTAACAAATGATACCAAGAGAATAAAACAAATTAGATAATAGAAGTAAATTGGAAAGTTGTTAAAAATTGTATGTTTTGTCTGAATCATTAAAGAAAAAATTTGTGTTTCATGTACCTTTAACCCTGGTCGTCACAGTGACAAAAATAATAAATGTTCTCTTTCGGGTTTTTAATTGTTGTATTTAATTTAACAATATAAATATAAAATTAAAATTATACATTTTGCTGTTTTAGGAAGATAAATAGATGCTAAATGTGAGCTAATAAAATGTGTTTGAAATATTTAGGCATTATTTACTCCTGTGCAGCTTTTTACTATGTACACCTTAGAAAATGACACAAACATTTTTTTTTATCATTTTTTTTTTGTTTTTTGGTGGGGGGCGAGGTTTGCATTTCCTATGGTGTAATTTTCTCTTATTATGATAACTCTGCTAACTAAATTATTTTCTAAAAATGCTTGGGTCTGCTAAAAAAAGGCATTTTAAAGGGTCATAGTCGAAAATGACATGCTCTAATTCATTACAGCATGTAACTTTAAAGGGACATGAAACCCTCATTCTCTTGGTATCTTTGTTTGAAAAGCAGGAATGTAAGCTTAGGAGCTGGTCAATTTTAAGTTCAGCACCTGGGCAGTGCTTGCTGATTGGTGGATAAATGTAGCCACCACTCAACAAGTGCTACCCAGTGTATCTTTTCAAATAAAGATACCAAGAGAATGAAGGAAAATTGATAATAGGAGTAAGTTAGAAAATTGCATGCTCTATCTGAATTATGAGGGGGGAAAAAAGATTTCATATCCCTTTAAATAGCAGATCTTTATTTTGTTTTGGAAAACAACATCCAGTGTAAGCAACCAATTTCACATGGATATATATACAGGTCAATTATTTTAACATGCTGCTGCATTAACTATAATATTAGAATATTAAAAATCACTTTGTGTTGAGATTTCTGATCACTGGAAATATAAAAAACTGACTACAAGATACTTTAATTAGAACAATATTTTCTGATAGAGATGTTTCAAAAAGATAGATCGACTTTATGGATGCTTAGGAAGCACTGGATCGAGATTTCCCTAGTGATGCTAACCACCTTGCCAGATACATTATAATGACTCACTTGTTAAAAGGATACTAAATCCAATATTTTTCTTCAATGATTCAGGTAGAACATACAATTTTAAGCAACTTTCTAATTTACGCAACATTTTTTCTTCATTCTCTTGCTATCATTATTTAAAAAGAAGCAAAATGAGGCTTAGAAGCCGGCCCATTTTTGGTTGAGAACCTGTGTTACACTTGCTTATTGGTGGCTGAATGTAGTCACCAATAAGCAAGCACTATCCAGTGTGCTGAACCTAAAATGAGTCGGCTCCTAAGCTTTTACATTCCAGATTTTTAAATAAAGATAGCAAAAGAACAAAGAAATAATTATAATAGGAGTAAATTAGAAAGTTGCTTATAATTGCATGTTCTATCTGAATTATTAAAGAAAATGAATTGGGTTTAGTAACTCTTGAAGCAGGGCTAGCAAAGCCTCCTAAACAATGTACTTCATTATAGCTTTCCTGTACGGATGCTGCTATCTCACCAGGTACTGTTGGATGTTTGTGTCCATGTACAGTATTTTTATTATGCAAGGAATGCTGAATAAGAACGCAGACAAGCAAAGCGAGTGCAGCAGTTATAAAAGGAGGCAGCCACTCACCTCAGTCACCAAGAGACCCCAGGACAGCAGGAGGCGTAGAGGCCTCATCTTACCGGCTGGGAAATCTCACACAGCCAGAACCGAGCACACAAACAGTCATCTACCAGCCAGCGCCATGATCTGCGCATGCGCACTAAGCAAAACCACCCAAATTCTGCCCCTCACGTCATAACTACAATACACCATGGCCAAACCTCCTAAGTACTAGACTAATACAAAACAGGAGGCGGGTCTGACATGAGTAGAGACCACACCCACACACTGAATCTGTTGTTTTGGCAGAGGGCATGTCATTTTAATTAACACAAGATTTTTAAAGGCGTATTGAAAATAAGTACGTTAGAACAAAATAAATTATATTTGTACCATACTGTGGCAGATACTGCAGAAATATCTTAGAAATTACATGAGCCTCTTTCATTGGGTTGGGTAACATTGGACCACAGTGCCAGAAATACTTGTGGCAGATGCCAGCAATGTTAATAATTATTTGTAGTTAACTATAATTTAACAAGGGGTTGTTGCATTATATTTTACACTCACGGTACTAAACTGGTTTATTTTTCGTACAAAGAAAGGTGTGAAGAGTGTATGTGCCATATTATCTACTGGCAAATCATTTTAATGTAATGAAAATACTTTTTCCAATAAAAATGATGTCAAGACCCTGAATCTGTAATATTAACAAGTGATTTAATGTAGCGCACGTGCTGTGTCAATATAATCGGTGCATGTCTGATGTGTGACTAATCCCTAAATCCCCTTAGTCCTAGGGACGGAGAGGGATGAATTTGACGATTTGGACTCAACCATTAAAATAGGAGGGGTGAAACTTAGCATAGACATCCATATGTTTGTTTTTTATTCCGCATTAGGTTCTTATTAAAATGTTGTCAAAATGAAGGTGAATAGTGACAAAACTGAAATTATCGCTATATCTGTTGTAAATGGTAAAGTAGTGTAAATGACACACCCCCACCGACGGGTTAAAGTGGAAGAGTCTTTGAGGTAGGCACTAGGCACAGAGGCGCGGGAAGATGGCGGTAAGTAGCTGTGTTTATATTATAGTGTAGTTATGGTAAGTAACTGTTCGGATGTTGGAAACCGGATTATTTTTTTGTTAAAGGGCTATATATTATTATAGCCGTTCTTAAACTCATATTTAGTTTTGTGTATGTAACTGGTACTCATTGTATGGTGATCATTTGATTGAGATCATGTGTAAGCATGAACAGTTCCTGTTTGATACCCACTTAGTTGCACAACATTACTCAGTTTAAAACTGTACGAGCTTGTGTGGTTAAAAATGGTAAAAAATAAATAAAAAGAGGATACCCTCTGAATTCCACATAAAATGTCTCTTGTTTTAAAATATTTTTTAAAGAAATTCCATTATTTTATTTTACTTCTTTCCTGTAATTCTGAACATTTTGGATTTATTTATTTTTAATTATTTTCTGTAATTGTTCGATCTGTGCATACCCTCATGAATATATGTCCTTAATTGGCCTCTGCGTATGAATTAAGAGGGCATGCCCCTGGATAAAAAAAAAATAAAAGGGTAGAAAGGTCAAAATTAAAAGTGCATTTCAAATTGAAATAGAAGCATTTTTGCAATATTCTTCCATTAGCAAAAATGCTTTTAGTAAAAGTTATTGTTTTTCTGTGGCATACGCACATATCCTGTGAGGGCCGTGTATCAGTATTTAAACCCATGCTTGCTCAGAGAGCTGACATTGGTGTATTGCTTCTGAAGATGTCATTTGTGTCTACAATCTACTGCTGACCCTCTGAGAAGGTCTGGTGTTTGATTACAGGTGCATGGGCCTTCACAGGATATATGCATATGCTCTAGGGCAGTGCTTTCCAAACTGTGTGTCGGGACACACTAGTGTGTCGGCAGCAGTGTGTAAGTGTGTCCCTGCTTCAGCACAAATTTTTTTAAATTAAATAATTTTTTTTTTTAATTGTTTTTTGGTTTCTGACTTTCCACCTGCCTGCTACGCATATCACATGGTTAACACGTGATTGATACCTAGTGGGTCACAGATCATCTTAACCAATTGGCACAGCTCAGTGAGAACTGAAACTATTACCATTGGCGGATTTGGCGGCACATTGGCTCCTGACTGCACGTGTAGTCTCCTTAATTGGCTTGTGACTGGAAGTGTAGCCAGTGAGTGGGACAGCAGTGTGTTTGCAGTGTGGGCAGCTTAAACGCTGAGCTGAAGTCAGAAGTCAGTGGGATTTTTTTGCAGCTAGTAGTGCATTGCTGCTCCTGCTCTTGATATATGGATAGGAAGTGGAAGCTTAAAAATGCTTGATGATGAAATGCAAGTGTCTTTATCTAATAGTACACCAAATATTCTGAAACTGTGTTCATCCCATCAACCTCATAAATCCCATTAAAATAGTAAGTAGCTATTGGTGTTATTAAACTTTTTTTTTTTAATTCTTGCACATACATACTGTTACTTGTAAATACATTTTGTTATTATATAATTTATGTAAGTGTCCATATCTCTTAAAACAACTTAGCTTAACCTCCTTTTTGCTAGTACAACTGAATTACTGTGTTGCGAAATGATGTAAGTCTACAAAGTGTGTCACCAACATGAAAAGTTTGGAAAGCTCTGCTCTAGGGAAACAGTAATAGCTTTTACTAGAGGCATTTTTGCTAATGGAAGTATATAGCAAAAATGCCTCTATTTTAAATTCAAATGCACCTAGGCACATTTCATTGTTGACCTTTGTATCCCTTTTAAAAGTTTGAAAGTTTATGCTTTTAAATACTTACTTTATACTTGGACCTTTTGCAATATAGCCTGTAATTTATAAAAATGTAGAACATACATATGATCTGTTATATACTACCGTTAGACACTCTAGACAGAACTCTATTACACTAAGGAGTCTTTTTAGGCCATTTTTTTTTTTTTTTTTTTACAAAGATAATGTGCTATTGTGCTGGGAGGGGGGATATACTTTTAGAAACCAGTCCTTTCCACCAATAGAACTGTAGAAGTTGCCTTCATCAGCCAGTGAGAAACTGATACTCAAGTAATGTGTGCACAAACAGGCACATCTACTTTGTTTCAACATAGTTAAACGCTGTTTAACAATTATTATTTTATTTTTTTTAAGATACAATATCATGTATTCTGTGATATAACTGTTCCTTTACTGCCCTACAAATCTGCTCCCATTAGCCCTTTCGTGTCAGGGCTAAAGTGCCTACATCGGAACAACTGTTCCGATGTAGACAAATTGAAACCACACGATCGCAAGATTTCAATTATTGGATCGCGTCTGGGGGCGTCCCTACAACCATAGGAACGCCCTCCAGACCGCAATCAAATCCTGAAAGCACAGAAGGCTTCAGGACAGCCGTTAGCTATGATGTTCTATTCCGTCATAACGGTTTTAAAGCCCAGTGTAATTATGACGGAATAGAACGGCATAACGGCTTTAAAAGGTTAATTAGAACAGCTGTAAATATTGTGTATGTGTGTGCCCCAAGGCAGAACATAGTGATCTGAGATGTCATCGCAGAAAATGCAACATGTCTGCAGAAAGAACAGGACACATGCAGGAACTGTTAGTGCTTTAACTTTGCAGCACTGCTTCACATCAAGCTGATCTCTTGAAACAGCGCTGTGCTCTGGCTGCACTGTGTAAGTTTTCCTTAAAAAAGCGCATCCACAGCAAAGTGCTGTTTAAAGTGAACAGTCAAATATGCAGTAGAGCTGCAAAGCAGCCCATTGATTGTTGACTGGCTCTCAGATTGTTTTCAATCCCAGCCCCTAGCCTTTCCCACTCAGCTGTTTTTTCTTAATATAAGCCATTCTTATGAGCAATGCACCTTTTTTTTATTATTACATTTCTATGTTAGACCAAGAGAAAAGGAAACAAATTTATTCAAGAGACTTTTTACAATTTTTTTTTTATCTGCAGCTAATTTGCAATTTTTTTTTTTTTTTTTTTTTTTCCAAAATTTTCTTTTATTGAAAGTAAATTGCATACAAAATTAAAGAATCAAACAAAACAGGTTACAATAATACTATTGTCTCACAGTAAGGGAATAGTTAACATTGAGATGGACAAAATTGTGTCAGTAATGATCCCTACAGTTATCATCTATATTTATTGAATAAAAAGGAAAGGAGAGGAACAAAATTTTTCCTATTCAACATATTGCTTAATAGTATGCAGGTCTTAACTAAACATCATTTACTCCTTCTGAACACGGTTTAAGTAAAAATTTGCATAAAAGTATACATTCTGAGTATCTCACAGCCTATGAGCTAATGTGTCCGCTCTGCCGTATCAGATTACAATATTCTTCCCAAATAAAATTGATCCCAAGGAAATCGTCCAATCTCTTTGTGTTAGTGTATTGGTATTTTTCCATTGCTAATGTATTAGTGACTAGAGTCCGCCATTCTCTAACCGAGGGGACTTCCACTGACTTCCACTTCCTTGGGATGAGTCGCCTAGCACAATTTAGTAAAATAATCAGTAGCCTTTGTCTGAGTTTACATTTAATTTTGGGTAAGTTATTAAATAAAAATATGGTAGGTTCTAGGGGGAGGTCAATATTAATTACTTGTTTAATTACCAGCTGTATCTCCCTCCAGTATTGGTTGATATTGGGGCAAGTCCACCATATGTGTTGATAATCTCCTATGTCCCCACACTTTCTCCAGCATTTATTATTTCCTAATTTGTGTATAGCAGCTAATCTTACTGGGGTATAGTACCATCTAAGCATTAGTTTTAGATTCGACTCTAGTTGTGCTATAGATGACGTATGTGTGCTCATATTACTAAATATCCTGTTCCATTGTTCATGGGATATAGGCGTTTGTAGTTCTTCTGCCCACTTACTAGTATATGTCGGTAGGTCTCTAGAATGGTAGTCAAGTAATAGTTTATATATCCGTGAAAGGGAGCCTTTTGTATACGTATCAGCTTTACATATAGATTCAAAAGGGGATAAGGATCTGTAAAACTGGGTACGTTTGGTATGTGTAGTGAGATAATGTGATAGTTGAAAGTATCTAAACCAAGGTGTAAAGTAATTACCTAACGTTGCTTGTAGTTCAGCTTTTGGTTTAAGGGCTTTGTTTTCCATGGCCAGGCTACATGGTATGACATCGCGTAAGGATAAGCCCCTTTCATATAGAGTAGGGAATGACATTAACACCTCTGGGTTGTATTTCAGAGGAGTCAATGGTGACGGGATTCCAGAAATCCCTGGGGTATTGTTTATACATTTATCCCATATTTTAAACGTGTGTTTAGTCAGTGTGGAGTGGTGCAGGACCCTATGAATGTGCGGAATCCAGCAGCTGGCTCCCAGTTGCGAGTTTTGTGCTAGGTCGTGCTCTAGTGTTACCCACTCTTTATGTGTGCCATGTTTACACCAGTCAATGATTCTGGTTAGTGTACTTGCTATATAGTAATAGTGAAGATTTGGCATGCCCAATCCTCCCTTTAATCTAGAACGGTATATTATCGTTTTAGCTATTCTAGGGCGTTTATGTTGCCATAAAAAGGCATTCAATACGTTTTGAATCTTAGCGAGGAAGCCAACAAGGTTTTGTGTCGCCAGGATTGTAGCTCTTGTTGTATATTATTTAATAGAGGGATATAATTCGCTGTGTACAACAGTTGCGGATTATTTGTAATTTGGATACCCAGATATTTCAGTGAGCTTTTCTGATACTTAAAGTGATAAGTGGATTTTACATATTCAATCTCAAGATCCGTAACATTTACCCCCATAAATTCAGATTTAGCGGCATTGATCTTAAAAATTAGAAAGCCTACCATAGATTTGAAATTCCGAGTGTAATTCAGGCAGAGAGGTGGAAGGGTTAGTAATGGTCAAAAAGACATCGTCTGCGTACATGGATACTGTATAGGCCTTTTCTTGTATTGTTATGCCTGTGATTTTTGAGTTGTCTCTAACCCTAGCTGCCAAGGCTTCCATGGCCAAGGCGAATAGCAACGGGGATAAGGGGCATCCCTGCCGTGTGCCATTGCATATGGCAAAGGCTGGTGATAGCGAATTGTTTAGGCTAATTTTTGCGTTAGGGACCGTGTAGAGGGACATTATCTTTGAAATAAAGTTATCTGGGAAACCAAATTTGATTAAAATTAATTCAAGAAAATTCCAATTTAACCGATCAAAAGCTTTCTCCGCGTCCAAGGACGCGAAGATTGTTGGGACTTTGGCTTTTACCGAATGGTCTATTAGAGTTTGTATTTTAATAGTATTGTCCCTGGCTTCTCTGTAGGGTGTAAAGCCTACCTGGTTGCGATGTATCAGTTGTGGGAGTAGTTTGTTCAGGCGACCTGCCATAATTTTTGCATAAAGTTTCACGTCCGTGTTTAACAGTGATATAGGACGAAAATTGGGTGGGGTATCTGGAGTTTTCCCTGGTTTTGGGAGAACTATAATATGCGCCATTAACATAGTGGGTGGGAAGTGATTGGTAAATGTTACATTATTGTAGAGATTAAGTAGAATTGGGGCAAAGGTCTTATAGTATTTGGCTGTGAAGCCGTCTGGGCCCGGGCTTTTACCTGGTGCTAGATCTTTAATGGCTGATAAAGGTTCATTCGCAGATATTGGGGATTCTAGTGATTCCTTTTGTTCAGAGGACAGTGAGGGGAGGTTACATGTGTCCAAATATTTTTTAATTAAGTCTTTTGAGGATATTTCGGATTCGGGAAGATTGTCTGGCAGGTTATATAGGGAGGAATAGTATTGAAAAAACTGGTCCAATATATCTGGGGTAGTGCAAACTTGAGTGTTTGGTGATGTTTTAAGCTCGTGAATAAATGATTTTAGTCTTGTTCGTCTTGGGGTTCTGGCCAGCATTTTCCCTGCTTTATTACTTTCATGATAGAATTTTTGTTTTAATTTTACAGTTATTTTCTGGTGTTCAAGAGCTAGAAATGTATCCAGTTGTTCCCTGGTATTCTGTATTTCCTGTAAAATGATAGTATTTTTAGGGTCTTTTTTATGTGAGAAATCCTAGTTGTGCCAGTTTAACTGTAAGTGTGGAATAGTTCTGCCTGGAGGTTTTTTGGATATGAGCTTTATACTTGATAAATTCTCCCCGAAGGGTGCATTTATGACCCTCCCATACCACAAATGGGTCCTTTACAGAGTTGGTATTAATTTGAAAGTATTCTTCTAATACTTTGGTGATATGTTCTGTAAAGGGTTGGTGGGTTAATAATGTGTCGTCTAGTCTCCACTGGAAAGGATTAGTGGGAGTATTAGGCCATTTAATTTGCACTATAACGGCCGAGTGATCGGACCAAGACGTAGGGGCAATTGTAAAATTAGTTATCAGTGAAAGACCCTCTTGATTTGTTAACAAATAATCTATTCTACTATAAGATTGCGACGAATGGGGTAAAAGGTATAATCCTTTGTGATCGGGTGTACGAATCTCCATATGTCATACAGATTGTAATCTCTCAGGGATTTCCATAGGTACGCTAATGTGCGTTTCGGAGTTCTCGGTTGGGGATTGGAGGTATCCACAGAAGGATTAAATGGGAAATTAAAATTTCCTCCAAGAAAAATTGGGCCTTTAGAGATATCTAGTAATTTCCGAAACATGGTTTTAAAGAATGGCATGTGTTGTATATTAGGGGCATAAACATTAATGTAATAGGTCTTCCATACATTAGACCAGCGATACCTAAAAATCTGCCCTCGGTATCTTTAGCTATTTGTAGAACAGTAAATGGAATATGTTTGCGCAGTAGAATGCTCACCCCACAGTGTTTTGTTGACGCTGTGTTATGGAAGTGCTGTGTGTAGTGTTTACCAAAATATTTAGGGATCTGCGAATTTTTAAAGTGCGTTTCCTGCAAAAATAATATGTCAGCTTTTCTCTTGTATAGGTCTGATAATGCTTTTGATCTTTTACATGGAGAGAGAAAACCTTTCACATTTTGGGTTACTATAGAAAGAGGAAATATTGTCTGTTTAGAGAACATTGTTAATAATTGTGTTCGCAAGTCTTATTAAAATAGAGCATGCATATCTCAAGTGATAGTACCATATTGTTCCACACAATAACATTAGTAACCTGTAAACAATAACATAACAAGTATAACTGTAGAAAAGAAAATAAGAATGTACATTTCTCAACTTACGCAGTTTAAAAACCAGCATAGAATACAATGTACAAACCATTAGTGCAGGCATAAATATAAACCTTTACACCAATGTAACAATAAGAATTGAAAATAAGGGGGAAAAAGTAAAAGTAAGCCTATTCAATCTGGCTTGTTGGCTATGCTGAAAAGATATGTAACATACATTAGCTCTTTGAGGAATTACGGGGCAGCAACAGTGCTGTTGTGAATTACCATTTATAAGATAAGTTCCATGTCCCAGTGTCCAGGAAAAATCTATTTATGTGAATTAAGTAATGTCTGTTTAGGGAATAATGAGCAATAAGATAACTTGCATTAACTATGATCATACTCACAAATCCTATGTCCATAAAAAGATATGTTTCTTGAGATCATGTGAACAACATCTTGCTGTTATAGAAGGCTTGTAAACTGCAAACGACAAGAACATAGGCCGTAGGGCAGAAAGGTCTAGTAGCAATCAGAAGATTAGTTCCAAGGATATATCATTTGCCGATTTCTAGAGTTCGTGCTGCAGAGGGGCGCTTCTGGGGCTTGGCTGGAGTAAGGGACCAGTTGTTTCGGGACTTCTCTTGTATGTTGTTTGGGGGTGCTGAGGAGGAGGGAACATTCAAATCTGGAGGATCCAGGTGAAGGATTTCACAGAATTTTGAGGCCTCAGATATATCATCACAGATTACTCTCCTGTCTTCATGAATAACCAGCAAATGTGTAGGAAACCCCCATCTGTATGGGATCCGTTTATTGCGTAAAAGTTGTGTCAACGGTGAAAATTCTTTACGCTTTTGCAATGTCCTTTGTGAAAGGTCTGCATAAAATTGTAACACTGTGCCTCTAAATCTAATCGTTTGGTTTCTCCTTGAAAGGTTGAGGAGTTCCTCTTTATCTCTGTAATTTTTAAACTTTATGATAATGTCCCTGGGAGGAGCAGAATCAGGAGGCCTAGCTCTCAAAGCTCTATGCGCTCTGTCCCATGGGATCTCTTCTTTAGATGAATCACTCTTAAGGTGTTGAAACAGAGCAGGTAAAAACGTGGGTAGATCTTTGGGTAAAACAGACTCGGGTACCCCTCTTATCCTAAGATTCTTCCTTCTGCTTCTATTCTCTAAATCTTCGATTTTAGAGTGTAGGGCCTCCTATATTAGAAGTAAATGTATCCACTTGAGATTGTAGACTTTCCACATCTTCTCTAATAGTATCATTGCTATCCTCTAAGGCCTCCACTCTAAACCTAATTGCGTTGATGTCTTGCTTTAGGTCTGCCAATTCTTCTCTGACACATGCACGGACAATGTCCGCCATATCTTGCTTGGATGGGAGAGTGGATAGTATGCTTGAAGGAATATGTACCTCAGGTGGTTGAGGATCAGTATGTTGTGATTGTGGAGTGGTCATTGCTGGTGGGGAGGAAGAAATGTTCACACTGCCAGAGCCCTCAGAGGGATTAAAATAAGATGCCACAGAAGAGATTTTACTTATTGAGGGCTTAGACGGTCTTTCTGTTCTGGCGTTTCTTTTTGAAGCCATTTGGTGTCTCAAAAAAAAAAAACTGGTCTGGTGTATTTTAGCAACACAGTCCCTGACAATAAATATTGCACATAACCAAAAAATCCAGATATATGTAGGGGTCCACACTCTGTCTTTTAGTTGTTTGTAGGTTATGGTACAAAGATATCGGTAGTGCAGCCTTATGATTTATTCTTTGTGATGAGTAAAAGTATTTGTAACTGCGTAGTGCGTTACGCTCTGCTAGCTGAGCTATTATCTTGTGTGAGAGCAGGCTCCAAGGGCCTAATACAGTCTTATGTACAAGTTAGAGTATATTAACCTGCTTCTCTGGGCGTTTTTTATCAAATATTGACCCCGCTGTGTGCCATTTCTTCTGTTAAGTGTGATCAGTCCACGGGTCATCATTACTTCTGGGATATTACTCCTCCCCAACAGGAAGTGCAAGAGGATTCACCCAGCAGAGCTGCATATAGCTCCTCCCCTCTACGTCACTCCCAGTCATTCTCTTGCACCCAACGACTAGATAGGATGTGTGAGAGGACTATGGTGATTATACTTAGTTTTATATCTTCAATCAAAAGTTTGTTATTTTAAAATAGCACCGGAGTGTGTTATTACCTCTCTGGCAGAGTTTGAAGAAGAATCTACCAGAGTTTTTGCTATGATTTTAGCCGGAGTAGTTAAGATCATATTGCTGTTTCTCGGCCATCTGAGGAGAGGTAAACTTCAGATCAGGGGACAGCGGGCAGATGAATCTGCATAGAGGTATGTAGCAGCTCTTATTTTCTGACAATGGAATTGATGAGAAAATCCTGCCATACCGATATAATGTCATGTATGTATACTTTACACTTCAGTATTCTGGGGAATGGTACTTCACTAGAATTACACTGTAAGAATTACATAAAGCTGTTTAATAACTAGAAATTATGTTTAACGTTTTTGCTGGAATGTAAAATCGTTTTCATTTGCTGAGGTACTGAGTGAATAAATGTTTGGGCACTATTTTTCCACTTGGCAGTTGCTTAATCTTTTTTCTGACAGTTTCTGTTCTCTCTCACTGCTGTGTGTGAGGGGGAGGGGCCGTTTTTTGGCGCTTTTGCTACGCATCAAATATTTCAGTCAGCAGCTCATTGTATTTCCTGCATGATCCGGTTCATCTCTACAGAGCTCAGGGGTCTTCAAAACTTATTTTGAGGGAGGTAATTTCTCTCAGCAGAGCTGTGAGAATTATAGTTGACTGAGATAAAAAACGTTTATTCTGTAATTTGTTTCCTGCTTTCAGAATTTGTTATCTTTGCTAATGGGATTAAACCTTTGCTAAAGTTGTGTTGTTTACACTATAACTGTTTTCAATTTATTAATTTTCAACTGTCATAGATCTTCTGTGCTTCTTAAAGGCACAGTACGTTTTTAATATTATTCTAATTGAATTGTATTCCAAGTTGCAAGTTTATTTGCTAGTGTGTTAAACATGTCTGATTCAGAGGATGATACCTGTGTCATTTGTTGCAATGCCAAAGTGGAGCCCAATAGAAATTTATGTACTAACTGTATTGATGCTACTTTAAATAAAAGTCAATCTGTACAAATTGAACAAATTTCACCAAACAACGAGGGGAGAGTTATGCCGACTAACTCGCCTCACGTGTCAGTACCTGCATCTCCCGATCGGGAGGTGCGTGATATTGTAGAGCCGAGTACATCTGGGCGGCCATTACAAATCACATTACAGGATATGGCTACTGTTATGACTGAAGTTTTGGCTAAATTACCAGAACTAAGAGGTAAGCGTGATCACTCTGGGGTGAGAACAGAGTGCGCTGATAATATTAGGGCCATGTCAGACACTGCGTCACAGGTGGCAGAACATGAGGACGGAGAACTTCATTCTGTGGGTGACGGTTCTGATCCAAACAGACTGGATTCAGATATTTCAAATTTTAAATTTAAACTGGAAAACCTCCGTGTATTACTAGGGGAGGTGTTAGCGGCTCTGAATGATTGTAACACAGTTGCAATACCAGAGAAAATCTGTAGGTTGGATAAATATTTTGCGGTACCGGCGAGTACTGAGGTTTTTCCTATACCTAGGAGACTTACTGAAATTGTTACTAAGGAGTGGGATAGACCCGGTGTGCCGTTCTCACCCCCTCCAATATTTAGAAAAATGTTTCCAATAGACGCCACCACACGGGACTTATGGCAAACGGTCCCTAAGGTGGAGGGAGCAGTTTCTACTTTAGCTAAGCGTACCACTATCCCGGTGGAGGATAGCTGTGCTTTTTCAGATCCAATGGATAAAAAATTAGAGGGTTACCTTAAGAAAATGTTTGTTCAACAAGGTTTTATTTTGCAACCCCTTGCATGCATTGCGCCGATCACGGCTGCAGCGGCATTCTGGATTGAGTCTCTGGAAGAGAACATTAGTTCAGCTACTCTGGACGACATTACGGACAGGATTAGAGTCCTTAAACTAGCTAATTCATTCATTTCGGAGGCCGTAGTACATCTTACTAAACTTACGGCGAAGAATTCAGGATTCGCCATTCAGGCACGCAGGGCGCTGTGGCTAAAATCCTGGTCAGCTGATGTTACTTCTAAGTCTAAATTGCTTAATATACCTTTCAAAGGGCAGACCTTATTCGGGCCCGGGTTGAAAGAGATTATCGCTGACATTACAGGAGGTAAGGGCCATGCCCTGCCTCAGGACAAAGCCAAAGCTAAGGCTAGACAGTCTAATTTTCGTTCCTTTCGTAATTTCAAAGCTGGAGCAGCATCAACTTCCTCTGCACCAAGACAGGAAGGAGCTGTTGCTCGCTACAGACAAGGCTGGAAACCTAACCAGTCCTGGAACAAGGGCAAGCAGACCAGGAAACCTGCTGCTGCCCCTAAAACAGCATGAATTGAGGGCCCCCGATCCGGGATCGGATCTAGTGGGGGGCAGACTTTCTCTCTTCGCCCAGGCTTGGGCAAGAGATGTCCAGGATCCCTGGGCGCTAGAGATAATATCTCAGGGATACCTTCTGGACTTCAAATACTCTCCTCCAAGAGAGAGATTTCATCTGTCAAGGTTGTCAACAATCCAGACAAAGAAAGAGGCGTTTCTACGCTGCGTACAAGAGCTCTTGTTAATGGGAGTAATCCATCCTGTTCCACGATCGGAACAGGGACAGGGGTTTTACTCAAATCTGTTTGTGGTTCCCAAAAAAGAGGGAACTTTCAGACCAATCCTGGACTTAAAGATCCTAAACAAATTCCTAAGAGTTCCATCGTTCAAGATGGAGACTATTCGGACAATTTTACCTATGATCCAAGAGGGTCAGTACATGACCACTGTAGATTTAAAAGATGCCTACCTTCACATACCGATTCACAAAGATCATTACCGGTACCTAAGGTTTGCCTTCCTAGACAGGCATTACCAGTTTGTGGCTCTTCCATTCGGATTGGCTACAGCTCCAAGAATCTTCACAAAGGTTCTGGGTGCTCTTCTGGCGGTACTAAGACCGCGGGGAATCTCGGTAGCTCCATACCTAGACGACATTCTGCTTCAAGCTTTCAAACTGCCAAGTCTCATACAGAGTTAGTACTGGCATTTCTAAGGTCACATGGATGGAAGGTGAACGAAAAGAAAAGTTCACTCGTTCCACTCACAAGAGTTCCCTTCCTGGGGACTCTTATAGATTCTGTAGAAATGAAGATTTACCTGACAGAGGACAGGCTAACAAGACTTCAAAGTGCTTGCCGCACCCTTCATTCCATTCAACACCCGTCAGTGGCTCAATGCATGGAGGTAATCGGCTTAATGGTAGCGGCAATGGACATAGTACCCTTTGCACGCTTACACCTCAGACCACTGCAACTGTGCATGCTAAGTCAGTGGAATGGGGATTACTCAGACTTATCCCCTTCTCTGGATCAAGAGACCAGAAATTCTCTTCTATGGTGGCTTTCTCGGCCACATCTGTCCAGGGGGATGCCATTCAGCAGACCAGACTGGACAATTGTAACAACAGACGCCAGCCTTCTAGGTTGGGGTGCCGTCTGGAATTCTCTGAAGGCTCAGGGACAATGGAGTCAGGAGGAGAGTCTCCTGCCAATAAACATTCTGGAATTGAGAGCAGTTCTCAATGCCCTCCTGGCTTGGCCCCAGTTGACAACTCGGGGGTTCATCAGGTTTCAGTCGGACAACATCACGACTGTAGCTTACATCAACCATCAGGGAGGGACAAGAAGCTCCCTAGCTATGATGGAAGTATCAAAGATAATTCGCTGGGCAGAGTCTCACTCTTGCCACCTGTCAGCAATCCACATCCCGGGAGTGGAGAACTGGGAGGCGGATTTCTTAAGTCGTCAGACTTTTCATCCTGGGGAGTGGGAACTCCATCCGGAGGTCTTTGCCCAAATACTTCGACGTTGGGGCAAACCAGAGATAGATCTCATGGCGTCTCGACAGAACGCCAAGCTTCCTCGTTACGGGTCCAGATCCAGGGATCCAGGAGCAGTCCTGATAGATGCCCTGACAGCACCTTGGGACTTCAGGATGGCTTACGTGTTTCCACCCTTCCCGATGCTTCCTCGATTGATTGCCAGAATCAAACAAGAGAGAGCATCAGTGATTCTAATAGCTCCTGCGTGGCCACGCAGGACTTGGTATGCAGACCTGGTGGACATGTCATCCTGTCCACCTTGGTCTCTACCTCTGAAACAGGATCTTCTGATACAGGGTCCCTTCAAACATCAAAATCTAACTTCTCTGAAGCTGACTGCTTGGAAATTGAACGCTTGATTTTATCAAGACGTGGGTTTTCAGAGTCAGTTATTGATACCTTAATACAGGCTAGGAAGCCTGTTACCAGAAAGATTTACCATAAGATATGGCGTAAATACCTATATTGGTGTGAATCCAAAGGTTACTCTTGGAGTAAGGTTAGGATTCCTAGGATATTGTCTTTTCTACAAGAAGGTTTAGAAAAGGGTTTATCTGCTAGTTCATTAAAGGGACAGATCTCAGCTCTGTCCATTCTGTTACACAAACGTCTGTCAGAAGTTCCTGACGTCCAGGCTTTTTGTCAGGCTTTGGCCAGGATTAAGCCTGTGTTTAAAACTGTTGCTCCACCATGGAGTTTAAACCTTGTTCTTAATGTTTTACAGGGCGTTCCGTTTGAACCCCTTCATTCCATTGATATAAAGTTGTTATCTTGGAAAGTTCTATTTTTAATGGCTATTTCCTCGGCTCGAAGAGTCTCTGAATTATCAGCCTTACATTGTGATTCTCCTTATTTGATTTTTCATTCGGATAAGGTAGTTCTGCGTACTAAACCTGGGTTCTTACCTAAGGTAGTTACTAACAGGAATATCAATCAAGAGATTGTTGTTCCTTCCTTGTGCCCAAATCCTTCTTCGAAGAAGGAACGTCTACTGCACAACCTGGATGTAGTCCGTGCTCTAAAATTTTACTTACAGGCAACTAAGGAATTTCGACAAACGTCTTCTCTGTTTGTCATTTACTCTGGGCAGAGGAGAGGTCAGAAAGCTTCTGCTACCTCTCTTTCTTTTTGGCTTCGTAGCATAATTCGTTTAGCTTATGAGACTGCTGGACAGCAGCCTCCTGAAAGAATTACAGCTCATTCTACTAGAGCTGTGGCTTCCACTTGGGCCTTCAAGAATGAGGCCTCTGTTGAGCAGATTTGCAAGGCTGCATCTTGGTCTTCGCTTCATACTTTTTCCAAATTTGACACTTTTGCTTCATCGGAGGCTATTTTTGGGAGAAAGGTTCTTCAGGCAGTGGTTCCTTCTGTATAAAGAACCTGCCTATCCCTCCCGTCATCCGTGTACTTTTGCTTTGGTATTGGTATCCCAGAAGTAATGATGACCCGTGGACTGATCACACTTAACAGAAGAAAACATAATTTATGCTTACCTGATAAATTCCTTTCTTCTGTAGTGTGATCAGTCCACTGACCGCCCTGTTTTTAAGGCAGGTAAATATTTTTTAATTTATACTCCAGTCACCACTTCACCCTTGGCTTTTCCTTTCTCTTTGGTCCGTGGTCGAATGACTGGGAGTGACGTAGAGGGGAGGAGCTATATGCAGCTCTGCTGGGTGAATCCTCTTGCACTTCCTGTTGGGGAGGAGTAATATCCCAGAAGTAATGATGACCCGTGGACTGATCACACTACAGAAGAAAGGAATTTATCAGGTAAGCATAAATTATGTTTTTCAAGCTGTTAATACAAGTACTATGCAGCCGTTTACCTGGATTGATCCGGTGCCTATGCTCTGCTCCTAAGAATCTTTAGTGTAAATTTAAACATCTAGCTGCCGACGGATGAGACCAGGTCACCTCTGTAACTGTAGACCTGTTGATCGCACTTTTGGAACTTGTAGACAGATGCGATAGCCGAGCTTAGTTCACTCATTATTTGCTCACATTGTGCTGCGCCATGATGTCTCTATGTCTCCGGGTGTGGTCCTGATATAGATTGGCAGTGGTGACCCCCGGAAGGCTTGTTTTTACAAATAGAGAGCAGTTTAGGGTTCAGCCGGTATATAGGAACTGTTTTGTGCCATTCCGTGTTATTCAGCCTTGAATTGATGGCATTTTTGCCTCTAACTGTTGCAGGCTTACACGGAGCTCGGAGATTACGCGGCCATCTTAACCGCTACCGGCTCCGCCCCCCCTTGCAATCCATTTTTTAACTGCTGAAATATATTATAAAACTTAAAAAATTGAATTATTCTTCAGTTAACAAACACATTGCATTTGAACTGGTGCTTTTAATGTAACTGCCTGATTTAAAATTGATTTTTATTTAAAAATAACCTGCAGAAAAATTTTCACTAAAAAAAATCTCATCGCAGAAAGTGAAAAACAGTTCTGCCTCTGGGTGTGTGTGTGTATGTATGTATGTATGTATGTATATATATATATATATATATATATATATATATATATATATATATATATATATATATATATATATATATATATAATCTATCAGCAGTGTCATAAGTAACATTGTAAACTTTGTGTAATATTTTCAGCAGTTACTTAAACACAACAAAAGTTTTAAACAATTTACAGTATCTAGGTATCGTGCACTTCATGTGTTTTTTTATTTGTTTCTTTTAGGACAAAGAAAAAAAGAAAAAGGAAAGCATCCTAGACCTAACCAAATACATTGATAAAACAATTCGGGTGAAATTCCAGGGAGGGAGAGAAGGTAAGTTATGTTGGGTGTGATGGTTTATACTCTTAT
The DNA here is from genome assembly GCF_027579735.1 of Bombina bombina. Lineage (NCBI taxonomy): Eukaryota > Metazoa > Chordata > Amphibia > Anura > Bombinatoridae > Bombina > Bombina bombina. The sequence goes on along the minus strand of NC_069500.1, from coordinate 809,620,752 downwards.
GAAGGAGAAGCAGTTATACAAATTGCTTAAAGGGACAGTCTAGTTAAAATTAAACTTTCATTATTCAAATAGGACATGTAATTTTAATCAACTTTCCAATTTACTTTTTTCATCAAATTTGCTTTCTCTTGGTATTCTTAGTTGAAACTAAACCTAGGTAGGCTCATATGCTAATTTCTAAGCCCTTGAGGGCTGCCTCTTATCACATGCTTTTTAAATTGCTTTTCACAACAAGAGACTTGATAGTTCATGTGGGCCATATAGATAACGCTGTGTTCAGGCACAGGAAGTTATTTAAGATTTAGCACAATACAATGCTAAATGCAAGTCAATAGATAATAAACAGTCGTGATTAAGGGGCTGTCAGAAGGTTCTTAGATAGAAAAGTAAAAATTAAAGGGACACTCAATCAAAATTAAGCTTTCATTATTCAGATAGAGCATGCCATTTTAAACAACTTTCCAATTTACTTCCATTAACAAAATGTGCACAGTCTTTTTATATTTAAACTTTTTCAGTCACCAGCTCCTACTGAGCATGTGCAAGAGTGTGTATGCATTTGTGAATGGCTGGTGGCTGTCACATGGTACGTGTATGCATTTGTGATTGGCTGCTGGCTGTCACATGGTACAGGGGGAGTGGAAAAAGACAACTTTTAAAATTGTCAGAAAAAAAATCTACTACTCATTTGAAGTTTGCAAATCTACTGTGTTGATTGGTCCTTTAAACTTGAATGATTCAGATAGGGCATGTAATTTTAAGACCCTTTTTAAACTCACTTCTATTTTCATACATGCTTCGTTTTCTTGATAGCCATGTTGAAAAAGAATACGCACATATCCTACACTAGTGGAAGCTAGGTGCTGATTTGTCTCTTGTGATTGGCTAACTAGATGTTTTCAGCTAGATGCCAGTAGTGTAATGCTTTTCCTTCAGCAAAGAATAACAAGATAATGAAGCAAATTTGATAATGTAAGTAAATTGGAAATTTGTTTAAAATTGTATGTTCTATCCGAATCGTGAGATACACTTTTTTTTTTTTTTTTTTTTTACACCACCTATTTGTTTACCTTGTATCTAAGCCTCTGCAGTCTGCCCCTTATCTCAGTTCTTTTGACAGACATGCTTTTTAGGCAATCAGTGCTGACTCCATGGGAGCACCGTGTCTATATGGCACACATGAACTAGCATTGTCAAAATGAACTGAGATAAGAGGTGGCCTTCAACACCTTCGAAATCTGTTTCTGAGCCTACCTAGGTTTAGCTTTCAACAAAGAATTACCAAGAGAACACAGCAAATTTTATGATAAAAGTAAATTAAAAAAAAGTTGTTTTAAACTTTCATGATTCAGATAGGGCATGCAATTTTAATTTTGACTTGACTGTCCCTTTAACTCTCACATATTATAATTATGTTTAAAAGATAACATTATTATATTCATTTAAAGAGACAATGTACACACATTTTCATATAACTGAATGTGATAGACAGTACTGCAAAGAAGAATATGCATAGATTGCTGTTCTTTAAATCCAGTATAAATCTTTTTTTAAATTTTCTTAGCTCACAGTTTAGCACTGTTGAGTTGACACTGGGACTCCCAGTGAAAAGGGCTGGGGGAAAAAGAAGAGTAGACACTTCCCTGCATATGAAAATACAGGTAACATAAACAGGACTCTGCAGGAGTCTGTAAACGCAGGTATACATCTGACAATGTTGGGCTTGGTTAGGAGTCTGAAAATCAGCACAATGTTATTTAAAAATAAGCAAAACTATAGATTTTTACAAAAATACTACCAGATGGGCTATATAGATGGATCATCTACAAAACACAAAGAAAAATCTAGTGTACTGTGTCTTTTTTTTAAGAAAATTTTCATTTCAAAATAAGGTGAAAGCATACTGCCTATTGGGGATTTTTTTTAAATAAGTGATGCATTAGAATAGAGCCAACGTTGGCTATATTATTTTCAATTAATGTGTTATATATTTTTTGCTGAAAGTAATAATACATTGTTACCTACATTGGGAATGCTTGCATGCTTAGTCTTCAGTTTGTACCCTGAATTACTTCTTATAGCAAAAGAAGAGAATAGCTCATTGTATTTATTTTGTTTAGTTACTATATCCCTTGCACAATTGGACTTGTGTACCTTTTTAGAACTCTTGTTTGGAATTTAATCAGTCTCTTTTTCATTCTTTCTTAGCGAGTGGTGTTCTAAAAGGTTTTGACCCTCTGCTGAATCTTGTGCTGGATGGCACCATAGAGTATATGAGAGGTGAGCAAAAAAAAGGTTGTGCCTGATAGTTGTCAGAAGTAATAGTACTAGTGAATATATTGCAACAAAATATTTGTAATTGGGTTTTTGAAATGTGCTGCTGTGTTTTTCAAAGTTGACCTTGTGCCCCATTAATTATTGACCCATTTCTTTGCTTAATTCTGTTAGAAATGAAAATTAACTTGAAAATTTAAGATTTTATATAATTTAAACTAAAATTCACGTTCAAGGAGGCCATGATAGAGAATAATTTGTATTGAGGCTGTACCCCCTCCCTTTGTTGTGAGTGGTTGAGCTCAGTACACAAATTATTCATTTTATTGGGGAGCCATTTTGAAGGCAAAAATTAAGAAATTTTCAAACACTTATTTTCAATTGAGTTATCAGCAGTTAACTAGTTGCTGATAATAAATGGCGTGATATAATGCTCCTGATGCCTTAACGCCAAATAACACAAACTTAATTTTTGTTTTAAAGGACTGCTACTATAATGTTTAATATGAATGTCTGTATTCTCTATCCTAAGTAAACTGAATTTTTAAATAGAACAAGTTATCTTAAAGTGGCATGAAAGTCAAAATGAAAGGTTTATGGCTCTGAGCATATAATTTAAAAAAAAAAAAAAAAACCTCTTGTCTTTTTTTTTTTATTCTGACATGTAGCTCCTTTCCGGGAGAAGTTTCTTAATATGCTCTCTTAATATGCTGAAACCCGTGCCGCCCGTAATTTTTATCTTGCACATTGGGGAATCGCATAAACCCCGCTGGCAGTTCATAAAGTGCCGTAAGTCTGATAAACTAGCGATGTCCAGAAATGTGCGTAAATACACAGTTCCTGGAGTCGCAAGTGACTTATGGCACTTTAGAAACTGCCAGCGCCTAAGAAAAAATTAAATAAATGTTAAATCTCCCGTAAAAGTCTAACCTGCGTTCCAAAAATAAACCCGACACGTAAAAACCCCTATTTCTCCAACATAGGTGTGTCCGGTCCACGGCGTCATCCTTACTTGTGGGATATTCTCCTCCCCAACAGGAAATGGCAAAGAGCCCAGCAAAGCTGGTCACATGATCCCTCCTAGGCTCCGCCTACCCCAGTCATTCTCTTTGCCGTTGTACAGGCAACATCTCCACGGAGATGGCTTAGAGTTTTTTTAGTGTTTAACTGTAGTTTTTATTATTCAATCAAGAGTTTGTTATTTTAAAATAGTGCTGGTATGTACTATTTACTCAGAAACAGAAAAGAGATGAAGATTTCTGTTTGTATGAGGAAAATGATTTTAGCAACCGTTACTAAAATCCATGGCTGTTCCACACAGGACTGTTGAGAGGAATTAACTTCAGTTGGGGGGAACACTGAGCAGTCTCTTGCTGCTTGAGGTATGACACATTCTAACAAGACGATGTAATGCTGGAAGCTGTCATTTTCCCTATGGGATCCGGTAAGCCATGTTTATTAAGATAGTAAATAAGGGCTTCACAAGGGCTTATTAAGACTGTAGACTTTTTCTGGGCTAAATCGATTCATTATTAACACATATTTAGCCTTGAGGAATCATTTAATCTGGGTATTTTGATAAGATTATATCGGCAGGCACTATTTTAGACACCTTATTCTTTAGGGGCTTCCCAAATCATAGGCAGAGCCTCATTTTCGCGCCGGTGTTGCGCACTTGTTTTTGAGAGGCATGACATGCAGTCGCATGTGTGAGGAGCTCTGATACATAGAAAAGACTTTCTGAAGGCGTCATTTGGTATCGTATTCCCCTTTGGGCTTGGTTGGGTCTCAGCAAAGCAGATACCAGGGACTGTAAAGGGGTTAAAGTTAAAAACGGCTCCGGTTCCGTTATTTTAAGGGTTAAAGCTTCCAAATTTGGTGTGCAATACTTTTAAGGCTTTAAGACACTGTGGTGAAATTTTGGTGAATTTTGAACAATTCCTTCATATTTTTTCGCAATTGCAGTAATAAAGTGTGTTCAGTTTAAAATTTAAAGTGACAGTAACGGTTTTATTTTAAAACGTTTTTTGTACTTTGTTATCAAGTTTATGCCTGTTTAACATGTCTGAACTACCAGATAGACTGTGTTCTGAATGTGGGGAAGCCAGAGTTCCTTCTCATTTAAATAAATGTGATTTATGTGACAATGACAATGATGCCCAAGATGATTCCTCAAGTGAGGGGAGTAAGCATGGTACTGCATCATTCCCTCCTTCGTCTACACGAGTCTTGCCCACTCAGGAGGCCCCTAGTACATCTAGCGCGCCAATACTCCTTACTATGCAACAATTAACGGCTGTAATGGATAATTCTGTCAAAAACATTTTAGCCAAAATGCACACTTATCAGCGTAAGCGCGACTGCTCTGTTTTAGATACTGAAGAGCATGACGACGCTGATAATAATGGTTCTGAAGGGCCCCTAAACCAGTCTGATGGGGCCAGGGAGGTTTTGTCTGAGGGAGAAATTACAGATTCAGGGAACATTTCTCAACAAGCTGAACCTGATGTGATTACGTTTAAATTTAAGTTGGAACATCTCCGCGCTCTGCTTAAGGAGGTATTATCCACTCTGGATGATTGTGACAATTTGGTCATCCCAGAGAAGCTATGTAAAATGGACAAGTTCCTAGAGGTCCCGGGGCTCCCAGAAGCTTTTCCTATACCCAAGCGGGTGGCGGACATTGTAAATAAAGAATGGGAAAGGCCCGGTATTCCTTTCGTCCCTCCCCCCATATTTAAAAAATTGTTTCCTATGGTCGACCCCAGAAAGGACTTATGGCAGACAGTCCCCAAGGTCGAGGGAGCGGTTTCCACTTTAAACAAACGCACCACTATACCCATAGAAGATAGTTGTGCTTTCAAAGATCCTATGGATAAAAAATTAGAAGGTTTACTTAAAAAGATGTTTGTTCAGCAGGGTTACCTTCTACAACCAATTTCATGCATTGTCCCTGTCGCTACAGCCGCATGTTTCTGGTTCGATGAGCTGGTAAAGGCGGTCGATAGTGATTCTCCTCCTTATGAGGAGATTATGGACAGAATCAATGCTCTCAAATTGGCTAATTCTTTCACCCTAGACGCCACTTTGCAATTGGCTAGGTTAGCGGCTAAGAATTCTGGGTTTGCTATTGTGGCGCGCAGAGCGCTTTGGTTGAAATCTTGGTCAGCTGATGCGTCTTCCAAGAACAAGCTACTTAACATTCCTTTCAAGGGGAAAACGCTGTTTGGCCCTGACTTGAAAGAGATTATCTCTGATATCACTGGGGGTAAGGGCCATGCCCTTCCTCAGGATCGGCCTTTCAAGGCCAAAAATAAACCTAATTTTCGTCCCTTTCGTAGAAACGGACCAGCCCAAAGTGCTACGTCCTCTAAGCAAGAGGGTAATACTTCTCAAGCCAAGCAAGCTTGGAGACCAATGCAAGGCTGGAACAAGGGAAAGCAGGCCAAGAAACCTGCTACCAAGACAGCATGAAATGTTGGCCCCCGATCCGGGACCGGATCTGGTGGGGGGCAGACTCTCTCTCTTCGCTCAGGCTTGGGCAAGAGATGTTCTGGATCCTTGGACACTAGAAATAGTCTCCCAAGGTTATCTTCTGGAATTCAAGGGGCTTCCCCCAAGGGGGAGGTTCCACAGGTCTCAGTTGTCTTCAGACCACATAAAAAGACAAGCATTCTTACATTGTGTAGAAGACCTGTTAACAATGGGAGTGATTCATCCTGTTCCATTAGGAGAACAAGGGATGGGGTTCTACTCCAATCTGTTCATAGTTCCCAAAAAAGAGGGAACGTTCAGACCAATCTTAGATCTCAAGATCTTAAACAAGTTTCTCAAGGTTCCATCGTTCAAGATGGAAACCATTCGAACAATTCTTCCTTCCATCCAGGAAGGTCAATTCATGACCACGGTGGATTTAAAGGATGCGTATCTACATATTCCTATCCACAAGGAACATCATCGGTTCCTAAGGTTCGCATTCCTGGACAAGCATTACCAGTTCGTGGCGCTTCCTTTCGGATTAGCCACTGCTCCAAGGATTTTCACAAAGGTACTAGGGTCCCTTCTAGCTGTGCTAAGACCAAGGGGCATTGCTGTAGTACCTTACTTGGACGACATTCTGATTCAAGCGTCGTCCCTTCCTCAAGCAAAGGCTCACACGGACATCGTCCTGGCCTTTCTCAGATCTCACGGATGGAAAGTGAACGTGGAAAAGAGTTCTCTATCTCCGTCAACAAGGGTTCCCTTCTTGGGAACAATAATAGACTCCTTAGAAATGAGGATTTTTCTGACAGAGGCCAGAAAAACAAAACTTCTAGACTCTTGTCGGATACTTCATTCCGTTCCTCTTCCTTCCATAGCGCAGTGCATGGAAGTGATAGGTTTGATGGTAGCGGCAATGGACATAGTTCCTTTTGCGTGCATTCATCTAAGACCATTACAACTGTGCATGCTCAGTCAGTGGAATGGGGACTATACAGACTTGTCTCCGAGGATACAAGTAAATCAGAGGACCAGAGACTCACTCCGTTGGTGGCTGTCCCTGGACAACCTGTCACAAGGGATGACCTTCCGCAGACCAGAGTGGGTCATTGTCACGACCGACGCCAGTCTGATGGGCTGGGGCGCGGTCTGGGGATCCCTGAAAGCTCAGGGTCTTTGGTCTCGGGAAGAATCTCTTCTACCGATAAATATTCTGGAACTGAGAGCGATATTCAATGCTCTCAAGGATTGGCCTCAGCTAGCGAGGACCAAGTTCATACGGTTTCAATCAGACAACATGACAACTGTTGCGTACATCAACCATCAGGGGGGAACAAGGAGTTCCCTGGCGATGGAAGAAGTGACCAAAATCATTCAATGGGCGGAGTCTCACTCCTGTCACCTGTCTGCAATCCACATCCCAGGAGTGGAAAATTGGGAAGCGGATTTTCTGAGTCGTCAGACATTGCATCCGGGGGAGTGGGAACTCCATCCGGAAATCTTTGCCCAAATCACTCAACTGTGGGGCATTCCAGACATGGATCTGATGGCCTCTCGTCAGAACTTCAAAGTTCCTTGCTACGGGTCCAGATCCAGGGATCCCAAGGCGGCTCTAGTGGATGCACTAGTAGCACCTTGGACCTTCAAACTAGCTTATGTATTCCCGCCGTTTCCTCTCATCCCCAGGCTGGTAGCCAGGATCAATCAGGAGAGGGCGTCGGTGATCTTGATAGCTCCTGCGTGGCCACGCAGGACTTGGTATGCAGATCTGGTGAATATGTCATCGGCTCCACCATGGAAGCTACCTTTGAGGCGAGACCTTGTTCAAGGTCCGTTCGAACATCCGAATCTGGTCTCACTCCAGCTGACTGCTTGGAGATTGAACGCTTGATCTTATCGAAGCGAGGGTTCTCAGATTCTGTTATCGATACTCTTGTTCAGGCCAGAAAGCCTGTAACTAGAAAGATTTACCACAAAATTTGGAAAAAATATATCTGTTGGTGTGAATCTAAAGGATTCCCTTGGGACAAGGTTAAGATTCCTAAGATTCTATCCTTCCTTCAAGAAGGATTGGAAAAAGGATTTTCTGCAAGTTCCCTGAAGGGACAGATTTCTGCCTTGTCTGTGTTACTTCACAAAAAGCTGGCAGCTGTGCCAGATGTTCAAGCCTTTGTTCAGGCTCTGGTTAGAATCAAGCCTGTTTACAAACCTTTGACTCCTCCTTGGAGTCTCAACTTAGTTCTTTCAGTTCTTCAGGGGGTTCCGTTTGAACCCTTACATTCCGTTGATATTAAGTTATTATCTTGGAAAGTTTTGTTTTTGGTTGCAATTTCTTCTGCTAGAAGAGTTTCAGAATTATCTGCTCTGCAGTGTTCTCCTCCTTATCTGGTGTTCCATGCAGATAAGGTGGTTTTACGTACTAAACCTGGTTTTCTTCCAAAAGTTGTTTCTAACAAAAACATTAACCAGGAGATTATCGTACCTTCTCTGTGTCCGAAACCAGTTTCAAAGAAGGAACGTTTGTTGCACAATTTGGATGTTGTTCGCGCTCTAAAATTCTATTTAGACGCTACAAAGGATTTTAGACAAACATCTTCCTTGTTTGTTGTTTATTCCGGTAAAAGGAGAGGTCAAAAAGCAACTTCTACCTCTCTCTCTTTTTGGATTAAAAGCATCATCAGATTGGCTTACGAGACTGCCGGACGGCAGCCTCCCGAAAGAATCACAGCTCATTCCACTAGGGCTGTGGCTTCCACATGGGCCTTCAAGAACGAGGCTTCTGTTGATCAGATATGTAGGGCAGCGACTTGGTCTTCACTGCACACTTTTACCAAATTTTACAAGTTTGATACTTTTGCTTCTTCTGAGGCTATTTTTGGGAGAAAGGTTTTGCAAGCCGTGGTGCCTTCCATCTAGGTGACCTGATTTGCTCCCTCCCATCATCCGTGTCCTAAAGCTTTGGTATTGGTTCCCACAAGTAAGGATGACGCCGTGGACCGGACACACCTATGTTGGAGAAAACAGAATTTATGTTTACCTGATAAATTACTTTCTCCAACGGTGTGTCCGGTCCACGGCCCGCCCTGGTTTTTTAATCAGGTCTGATTATTTATTTTCTTTAACTACAGTCACCACGGTATCATATGGTTTCTCCTATGCAAATATTCCTCCTTAACGTCGGTCGAATGACTGGGGTAGGCGGAGCCTAGGAGGGATCATGTGACCAGCTTTGCTGGGCTCTTTGCCATTTCCTGTTGGGGAGGAGAATATCCCACAAGTAAGGATGACGCCGTGGACCGGACACACCGTTGGAGAAAGTAATTTATCAGGTAAACATAAATTCTGTTATCCGCAATGCCCCCTCATTGCAACTAATAATAAAAAGTATTAACCCTTAAACCAACACCCCCCCCACAACATGCCAAATTAAACTATTAACCCTAACACGTCATTCACCCACATCGCAGTCTACCTGATAAATGTATTAACCCCTAACCCGCCATTCCCCCCCCCCCCATCCCCACATCGCAAGCTACCTGATTTAATTACTAAGCCCCCTAACCTAACACACTCTAAATAAACCCAAAATTACATAAAATACTACATTACAATTAAAGTAAAAAATCCTGTCCGTACTTACATTTTATTTTTTTATTAAATGAATCTAAAATTACAAAAAATGAGTAACATTACAGAAAATAATTATCAAAAATCAACCTAATACCTATGAGAAAAAAAAATCCCCCCAAAATAAAAACACCCCCTAATCTAATACTAAACTACCAATAGCCCTTAAAAGGGCTTTTTGTAGGGCATTGCCCTAAGTTAAACAACTTTTTTTTTTTTTGCTTTTAAAAACATTCTAAGTCGTCCCCCCCTAACAGTAAAACCACCAACCCCCCCCCCCCCCCCAAATAAAAAATAAAAACTTAAGACTAAGCTACCCATTGCCCCTAAAAGGGCATTTGTATGGGCATTGCATTCAGCTCTTTTACTGCCCTTAAAAGAGCGTTCAGCTCTTTTACCGCCCAATAAAATCCCTAATAAAAAAAATTAAAAAAAAAGCCTAAGTCCAACCCCCAGATGGGTACTCATGGTTCCGGAAGTCCGGCGGTGAAGTCTTCCAATCGGCGACCTCTTTTTCCATCACAGCGATCTTCATCCAGGACCGCGGAACTGAAGACTGGCTTGGCTAAAAGAATGCCATGCAAAGGTTGTGTGAGGTGTTGGTTTTAAAAAAAAAATGATGATTGAATAGTGATTTTGTTTGCTATTTTGTTAGAAATAAATTACACTTTAATTTATTTTTAAATGGCTGCACATGTTTGTGTACTTCAAATACTGCAGCAATAAACGTGTAGCCTTCTGATTTGTGTGAAGTAATTCAAATTGATCATTTGCACTCCATTTAATCATTGGATAAAGTCTATATGATTGTGATGGGACAAAACTATGTAGAATTTATACTACTTGATTATTTATATTCTCTGTGTTTTGCACTAGCAATACTTTGTTTTCCTAAATTAAAACAAAGAATAACATTCATTTTCATGCATACACAAAACAATTATTCAAATCTTTAGCCTAAGTTTATGTGACTTTTTTGTTGTTTTTTTTCCCCCCCATTTCAGACCCAGACGACCAGTATAAGTTAACAGAGGATACACGGCAGCTGGGACTAGTTGTTTGCAGAGGGACATCAGTAGTACTAATCTGCCCTCATGATGGCATGGAGTCTATTCCTAACCCTTTCATCCAGCAGCAAGATGGTTAATGTTTTGTTACTATCTTGATTCCTTTGGAATGGTTCAAACTTCAAGTTGAAGATCATGTATTTTTGTTCGCCTTTATTATAAAATGACTGCAACTTTGTGTTTTGAAGCAGAATTATGCTTTTTTTTTTTTTTTTTTTTTTTTTTTTTAAATTCATGTTGGGCTTTACCATGGATTATAAAAGGTCGTTTTGTTTAAACTTCTTGAGGGTTTTTTTTTTTTGTTTTTTTGTACTTTTAATATCTATTTAAAACATTTTTTTTTTATTTTTTTTTAAAAAGGATCTAATCTCTGTACAATTCTCTAAGGTTCGGTATCTTTTTTTATATAATATTTATTTATACAGGCCATCAGTGTGGGGAAAAAAAACCAAAAAAAAATGTAAACATATTGTAACAATTCGAACACCACGCAGGGCATCGTTTTTAATGGAAAAAGAAAATAGCAAAGTAATACATAAAACAATACACAGCTTGTATTTGACAACTTATACCAAATCTATCCACTATTATCTTGAAAATAGAAATGAAAGTACAACAAATCATGCTATCCACACATATATAGCCTTTTATATTGTTAATCTATACAGCAAACAAGATATATAAGAAGAAAGAAGGGAAGAAGAAAAAAGGAAAAGGTTCGGTATCTTTTAATCAACATGTAATTTCTCATTTAGGTGAAAAAAAATTGTCTGGTTTACATAAACATGATCAAAAATTAATTTGTATTCCTCACACAGAATTACAAAAATGATAACGAACAGTACCCAACTTCATAAAGATTACTTTGCTCAAGAAGTTTACAGGATGTAAGTTAAAATACCTTTACAATATAATGTATCTTATAATATAAATGCATATAAAGTGCTACATGAATCCATATGAACTCTAAAAAAATCCCAGTAATTCCACACTAATGCTCTTTAAAGGGACAGTCATTACTAAAATTGTTATTCTATAAAATGATAGGCAAAGCCTTTACCACCCATTCCCTAGCTTTGCACAACTAACAATGCTATAATAATATACTATATAACATTTAAACCTCTACATTTCTGCCCGTTTCTAAGCCACTACAGAGAACCACTTTTCTCCACTAGACTGCTAGTTCATGTGGGCCATATAGATAACATTGTGCTCGCGCACAACACAGCACTAATTGGCTAAAATGAAAGTCAATAGATAATAAATAAAATGGCATGTGATCAGGGGGCTGTCAGAAGATGCTTAGATACAAGTTAAATAAAAGAGGTAAAAAAAAAAGTATATTAAAGGGACAGTCTACACCAGAATTTTTATTGTTTTAAAAGATAGATAATCCCTTTATTACCCATTTCCCAGTTTTGCATAACCAACACAGTTATAATAATATACTTTTAACCTCTGTGATTATCTTGTATCTAAGCCTCTGCAAACTGCCCATTTTTTCAGTTCTTTTGACAGACTTGCAGTCTAGCCAATCAGTGCCTGCTCCCAGCACAGTGTTCTCTATATGAAATACGTGAACTAACACCCTCTAGTGGTGAAAAACTGTTAAAATGCAATCTGAAAGAGGTGGGCTTCAAGGTGTAAGAAATTAGCATATGAACCTCCTAGGTTAAGCTTTCAACTAAGAATACCAAGAGAACAAATCAAAATTGGTGATAAAAGTAAATTGGAAAATTGTTTAAAATTAAATGCTCTATCTGAATAATGAAAGTTTATTTTGGCCTAGACTGTCCCTTTAATATAACAGTGTTGGTTATGCAAAACTTGGGAATGGGTAATAAAGGGATTTTCTATCTTTTAAAACAATAGAAATTCTGGTGTAGACTATCCCTTTAAAACACATAATCCACATAATATAAATTCATATATAAACCCTGCATTAAGGGGGCACCATATAGCTTAACAAATATTGGTAATCATTCCCAAGTGTTACCCCACTTACATAGACTGTAAATAAGCAAGTGCATCACCAAGGAGTCTTATGTATTCTTGTTTAACAATACTCTGCTGCATGTTGAAATATTTTCCGTTTGAGGCAGTACAGGATGGTCTGTTGATTTCACACAATTGCAGAATTGGGCCTTTGTCAAGCTACTGCTTGTTATCACACTTATTAAATACCAATATAGAAAGTCTCCTTAAGGAACAGTAAACTCTATTGAGATTGTACTATAAAATGCCTTATTATGCATAGTAAAACAGCTTTGCAATATACTTTCATTATTTATTTTGCCTCTTTTCCTAAGTCTTGAAAATGTTTCCCGCTTACTGAAAGCACACATGGCAGGCTTCACAAGCCCAACCTTGCCACATATATCTCTCTAATTTGACATTTGTTTTCTTTTCTGCTCTCACCAAAACATTAAAGGTTTTGTTAATGTAATCATAGTAGCAAGCACTGCCATATCAATTCAAAGACTGCAGAAGATGTAATTTATAATCAGCAGCACTAATCACTTAACCCTGCTGTGCGACTAGCAATACTCAGGTGCCAAGTGGTAGTGTGTTGAACCCCTTTTGCTTGGGTTAAAAATAGAGGTGCAGGAGGGGCGTGTCTAAGCAGCGTATCTCTACGGTCGCACATCCAGGAGCTCCAGTCGAATAGCCTCTAAAACCGCCATTTAGGGCACAATTATACAGCTACTTCTATACATTTTATACCACCAACAATATTTAACCCTAACTATCGTTTACTGCTACAAGAGTGGCTGTGTCCCTGATGCTAGAACTCCGGATTGGACGATAAGGGCCTGGAGCGGCAGTTCTTAACAGGCAGCGCTGCCCCGTCGGAAAACTCAGAGGTTGCCAACCCCAACTGGACAGTAATATCTATCAACCAAAACATAATAGAATCTACTCTCACAAAGGAGACCATTCTCTGAAATTTTCCTTGAGATTCCACTAACGGAAGACAAAGATGGCAATTTTCCAACACAACAGCCCGATCCGTGCTTAGAAAGGCTGGAATACCTAATGCAACAACTGATGGCCAAAGCTCCATATGACTGCCTGATACAACTGGCATTTATGAATCCGACAGTATCAAGAGATACAGAACATATGGGGATCACACAGCCGCAGCCAACACAGAGAGCCCTTGTGACTCCTTGCATAGATAATTCTATGTAACCGCTACTAAAAGGCTATGATATAAAGAATTCCTTTCAGAGAAATCCTACATTGAGGGGACCGGAATCATGGCTCACAGAAGAGAGCGTGACACGGCAGTGAGGAGATCCAGTCAAGCTAAGATAGTGTTGTTCCCACTACAGCTTGAGAAACTGCCTGCCCGTCAACCGACGGAGCCATCTTGGAGGATTGGTGGGCGATCCTCTACATACATTCACTCAAGCAAGCTTCAGTGGCGTTCTTGTTCAATCTCACCAGATGGGACTTACATCTACCCGTTTAGTGTTGGACATATCTTGGAACTGGGGTAGGGTAGCGTGCAGATGCCCTCCCTAGATAATACCAACCTTTTCCTCAATTATTTACTCCCATCGGGTGAATTTGTTAAATGTAGGCCTCCCATGCAAGTTCTAAAGTGGCCTGTTCTCCAATTATCCTCGTAACTATATTTTCAATGTACCTATATATTTAAAATGATGCTTATAATGTTGACTTAAAAGCACTACCAACTAGCATTTATAGCTTTTACTAATCAGTATGTTTAGGTGATAAAAGTTCTTCACCATACTTCTTCAATAGTCTCTTTATATGCTCTGCATATATTAAATCACCATATTGCGTGTCCTATACAACTATATTTGTCTCTGTGTACATCCTGAGGGTTTGAGGGGGCCCCCAGGGGGGTATACTAAGATTATTTTATTGTGTTATGGAGGTCAACGCTATTGATCCTCCATTAATTGCAAATGTAAACCATTCTGAGATTGTCTCCGCTCTACAACTAGTAAAGACCTCTATAAACACTTATATACATTTAGCTGTTCCGGGGGTAAGTGGGGGCCTCTAGAGGACAACTTTTACATTACTTATATGATAGAGGCTAGAATTATTCATCTCATCACTGCTGGAAATCACATGAACATCCTCCCACTGATTATCGGTCGGGGCCATGAGGGAGTTTATATAAAGAACTATTTAACTTAAATATTTGTCAGTTTAGGATTGACAATCTTATATACAACATAAGGTTACCCTCTATGGAATAAACTTTATAAATACTCAGACGGCACAAGTTTGGAATTGGAACTAACACTATGGATTGTATTGCTTAGATGCTTTGTCCTTGATTACATCAAAATTTATTTCCTTATGTGATAGTGTTTTAAGAATATACAGCCCAGTTAGAGGTTCCTTTCTTTTTATTTTATAATCTAAGTAACTCCATACCAATACTATAACCTTTTTCTTATACAAAAATGAAAAAAACCTTTGAGCGTTCAAAAGATAATTCAATGGTCCAAAAGCAGCCAATTTATTTTAGAAGGGGGGGAAATTAGGACATATATATAAATATATATATATATATATATATATAATATGTCACGGATACTGGGCTGCAGGGGCTGAACCCTTGCACCCTGTCACGGATACCAGACAGCTAAGGCTACCCCCCTACAACCTCACCCCTGTTATTTCTCAGTGGTTTTGGGCTCCTCAGAGCAACCACCATCTCTGGAGACTGTTTGCTTTGTGTTGGCTTGTTTTTGTGTTCAGAGAAGAGTTGGTTTATGACCAGGAAACCCCTCCTAGGCTGGCCGGGCTCCTTGAACCCCTGGTCGGCCGCCTCACAACGGACACCCGCCTAACCCCTCTCAGGCTGGCCAGGTTCCTGGAACTCCTGGTCGGCCACAGGACAGCAGAACATCCGCTAACTTTACCCCTGGTCGCTCAAGCACCCCTGTGCCCCAGAGCTCCGCTATTTTGGGGATTGGTAGCCCCTAGGGAGGACAAGAGCTGAGGTAATTATTGGAGGGGAGCTCCTTTGAGAACTGGGGGTTTTGGACACCCCTAACCCCATAACTTCAACGGACTGTAACTCCGGTTCCCGGTAACAAATCATGCTGATTTTGTGTGACTGTGGCTGCTATGGAGGTGCCGGTCAGTCTGGAGGGGCGGGAAAATTGTACAATAAAATCAGTTCTATTTTTCACCTGAATGCTAGTCTGTCTAGTTATTTGGGTGGGCTCCAGCTAAAATCACTTTCCTGGGCTACATAGCCACTTGTTCCAGGCAGAGGAAGGACCCGGTCGACGGCGCTACCCAGTCGGGGTAGCGGGGTATCCGTCACATTGGTTGGCAGCGGTGGGATGCTTCCTTCTACCTGGAACGTCCAAACCACCAACTGAAGATCTGGCCGGATGGAGCAGTACCATGGGGTCCGGAAGGAAGAATTGAGAACGTTGCTGCAGACTAGAGGGAAAGTCGCCGGCAACAAGACAAAGGCAGTGCTCGTAGCCGAACTGATGGAGGACGATCGGGCTAGCAAACAGGCTGGTGGGTCGGACAGCGACCAAAGTGGAGTACAGCCCAGTACAGCCTCCACTCCAGGGACTACGACATCCAACAAACAGCGGCAGGTACAGTGACAACTGGCTCTCTTTGGACCTAACCCCCCCTGAGGAGATCATTACTCGGATAGTGACTGACGCCAACAAGATACACATGTTGGAGCTTCAGAAGTCTATAGGGGAGGTCGCGCCGGATCCCCTGGACCCCCCTTCCCGGCCCAAGAAACTACCTCACAGGGCTTTCCGAACCTTCCAGGATGATGGGAGCGAGGATATCGACCGCTACCTACAGCTGTTCGAGACCCAGTGCCGGATGCATGGGGTCACTAATGCCGATAGGGTTACTATCTTAATTGGGAAACTATCCGGCAGGGCCCTGGAGGCTTTCCACACTGTCCCCTCCGAAGATCAAGGCAACTATGACCGGGTGAAGGAGCGCATCCTTGCTCGGTATGGACTCACACCGGAGGCTCACCGGCTAAAATTCAGGGGACTACATAGACAAGAGGAACAACCGTATACCGAGTTTGCCCACCGCTTGGCTAGATCCTTGAACTCCTGGGTTACTGGGTGCCACATCACCACCCTAGACAAAACTGTTCAACTCATCCTCCTGGAGCAGTTCTACAACCGCACCCTAGCAGAGATCAGGGACTGGGTAAAAGAAAGGGACCCAGAACAGCTAACCAAGCCGCCGCCCTGGCCGATCAGTATGTGGATGCCTGGTGCCAGACGGCCACAGACCCCTGGCCAACAACCTGCTCCAGCCCCAGCTTGCCCCCAACGGTCTTTTGGCAGCCACAGACCCGGCCGCCCCCTGTTTACCTGGCCGGGAGCAGCAATTCCCGGGGGTGTTATGGGTGTGGACACCCCAGACATGTTATACGGAAATGCCCAGCCAGACAACAAAACCCCCCAGCCCAGCCGCCAAGGAACCCTGCCTCAACCTCGTGGGGGTATCCTCAAGCCCGCACCTATCAGGCCGCTCCCCAATGTGCCCATACCGCGAGCTCCGACCCCTATGCTGAGTGGACAGGAGAAGAAGTGGGTGTCTTGCACCATGTCAGCTCAATGGACCAAGACAACCGACAACAACACCGGCAAGTTGTCTTGGTCAACGGGCAGGCGGCTCAAGGATTGAGAGCTACGAGGGCCACTGTTTCTTTGATCCAACCTCACCTTGTTCCCCCCTCAGGCTGCACTGGGCGCACCCTCGCTGTAGGGGTAGCGGGAGGTGAGATCCTCAGGTTTCCTACAGCCTGGGTCCATTTGGACTGGAAAACCGACTCTCGCAATGTAGAAGTGGGGGTTATGCACCACATCCCTGCCGAGGTCCTGTTGGGAAACGACCACCTTGTGTCTACCTTTGTGGGGGATGCTTCTCCGGATACCTGCCCAGTGACTACCCGCCAGCAGGCCAGATACCAAGCCACCTCACCAACTCTGGGGACCCAGGTAAGACCTACCCCCCGACTCCTACCTTTCCCCGACTGCCCGTCCTCACTAACCCCGAACTTACTGACACGCCCTCCTTGGCAACCCCTCTGACTTCGCTAAAGAAACCTTGAGCAACCCCACCCAAGGCCCTTACCGACACAGAGTAGGTGCTGACGCCCAGGGCCCCGGAGACAAACGGTTCAAGTGGAAGGGAGAGCTCCTGTACCGGATCTCCAAGAGGAGAAAAGGACCTGTGCCCAAACGCCAGTTGGTCGTACAGAAGAAGTTTCGGTCCAATCTACTGAACATAGGTGTCATGATCCGGTGTACATGCGCTCAGGACACAGACCCTCGGGGCAGTGGTAGGGATTTGAAGACACCGACCCCTGACCCGGGGAAGAGTATCCTGGACGTAGATAGATGATATTCTGTGATTCATAGTTGCTAGAAGTTATTGTAGAATAAATGGAGAGTGCAACATTTGTATACAATATATTCTGAGTTCACTGTGACTTATAGTTAGTTAATAGAAGTAACTGCAGGATTCAATGAGAGAAAAATATAGCAATGTGGAATGTTCAGGCTTCAGAGTAATCTGGTAAAAGATTGACACTTAGATGCAAACTAAGGTTTGTTGCAGGTTCACAGTACATAATATTATATAAAGCTGTATGTCAGAGTTAAAGCACAGCTGCACAGGTACTTAGACAAGCTGCAAGTTTAGGCATTAATTACTGTTTGTGCATTTAGATGCAAACTTGGTTTGTTGCAGGTTCACAGTACATATTATTATAAAGAGCTGTATGTCAGTAATTAGCAGAGCAGCACAGGTGAAAGTTAAGTTTAAGGCATCAATTACTGTTTGAACATATTTTGGAGAATCACATGAAAGCTTTTAATTGAACACATAGATGCAGAGTTCAGAATATGTTAACATATTTGCAGCAGGATATTTCAGCAATGACAACTTGTAGCAGAGAAATAGTTAAAGTTCTGAGTAAGATGCTGTTGTAATTAGAGAGTGA
The DNA here is from genome assembly GCF_027579735.1 of Bombina bombina. NCBI lineage: Eukaryota > Metazoa > Chordata > Amphibia > Anura > Bombinatoridae > Bombina > Bombina bombina. The sequence goes on along the minus strand of NC_069500.1, from coordinate 809,602,299 downwards.
TGATAACCAAAAGTATGCTTGATTTATAATAAAGTTCTGAGTTTGTTAAGTAGCAGTGTCCAGGAAACAGAAAATGGAATTATTTGGATACTTGCGATTTGATGATTTTAGGCATTGGAATAGAAAATGCTGTAGGTTGAATTAGTTGGTAAATTCATACAGGAAACAGTCACAGACCTCTGTTGTTCAGGATCACAACTTCAATGTTAATGCAAGGCACATTAGACCTGAGAAGGCTTAAAAAGAGGCTGAGGTAATCAGGTGCATGAATGATTAATCAGGCAGGCAAGCTGAATGTGAATACTGCCCAAATGCAGCAGTCAGAGAAGGATTTCTTAAAGGGATAGTGACATTAGGCTGAGATATGTTACAGATTCCCCTCCTTAAAGGCGACCTCCGGGCGCCCAATACAATCCAAAAGGAGAGAGAACAAAATTGATATGGAGAACCGGTAGTAGGTGTATGGAGGTAGTGAGTCCAATCGGAAATCAAGAAAGGAGGGTTGGAGATCTCTTGAAAAAGTTGAATGACGAAGTAAAGGCCATGTAATTCAGGTATCAAAAGATCTTGACAATGATGAGAGCAAAACTTGAAGTCAACTTTTTTGTAGTCATCGTGAGAATGCATGAACGTAACATACAATGAGCTTCCTACCACAGAATCATCCTGAGGGTAGACAGGCGGATGTTCTTCATGATAGATGACCATGTACATAGCCAATGAAAAGGCAGCCAGTCCTAGAGATATGAATAGGCTTTCCTCAGCTTCAGAAATAGAGATGCAGCATTCTGGATTGATAACCAGATTAACCACCTTTGGGTCAGAGATTTGAGTATCCTCAGAATTAACCTCTTGGCTGAGGATTAGATATACTCCAAAAGAAAAAGCTATAGCCACTTCTAACGCAATAGCAGGGCTTTCTTCAAAGTAGGAGATAGGAGTGTAGAGTGCAAGATTTGTCCAGTTCTTGCCATCTTCTAATTCAATATGAAATGTCTCCTTACTGGATTCAGAATCAAAAGTGTCCTCACTAAGAACAGGTATATGAATGCCCACACCAGGGCAAGGTTCAGGAATACCCACATCTGGGCAAGGTTCAGGAATATCCTCAGTAGGATTGGGTGAAGGAATGCCCATGCCAGGGCAAGGTTCAACTATAGAGAAAGAAAAAGAACCCACTTTAGAGCCAGGAACCATACTCTCTTCTGAGCAGAGGGCAAGGCTTTCTTTAGGGTTTATAAACGAAGAATTAACAAGACCCACTTTACAGCCAAGAACCATACTCGCTTCTGAGTAGAGGGCATGGCTATCTTCAGGATCAAGTATTATTACACCCATTTCTAGGTTAAACAAAGGAATACCCATACCAGGGTCAAAAACAGGAGAGTCCACCTTGATGTCAGGTTTAGTAGTATAATCATGGAAAACAGGAACAGGAATGGGCACAGGGGAATCTTCTTGAAGAACTTTTGTACAAGTTTCAGGGTCAAGAATGTCCACTTGCGAACTTGGTTCAAAGTTGTCCTCACAGGATTCAGTATCAGGAATTCCTGTACAGGAAACTGATGTAGTAGAAAATGTAGGTTGATGCAAAGTATCTCCCAAGGGAAACAATTTCTTAGATGCAGTAACAGAAGAATTTTGAGAAGATGAAGTGTACTGAAATATGCCACACTCAGGTAGATGCGGAGGAATCGTGACACAAGATTCTGACTGAGAAGTTATCTGGAGTTCAGCAGGCATGCTTATTTGAGTTTGAATATCAGAGCTAAATTCTCCAAGGATTATCTCTGGTAAACTGAAAGGTTGTTTATCTGGAACAAAATTATCTTTTGCTTCTAGCACAGGGTTTACAGGCAATGAGGCATCATGAGAGGGATATGAGAAATCAATATTTGGAAACAGTTTTTGTAGTTGTTGTAGAGTCTGAGAAGAGATACCATTAGATGCTTTAAGAACAGACTGATAGTGACTATAGACATCATCCAGCTCGGTGTTGACAGTGTCAGGAGGCAAGAGAGGGTCTGGTACAACAGAATCTAAAACAGGGGAATCAGGCTGAGTTTCCTCTTTGCACTTCTGATTTTCTGTGGGCAGAAGGATTTTCTTCTTCTTCTTTTTCTTAGAGAGCTTAGATTTCTTCCCAGTATGAGGCTTCTTAGGTTGCTGCCATTGTGGTTTGTAGTAAGGTTGAGAACAGAAATCCTCTTCATCACTGGATGCATAATTCTGATGTGATAAATCAGCATAGTAGTTGAGGGGACCTTTACTCCTAACAGCAGTCTGTAAACCTGATGTCCTTTCTTCCAGCTCTGAATCTGTCCAATCTAACGAATCCATGGTAATATCAGAAATAGGAAGATCAGTATTTCCATGAGAGGTTTCATGATGGGAGCTGTCTGTATCATCCATGTTGTAAATATAACAACCAAGGATGTCATTATAGCAAATAGGTTGAGGTCTTGTCTGAGTTTGTGGCGAATTAAAGTTGCGCTCATACCAGTCTAATGCCAGTTCAGCTGGATCTGTGAAGTCATCCTCCATGTTGACATATTCAGACTCAGAATCAGTATCACCAGGATAGGAATTACAAACAGGAGGAGTAGATGGTTTTCTGGAACAGTAGTCCTGTCTCTTTAAATCTTTAAAGGTCTGAATTTTTTCTGGTGAATCTATGAATGCATCCTCTTCAGTTACATAGTCAGACTCAGAATCAGTTTCACCAAAATGGAAATCACGAACATGAGGAACAGATGAAATTCTAGAATAGTGGTTCTGTCTCTTTAAATCTTTGAAAGCCTGAATTTTTTCTGCTGAAGCTACGGTTAAATCCTCTTCATTTTCATAGTCAGATTCAGGATCAGTTTCACCAAAATGGTAAGCACGAAATTGAGGAACAGATGACATTTTAGAAAAGTGATTCTGTCTCTTTAAATCTTTAAAAATCTGAATTTTTTCTGCTGAAGCTATGGTTAAATCCTCTTCATTTTCATAGTCAGATTCAGGATCAGTTTCACCAAAATGGTAACCACGAACTTGAGTAGAGGATTGTCTAGAATGGGAGTACTGTGTCTTTAAATTTTTTAAAGTTTGAAAATCTTCTGTTTTTCCTTTAGGGATTGCTTGGGTCTGAGTTATGTTGTAATTTTTTATTTTCCTTTGAGGGTCGGTGCATCCACTACCACTTCGGATCCCTTTTTTAGGCATTAACATTCTGTCATGATCCGGTGTACATGCACTCAGGACACAGACCCTCGGGGCAGTGGTAGGGATTTGAAGACACCGACCCCTGACCCGGGGAAGAGTATCCTGGACGTGGATAGATGATATTCTGTGATTCATAGTTGCTAGAAGTTATTGTAGAATAAATGGAGAGTGCAACATTTGTATACAATATATTCTGAGTTCACTGTGACTTATAGTTAGTTAATAGAAGTAACTGCAGGATTCAATGAGAGAAAAATATAGCAATGTGGAATGTTCAGGCTTCAGAGTAATCTGGTAAAAGATTGACACTTAGATGCAAACTAAGGTTTGTTGCAGGTTCACAGTACATAATATTATATAAAGCTGTATGTCAGAGTTAAAGCACAGCTGCACAGGTACTTAGACAAGCTGCAAGTTTAGGCATTAATTACTGTTTGTGCATTTAGATGCAAACTTGGTTTGTTGCAGGTTCACAGTACATATTATTATAAAGAGCTGTATGTCAGTAATTAGCAGAGCAGCACAGGTGAAAGTTAAGTTTAAGGCATCAATTACTGTTTGAACATATTTTGGAGAATCACATGAAAGCTTTTAATTGAACACATAGATGCAGAGTTCAGAATATGTTAACATATTTGCAGCAGGATATTTCAGCAATGACAACTTGTAGCAGAGAAATAGTTATAAAGTTCTGAGTAAGATGCTGTTGTAATTAGAGAGTGATGATAACAAACTCAGAACTTTATTATAAATCAAGCATACTTTTGGTTAAGTAGCAGTGTCCAGGAAACAGAAAATGGAATTATTTGGATACTTGCGATTTGATGATTTTAGGCATTGGAATAGAAAATGCTGTAGGTTGAATTAGTTGGTAAATCCATACAGGAAACAGTCACAGACCTCTGTTGTTCAGGATCACAACTTCAATGTTAATGCAAGGCACATTAGACCTGAGAAGGCTTAAAAAGAGGCTGAGGTAATCAGGGCAGGCAGGCAAGCTGAATGTGAATACTGCCCAAATGCAGCAGTCAGAGAAGGATTTCTTAAAGGGATAGTGACATTAGGCTGAGATATGTTACAATAGGGCATGACATCCCCTTAGCCGGCCACTTAGGAAAGCAAAGGACCCACCACCGCTTGACTCAAACCTTCTTCTGGCCAGGCATTACAGCCGATATTAAGGAATACTGTAAATCATGTGAGGTTTGCCAGAAGGTAGGAAAGACGGGTGACCATACGAAAACTCCCCTTCATCCCCTGCCCATTATTGAGGAACCCTTTAGCCGAGTGTCACAGTTCACTGTGGAAATCACTCAACAACTATGGGAGTTGTGCGGGATTAAACCCCTGCACAGCGCCCCTTACCATCCCCAGATGAATGGGCTGTGTGAGAGGTTTAACGGGACCATAAAGCAACTGCTTCGGACGTTTTCGGCCACTCACAAGGACTGGGAGAGATTCCTGCCGCACCTCCTCTTTGCATATCGAGAGGTGCCTCAGGAATCCACCGGGTTTTCCCCCTTTGAACTTCTATATGGTCGAAAGGTTAGGGGCCCGCTCGATTTGGTACGAGCCCACGGGGCGGGGGGGGAGAGCACTCTGTTGTGGAGTACGTGCTCCAGCTCAGAGACCGGCTGAAGGACCTGGCTGCCCAGGTACGCGAGAACCTTCAAGCCTCTCCGCACAGGCAGAAGCAATAGTACGATCGCAATACCCGTACCCGAACCCTGATCGTGGGACAGAAGGTCCTCGCTCTGAAGCCTGTCTAAACTGACAAGCTACAGGCCTCTTGGCAAGGACCTTACCGGGTTGTGGAACAACTGAACAACACCACATACCTGGTAGCGAAGTGTTCAGATGAAAGGATCCGTCGGACCTTTCATGTGAACATGTAAAAGGCATACATAGAGAGACCCAGAGATGTGGCCGCTATCTGTGCGCCGGCAGTGGAGGACTCTGAAAGTCTTCCAATGCCGGAGCTTCCCGGACCTACTGACACCCCCCAGGGGGTGGATGACATATCCCTAGACGATAGGTTAGAGCCCGGACAGAAAAGGCAGGTCTGGCGACTCTTGGAACAAAGAAGTGACATGTTCTCTACTGTCCCTAGATTTACCACCACAGCCATCCACCAGGTGGAGACCCCGGGACAGACCCCCCTGCGACAGGCTGCCTACAGGGTCCCAGAGGCCGTCAGGAACAGTATGCACCGGGAGCTCCGGGGAATGTTGGCCCTCAGTGTCATTGAACCGTCCAACAGTCCCTGGGCCTCCCCGGTAGTGTTAGTACCCAAGAAGGACGGAACTACCAGGTTCTGCGTTTACTACCGTAGACTCAACGACCGAACCACCACTGATGCCTATCCCATGCCCCAAGTAGATGACCTGTTAGATAGAATCGCCCGGGGCCACTTCCTGACCACCCTTCATCACTCACTTCGGCTTATACCAGTTTGTCATGCCGTTTGGAATGAAGAACGCCCCAGTCACTTTCCAAAGAATGGTAGACCGCCTGTTGGATGGCCTCCAGGACTATGCCTGTGCATACCTGGATGGCATCGCCATCTATAGCGAGACCTGGGAGGACCATCTTGTCCACCTAGGCGTCGTCTTAGATTGTCTTCGAGCCGCCGGCCTAACCTTGAAGCCAGATATGTGTACCATTGGGCGCTCGGAAGTTCAGTACTTAGGCCACCGAGTCGGCTGTGGTAAGCGACCCGAGCCGGCCAAAGTCGAGGCAGTGGCTAACTGGCCCACCCCCAGGACCAAAACCCAAGTCCTTGCCTTTCTGGGTACTGCAGGCTACTACCGGAGGTTCGTCCCTAATTACAGCACACTCGCCAAACCCTTGACTAACCTGACCTGTAAACGACTTCCCCGACAGGTCCTGTGGTCCCCTGAGTGTGAAAAAGCCTTCCAGAGTCTTAAGTCTGCCTTAATCTCTGCCCCAGTACTGTCCGCTCCTAACCGAGCCAAACGTTTTTCTGTCCACACAGATGCCTCCATGTTCGGGTTGGGGGCCATACTAAGCCAGGCGGACGAGAAAGCACAGGACCACCACGTTGCCTACATCAGTCGCAAACTGCTACCCCGAGAAGTAGGCTACGTGGCAGTTGAGAAAGAGTGCTTGGCGCTGGTATGGGCTTTGAAGAAGTTGCAGCCCTACCTATATGGGAGATCCTTCACCATCCTTACTGACCACAACCCCCTAGTATGGCTCAACCAGGTTTCCGGGGACAACGGGAGACTGTTGAGGTGGAGCCTAGCCCTGCAGCCATTTAACTTTGACATCCAGTACCAACCGGGAAAGAGCAATGGGAATGCTGACAGACTTTCCCAGCGGACTGAAGTGGCATATACTCCTTGGACATCCCCAGACCGACCCGTCTGTGGATCTAGCCGGGTCTGCCAAACTGGAGGGGGGGAGTTGTCACGGATACTGGGTTGCGCTACTCACCTACAATCTCACCCCTGTTGTTTCTCAGTGGTTTTGGGCTCCTCAGAGCAACCACCATCTCTGGAGACTGTTTGCTTTGTGTTGGCTTGTTTTTGTGTTCAGGGAAGAGTTGGTTTATGACCAGGAAAACCCTCCTAGGCTGGCCGGGCTCCTGGAACTGCTGGTCGGCCGCCTCACAACGGACACCCGCCTAACCTCTCTCAGGCTGGCCAGGCTCCTGGAACTCCCGGTAGGCCACAGGACAGCAGAACATCCGCTAACTTTACCCCTGGTCGCTCCAGCAGCCTTTTGCCCCAGAGCTCCGCACTTTTGGGGATTGGTAGCCCCTAGGGAGGACAAGAGCTGAGGTAATTATCGGAGGGGAGCTCCTTTGGGAACTGGGGGTTTTGGACACCCCTAACCCCAAAACTTCAAGGGACTGTAACTCCGGTTCCCGGTAACGAATCATGCTGATTTTTGGACTGTGGCATCTGGGGACCGAGAGCTTTAAATGACACCCTGGAAGTGCCGCCGCTCCCCCGGGATCACCCTAAAACCTCTACCCCTGTGTCCTGGGATTCTGTGTGACTTTGGCTGCTATGGAGGTGCCAGTCAGTCTGGAGGGGTGGGAAAATTGTGGGATTGTCCTTTGTGTTATCAAGATGAGCTGTGTGTATAAAAGGAGTGTATGTTTTACAATAAAATCAGTTCTATTTTTCACCTGAATGCTAGTCTGTCTAGTTATTTGGGTTGGCTCCAGCTAAAATAACTTTCCTGGGCTACATAGACACTTGTTCCAGGCAGAGGAAGGACCCGGTCGACGGCGCTACCCAGTTAGGGTAGCGGGGTATCCGTCACATTGGTTGGCATCGGTGGGATGCTTCCTTCTACCTGGAACGTCCAAACCACCAACTGAAGATCTGGCCAGATGGAGCAGTACCATGGGCTCCGGAAGGAAGAATTGAGAACGTTGCTGCAGACTAGAGGGAAAGTCGCCGGCAACAAGACAAAGGCAGTGCTCGTAGCCGAACTGATGGAGGACGATCGGGCTAGCAAACAGGCTGGTGAGTCGGACAGCGACCAAAGTGGAGGACAGCCCAGTACAGCCTCCACTCCAGGGACTACGACATCCAACAAACAGCAGCAGGTACAGTGACAACTGGCTCTCTTTGGACCTAACCCCCCCCCCCCCCCGAGAAGATCATTACTCGGATAGTGACTGACGCCAACAAGATACACATGTTGGAGCTTCAGAAGTCTATGGGGAGGTCGTGCCGGATCCCCTGGACCCCCCTTCCCGGCCCAAGAAACTACCTCACGGGGCTTTCCGAACCTTCCAGGATGATGGGAGCGAGGATATCGACCGATACCTACAGCTGTTCGAGACCCAGTACCAGATGCATGGGGTCACTAATGCCGATAGGGTTACTATCTTAATTGGGAAACTATCCGGCAGGGCCCTGGAGGCTTTCCACACTGTCCCCTCCGAAGATCAAGGCAACTATGACCGGGTGAAGGAGCGCATCCTTGCTCAGTATGGACTCACCCTGGAGGCTCACCGGCTAAAATTCAGGGTACTACACAGACAAGAGGAACAACCGTATACCGAGTTTGCCCACCGCTTAGCTAGATCCTTGAACTCCTGGGTTACTGGGTGCCACATCACCACCCTAGACAAAACTATTCAACTCATCCACCTGGAGCAGTTCTACAACCGCTCCCCAGCAGAGATATCAAGATGAGCTGTGTGTATAAAAGGAGTGTATGTTTTACAATAAAATCAGTTCTATTTTTCAATTGAATGCTAGTCTATCTAGTTATTTGGGTGAGCTCCAGCTAAAATCACTTTCCTGGGCTACATAGCCACTTGTTCCAGGCAGAGGAAGGACCCCGTCGATGGCGCTACCCAGTCGGGGTAGCGGGGTATCCGTCACAAAAAAAAAAAAATATATATATATATACCTCTTGGTTATTATTAACATACATATATGTATGAATACCTGATATGTACAATACCTTTTTGTTTTGATTTTTCTGTATCTGTAACTTTAATTCCTCAATTACAATATTTATTTATTTTTTTTTTAAAAAAGAGGTGCAAGGTAGCTAGCCTTAAAATTGCATGGTCTTACAAATTAGTGCATGTCATTTTTTGACTATATAGGCCCTTTAAAGGCACCTCCCACAATTATGTTTCCAAAAGTTATGATCAAGAGGCAGTCAGATCAGCCAAAGCATTTGTCTGGATGGGGGAGAGACAGGAATTTCTTCTGGTTGGCTTAGGTGAAATTAAGAGGTCTATTGGCACAACCACATTACTTATGTTCACTCCTTCAAGAATCTTAAAGGACCAGTAAATACAGTAGATTTGCATAATTAACTAATGCATGATAAAAAGACAATGCAATAGCACTTAGGGCTTGATTTTTCAAGCCCTTCTCCTTTTGACTGCAGGTTTGCACAAGAGAACCTGCAGTCAGGATTTATCAAGCAGCGGTCATCAGACCCTGTTCTCCACCTTTTAGGTGAAGAATTGCAATCTCCCCTGTCTCGTCCGTGGAGATTGACGCACGTAATTGTTTGTGCATGGCCGGGGTAGCATGCGAGCACTAAGGTGCCCTCATCTGCAATGTTAAATTCGGGCAGCGGACGGGTGAATATGTTCGCCCCTGTCAGCCCGTGGATTATAAATGCAGCCCTTAGTCTGAACTTTAAATGAGTAGTATTTTTTTTTTTTGCTTGATAGATATGCCCCAATGGGTGAAATTGCATAAGAAGGGTAATTTACACAATTTTTTTTTTACCTCCCCCCCCTTGTCATGTACCATCACCAACACATCACTTTTTTTTCAGCCCTTTGTTAGCATTTATTGTCTTTTCAACCTCTTGGTTTATTTCTATAGCATTTTTCAGAATTCAGAAGAATTTAAACTATTACCTGCCTGAGGACAGAAATCACACAATCAGCTATACAGACAAGATGGAGATCACAAGCAAATTAAACTGAAAACGAATTCTCTGCAGTGCCCCTAACGATAGAAATGCACACTTCTTTTATTTGAAAATTGTATCCTCAGTATTTTTGTAATATTTAAATTGTATTCCATGATGTCTCACATAAGTTTTTCTTAAAAGTCTTATATAGTTTTTATAAACAATATTGGAGCTTGAAATTTATGAATTCCATGTCATAAACACATTATTATTCTAATTTTTTCCGGTAAAAAATGGCTTTGGGGAAAAGAAAAAAAAAATCCCAATTTTTCTGTTTTTTTGTTTTGTTTTTTCTTCCCCTGGGGCTTTCCCATTTTAGTTGGAAAACATACATGCTCTCTTACAGGAAGTTTTTATTGCCTTGGAGGTTGAGGACGCTCCATCTGCAAGCAAACAATCTGTGAAAAAGATTGCTAAGTTCTTTAAGGCAGGTCTAAAGAAGACATCTGCCTTCCCTACTCCATGTTCGGTTTCTGACATAATTAACAAGGAATGCAACAAACCAGTCGTTCTCTTTGTTCACTCTGCTAAATTAAAAAACTGGAGTCTGTGAAGAGGGCGCCTCCTAGTATAATACTGCGAGTAGCAGACAGTAGCAGGTCTTGTATTGTAAATATACTCACAAAGGGAGCAGCACCAAATATGATAGATGACGCAAGCTGGGATCTTGCAGTGGCCTAGCAAACTGTTCCTCAAAAAGGATGTAGAGGCCCAGGTGTGCCAAGGGTAATCCAATAAAGCTCAGGCTTCCATAAGATTCAGTAAGTTTTTATTAAAACCAATAATCAAAACCAATGGATGTGTACATTACCCAAAGTATTAAAAACTATTTTGTTGTGTAGCTTGCAAATGTGCTGCTACTGCCATCTGGTGTGACAATATTTCTGACCTTATTTCCCAAGAAGCTTCCCTTGAAGAAATTCAGGATCACTTGAGGTGGTCAAGACTGCAAACTGTTTAATTTGTGATGCAGCTATTAAAATAACTCACAATAATGTGAATATTAGGACTTCTATGACTTGTCTGGCTAGAAGAGACTTATGGCTAACGTCATGGTCTGCTGATATATAGGCCTAGATTAAAATGAGTGCTATTTTAGTGCAGGGTGCAAAATAGAGCACAGTCTGGTATTACAAGTCCATAGTAAAACAGAATTACCAGAGAATGTTTAGCACACCCTACATTTAAATGGATAGTGCAGTTGTGCTAAATTTCCCTCAAATTACAAGTTGTGAGTTGCTAGAGACCTGGAGTAAAGTGCTAGGGCTAGAAAAAAGTATAATAAAACACATGTAAAATAAATTAAAATATTGCACTCATATATACATATTAAATGTAAAATACATGTTTATTAATTAAATAAGTGCTAGATTACAAGTGGAGCACAAAATATCGCTTTGGCAAAAGCGATATTTGCACTCCACTTAGTAATACCAGCGCACGCAAATGCGCTCCACTTGTAATCTATCCCTAAATGTATAAAAAGTGTTTTAAAATGATATGGTATATGACAAGGTGTTTCACTTGCAAGGGCTCAAAGGTGTAGATGAAGGACTTGACAAATTTACGGGCCACTGGCACCTTGAAATTAACCCCTGGCATCCAGATTTTGATCTCCCAAAGTGTCCTCCCACTTACCTCACTGACTGCTTATTAGCTGTTACCAGCCGCAACTAAATTTAGTCCTGTGTGGCTGGTTCATTTCTAGGCCACAATGAAGTGAACCCCATAATGCTGAGTGGGTAGAGGGGGTGAGGCCCAGGGGACTGTTCACATGAGGCAGAGTAAGAGCAACTTGCAATTGTCAGAGGTGAGTTTTATGACACTTTCCAAAGGAGACTCACTTATTTACTTGTAACGGATTTCTTTTTTTTTTTTTTAAGAGAGGGGTGCACCGGTCCTGGAGGTACTGCAATACCAGGTCAATGCGTGGAGTGGACAGAGCAAGGTCTTCTTCCATCTCCCTGTTTCAAAAATCCATTTAATATATGGCACCCAGATAGGGCGCGTATCAGATATTAAACTGATAAGAACAGATACTACACTTGATCTTAGCCAAAAGGCCGAGAAGCGTTACTTGTAACGGATTTCTAGTGTCACTTATTTACTTGTAACATATTTCTAGTGAATGGCTCATACATGCCCTTGTATATATTTTTAAATAAAATATATGCAAGGTCTTGTATGAGCTGTTCACACACATGGTGCTGTGACAGGAGAATCCGTTATAAGTAAATAAGTGATCGAGTGGCGTCTGCATTTGTTAAGCATGTTCTGGGCTTACAGCTCTATATTAGAGTTGCATTGTGGTTTGTTTCCCCTATAGTCTGCTGTCTGGCTGGGCTGTGCTTGTGACTGGTGCTTGGCTGCATAGAGGAACAGAAGGGGGTGTGAAGGACTTGCATTACTTGCTAGAGCTGAGCTATTGGTGGAGGGGTTGCAATATAAGTCAATAGTATTGGTAAGAGGAGAGTGAAGGCACAGGGGCCCCTCTGATTCATGAGAGCTTAAAGTGAATGTAAATTTTGATGCTAAAGTGCTCGGTTTTTAAAAATTCCATTAAAAACAGGGGCACTTTAATTCATCAAAATTTACATTTCACTCCTGTTGTGCCCTTTTACTCTTGACAGCAGCTCCAGCTTCCTCCACCCGTCGCAAAGCCTCTTCCTGGGTCTAAAATGAGGAATCCGGCTTCCTCCAATCACGGCATTGAATCAGACACTGATTCCCCGGGGGGGGGGGAGTCATGATTGGAGGATAACCCATCCATCATTTCTGACATCAGAAATGGCTTGCGACAACCGGAGGAAGCTGGAGCAGCTGTCAAGATTAAAAGGTAAGTATTTTTTCACAACAAGTGAAATGTAAATTTTGATGAATTAAAGTGCCCCTGTTTTTAATCAAATTTTTAAAAACCAGGCACTTTAGCATCAAAATTTACATTCACTTTAAGTTTGAGCAGGATAAGCTGGCCAGAGTTAATTTCACTTGTTAGTTGGTGCTCAAGCATCCCGAGCACTAGCTACTCTTAGAAAGCTATAGCCCTGTACCCCCAAAAGCTGCTTTGACTCTTCCTTCCAATGTGAGAGGTGCAGAGTGGACACCTTCACAACTTCCCTGTGTGCAGTGTTTACTTCTGGGAGAGCCGCTTCATATACAGTATCTGCAGCATGGTGTACACCAGCTGCAGGTTGTTCAGAAGTAGTTAGCTCGCCTGTATTACTGCTGCTAGGAGGGACTGGGTTATACAAAACAACATTTATGCTTACCTGATAGATGTATTTATTTCTTGACACAGTGAGTCCAGGGATCATCTAATTACTATTGGGAATATGACTCCTGCCCAGCAGGAGGTGGCAAAGAGCACCACAGCAAAGCTGTTCAATATCACCTCCATTCCCTCAAACCCCAGTCATTCGACCGAAGTAAAGGAGAGAAAGGAACAACAAGGTGCAGAGGTGCCTGAGGTTTATAACATAACAACAAAACCCTGTCTTCAAAACAGGACGGGCTGTGGACTCACTGTGTCAAGAAAGAAAGAAATTTATCAGGTAAGCATAAATTTTGTTTTCTTTCTAATGACACAGTGAGTCCACGGATCATCTAATTACTATTGGGAATTAATACCCAAGCAAGAGGACACAGATGATAAGGGAGGGACAAGACAGGGAACCTAAACAGAAGGCACCACTGCTTGAAGAACCTTTCTCCTAAAGGAAGCCTCAGCTGAGGCAAAAGTATTGCATTTATAGAATTTTGAAAAATTGTGTAGAGAGGCCCAAGTTGCAGCCTTGCAAATCTGTTCCTCAGAAGCTTCATTTTTTAATTCTCAGGAAGAGGAAACAGCCCTTGTAGAATGAGCCGTGACCTTCTCAGGAGGCTGCTATCCAGCAGTTTCATAGGCCAAGCAAATTATACTTTTCAGCCACAAAGAAAGAGAAGTAGCCGTAGCTTTCTGTCCCTTACGTTTCCCAGAGAAAACTACAAACAGAGCAGAAGACTGACGAAAGTCGCCTGTAAATAGAATTTCAAAGCATGCACCACGTCTAGGTTTTGCATAAGACGTTCCTTATGAGAAGAAGGGTTAGGACATAAAGAAGGAACAACAATCTCTTGATTAATGTTCCGATTTGAAACCACTTTAGGAAGAAAACCTAACTTGGTACGTAAAACTACCTTATCCGAATAAAAATTAAGGTAAGGAGACTCATACTGTAAAGCCGAAAGCTCTGAGACTCTACAAGCAGAAGAAATAGCAACAAGAAACAAAACCTTCCAAGATAACAACTTAATATCTAAGGAATGCATAGGCTCAAACGGAGCCTGCTGAAGAACTTTAAGAATAAGATTAAGACTCCAGGGAGGAGTAACAGGTTTAAACACAGCCATGATTCTGACCAAGGCCTGACAGAATTATTGAACATCTGGTACCTCTGCCAGATGTTTATGTAACAAAATAGACAAGGCAGAAATTTGACCCTTTAAAGAACTTGCCAATAAACCCTTCTCCAAACCTTCTTGGAGAAAAGATAAAATTCTAGGAATCCGAACTCTATTCCAAGAGTAGCCTTTGGATTCACACCAATACAGATATTTTCGCCATATCTTATAGTAAATTTTCCTGGTAACAGGCTTCCAAGTCTGAATCATGGTCTCAATGACCGACCCCGAAAAACCGCGCTTAGATAAAATTAAGCATTCAATCTCCAAGCAGTCAGCTTCAGAGAAACTAGATTTGGATGAAGGAAGGGCACTTGAAGTAGAAGGTCCTTCCTCAGAGGAAGTTTCCAAGGGGGGAGAGATGACATATCCACTAGGTCTGCATACCAGATTCTGCAAGGCCATGCCGGAGCAATAAGAATCACAGACGCCTTCTCTTGCTTGATTCTAGCAATGACCCGAGGAAGGAGAGCAAACGGAGGAAATAGGTATGCCAGACTGACGTTCCAAGGAGCTGCCAGAGCATCTATCAGAACCGCTTGAGGGTCCCTGGGGAATTAAGTTGGAAAACACTTCCAGATTTAGTTCCCATTCCCCCGGGTTAAAGGTTTGTCTGCTCAGAAAATCCGCTTCCCAATTGTCCACACCTGGAATGTGGATGGCAGATAGACAAGTTGTGGGTCTCCACCCACTGGATAATCTTGGACACCTCTTTCAGGGCCAAGGAACTCTGAGTTCCGCCCTGATGGTTGATGTAAGCCACTGAGGTTATGTTGTCCAACTGAAGTCTAATAAATCAGGCTGAAGATAACTGAGGCCAGCAGAGCATTGAAGATTGCTCTTAGCTCCAGAATGTTTATGGGGAGAACAGACTCCTCCCAAGTCCATGTCCCCTGAGCCCTTAGAAGGCCACAGACTGCTCCCCAACGTAGCAGACTGGCGTCCGTAGTCACAATCACCCAGGTGGGTTTGCAAAAACAGGTTCCCTGGGATAGATGATCCCGAGACAACCACCAAGGAAGAGAATCTCTTGTCAACTGATCCAGATGAATTCTCGGAGACAGATCCGAATAATTCCCGTTCCACTGTCTGAGCATGCATAACTGCAGAGGTCTGAGGTGGAAACGAGCAAACGGAATGATGTCCATAGCGCCACCTTTAGACCAATTACCTCCATACATTGAGCTACTGATGGCTGAGAAGATGACTGAAGAGCCAGACAAACATTGAAAATCCTTGATTTTCTTACTTCTGTCAGAAATATCTTCATCAAAATGGAATTTATTATAGTTCCCAAGAATACTACCCTTGTAGTTGGAATTAAGGAACTCTTTTCCAGATTCACCTTCCATCCGTGAGAGCGTAGGAAGGATAAAAGCATTTCTGTGTGGGAGCTGTTGAAAAGATGGGGCCTGAACCAGATAAGATATAGTCCAGATAAGGCGCCACTGCAATGCCCTGTAACCGAAGCACTGCCAACAGGGATCCCAGAACCTTTGAAAAAACTCTGGGAGCTGTAGCAAGGCCAAAAGGAACAGCCACAAACTGGAAGTGTTTGTGTAGAAAAGCAAACCTCAGAAACTTGTGATGATCCCTGTGGATGGGAACATGAAGGTACGTGTCCTTTAAATCTACTGTTGTCATAAATTGACCTTCTTGAACTAAGGGAAGAATGGAGCGAATAGTTTCCATCTTGAAGGATGATACTCTGACTAATTTGTTTAGACTTTTGAGATCTAAAATTAGTCTGAAGGTTCCCTCCTTTTTGGGAACCACAAACAGATTGGAGTAAAAACCCAGACCCTGTTCCTGAATTGGAACCGGAACTATCTAGATCCGAATAATTCCCGTTCCACTGTCTGAGCATGCATAACTGCAGAGGTCTGAGGTGGAAACGAGCAAACGGAATGATGTCCATAGCGCCACCTTTAGACCAATTTGCAAAAACAGGTTCCCTGGGATAGATGATCCCGAGACAACCACCAAGGAAGAGAATCTCTTGTCAACTGATCCAGATGAATTCTCGGAGACAGATCCGAATAATTCCCGTTCCACTGTCTGAGCATGCATAACTGCAGAGGTCTGAGGTGGAAACGAGCAAACGGAATGATGTCCATAGCGCCACCTTTAAACCAATTACCTCCATACATTGAGCTACTGATGGCTGAGAAGATGACTGAAGAGCCAGACAAACATTGAAAATCCTTGATTTTCTTACTTCTGTCAGAAATATCTTCATCAAAATGGAATTTATTATAGTTCCCAAGAATACTACCCTTGTAGTTGGAATTAAGGAACTCTTTTCCAGATTCACCTTCCATCCGTGAGAGCGTAGGAAGGATAAAAGCATTTCTGTGTGGGAGCTGTTGAAAAGATGGGGCCTGAACCAGATAAGATATAGTCCAGATAAGGCGCCACTGCAATGCCCCGTAACCGAAGCACTGCCAACAGGGATCCCAGAACCTTTGAAAAAACTCTGGGAGCTGTAGCAAGGCCAAAAGGAACAGCCACAAACTGGAAGTGTTTGTGTAGAAAAGCAAACCTCAGAAACTTGTGATGATCCCTGTGGATGGGAACATGAAGGTACGTGTCCTTTAAATCTACTGTTGTCATAAATTGACCTTCTTGAACTAAGGGAAGAATGGAGCGAATAGTTTCCATCTTGAAGGATGATACTCTGACTAATTTGTTTAGACTTTTGAGATCTAAAATTAGTCTGAAGGTTTCCTCCTTTTTGGGAACCACAAACAGATTGGAGTAAAAACCCAGACCCTGTTCCTGAATTGGAACCGGAACTATCACTCCCATGTCGGAGAAGTCCCGAACACAGAGTAAGAACGCCTCTCTCTTTATCTGGTCTACAGATAATCTTGAGAGCAGAAACCTTCCCCTGGGAGGAAAGGACTTGAAGAATGAAAGTCTGCCCCTCACAAGATCTGGTCCCGGATCGGGGCAGACCCTTCATGCTGACTTAGATTCACTAGTGGGCTATTTAGATTGGTTTCCCTTGTTCCAAGACTGGTTAGGTCTCCAGGAAGGCTTGGACTGATCCTGCTTGGTAGAGGGAGAGGAAGGCTTACCCTTGAAATTTCGAAAGGAACAAAAATTACTCTGACGTCCCTTCTGCTTATTTCTCTTATCCTGAGGGAGGTAATGCCCCTTTCCCCCCGTAATGTCAGAAATAATTTCAGCCAAACCCGGCCCAAACAAGGTCTTACCCTTGTAAGGAATAACCAAAAGCTTAGATTTAGATGACACATCCAGAGACCAGGATTTCAAACATAAGGCTCTGCGGGCCAGAATGGCAAAACTAGAAATATTAGCTCCCAGTTTGATAACCTGAAGGGAAGCATCCGTAATAAAAGAATTGGCTAATTTAAGAGCCTTGATCCTATCCTGGATCTCATCGAGGGGAGTGTCTGAATAGAATCAGACAACGCATCAAACCAGTATGCTGCTGCACTAGTGACGGTAGCAATACACACCGCAGGTTGCCATTGTAAACCCTGGTGAACATACATCTTTTTAAGTAAACCCTCCAGCTTCTTATCCATAGGATCCTTAAAAGAACACCTATCCTCTATGGGAATAGTAGTTCTCTTAGCTAAAGTGGAGATTGCCCCTTCCACCTTGGAGACTGTTTGCCAAGACTCCTTGATAGAGTCAGCAATAGGAAACATCTTCTTAAAAATAGGAGATGGAGAAAAAGGGATACCCGATCTCTCCCACTCTATAGCAATAGTCTCTGTAACTCTATCTGGTACAGGAAAACACTCCACCATGAAAGGTACATCAAAATACTTGTTAAGTTTACTAGACGTTTTAGGGATAGCAACGTCAGTAGTGTCAAAGTCGTCCAAAGTAACCAAAACCTCCTTGAGAAGTAAACGGAGGTGTTCCATCTTAAACCTGAAAGATACAACTTCAGCATCAGATGAAGGAACTACACTGTCTGAGTCTGAAATTTCACCTTCAGATGCTACCGAAGTATCCTCCTCCTCAGACTTTTGGGAGGGAACATTCGGAATAGCCACGGCGGTGTCAGAAACCTTACTCACTGATTCTTAACATTTCCTCTTGCGCTTTCCCTGCAGCATGGGAAAAGCAGAAAATGCATCAGAAACTGCAGAAGACATGAGGGAAGCAATGTCTTGAAATTACACTCCAGACGGAGCTTGAGAGGAAGCGCAGGGCACTGTATTGGTGGGCAATAAAATATGGGACACCTGAGGAGAAAACTCTGGCATATCTTGAACATTGTCATAAGACTCCTGGACAGCATCCGTCTTAGACAATATTGGCTCAAAAAGTCCATCCCTGAAATTTAATGTTCTCTCAACACATGAGGAACAGAAAGGGATTGGTGGTTCAATGTTAGCATTCAAACATAAAGGACATCTGTAATTTAAAACAGAGTCTTGATCCATCTATACAGAATTAAAAAATAAAAATACTCACATTTTTATCAATTTTACACAGAAAAAAAAAGTTACTGTCCTTTTTAAAATGCTTTATTTAAACAGCAAGGAAATAAATTAATGAACGTTTTTGCAAAAATTAATTTAAACAGTTATAACTCCCAGACAGCCTCTACACCTCAGCAGCTCATGCTGAGGCGCCTACCTGCCTAACGATACAATACACGGTACACTAAGGGCCCAAAGATGAAGACAATTCCGGTTTTCAACCTGAGCTTAGAAATAAGGTCCCTTAGATATAAGGAGGACACCAACTGTGACCGCAATGGAAACTCTCCTCTCCGGTATACAGGAAGTGGAGAGGAGAGCGCGAAAAAGAAATATGAAGTTCGTCACAAAACTTCGTCCCTTATTGCGCGCAATTAAACAAACCTCCCGGTTGGTATTTGTACAAAAGAAAACCGCCGGTAAAGTAAAAAACACCAACCACCATTAAAATGCCTAACTCCTTGTCCCCAGTGCCTGCACCGCTGCTAAAATAAGCCCATTAACTGTTAAGGGCTATTATTAAAGTTTTAATAAAGAGAAAGTGCCATCTTTTTTCCTGTTGCATCCCAGAAAAAAAATATAAAATAGCACTTACCTCATAAAGTCTGCCAGGCAGTAAGGCAGATCACTAGGTTTGAGATTTCCTCTCCCTCACATGAACCTGTGGAAAAATAATAAGACTGGATATTCTGTATAGTCTTACAAAATAAGGGCAACCTTTTTTTTTTAACATTATGGGAGGTGCAGTGAGAATTATGTCCCACAAGTACCCATTGCTTAAAAGCCACCATTGCTCTACTGAAGAGACTGAAATGGACTACCGTTACACCCTGGAGGAAAAACAGCACATACTTGTACTGCAATAAAATAATAAAATCTTGATTGAAGAATCTTTCCAGACACCTAACTTTACCACTTCCTTACTCTAACATAGGCAAAGAGAATGACTCGGGTTGGAGGGAAGGGAGGTGATATTTAACAGCTTTGCTGTGGTGCTCTTTGCCGCCTCCTGCTGGGCAGGAGTGATATTCCCAATAGTAATTAGATGGTCCGTGGACTCACCGTGTCATTAGAAAGAGACTTGTACCATTTTAAGTGCTCAGTGGTAGCAGCGTTCCCTCCATCTGACCTACCCTGCAGCCTACACATTCTTTTAATGTCGGCAATTGCTCTGAATACAGGAAGGGTGATGGGCCAGCACATCTTTCAGCTAGCATTTCCCTTATATCTTCAAACTCCTGGCGTATGTTCTCTGGCAATGTGCTGCTAGTGATTTGTGATAACAATTGCTGTGTAGTCAATCGGGTTTGGTGTCACTGATTACCCTGCCTACATAAATCATAATTTTTAGTGTTTGTTAAGCTTTTTAACACTTTAAAGTGATTGTAAAGTTAAGCTACAATATTTGTAATAAAAAAGTAGATGAAGGGCACTTTCATTGATTAAAATCATTGTAGATGCTAAAATATATAAATAATTAACCCTTTCATTTTGTTATATTTCAGTGTAAAATGTTGGGGGGTATTGTACTTTTTTTTGAGGTAAAAAAGCTGATTACTTTGGGGCAATGCCCTGCAAAAGGCCCTTTTAAGGGCTATTTGTAATTTAGTATAGGGTAGGGCTTTTTATTATTTTGGGGGGCTTTTTTATTTTATTAGGGGGATTAGATTAGGTGTAATTAGTTTAAAAAACTTGTAATTATTTTATTATTTTTCGTAAATTAAGTGTTTTTTTTTCCGTACTTTAGATAATTGTATTTAATTGTATTTAATTGAAGTTAATTTAGGGAATTAATTTAATTATAGTGTAGTGTTAGGTGTAATTGTAATTTAGGTTAGGTTTTATTTTACACGTAAATTTGTCTTTATTTTAACTAGGTAGCTATTAAATAGTTAAAGGGACAGTCTACACCAGAATTTTTATTGTTTTAAAAGATAGATAATCCCTTTATTACCCATTCCCAAGTTTTGCATAACCAACACAGTTATATTAATATACTTTTAACCTCTGTGATTATCTTGTATGTAAGCCTCTGCAAACTGCCCTTTATTTCAGTTCTTTTGACAGACTTGCAGTTTAGCCAATCAGTGCCTGTCTGCTCCTAGATAACTGCACAAGCACAGTGTTATCTATATGAAATACGTGAACTAACACCCTCTAGTGGTGAAAAACTGTTAAAATGCATTCTGAAAAGAGGTGGCCTTCAAGGTCTAAGAAATTAGCTTATGAACCTCCTAGGTTAGGCTTTCAACTAAGAATACCAAGAGAACAAAGCAAAATTGATGATAAAAGTAAATTGGAAAATTGTTTAAAATTACATGCTCTATCTGAATCATGAAAGTTCATTTTGGCCTAGACTGTTCCTTTAATAACTATTTAATAACTATTCTACCTAGTTAAAATAAATACAAAGTTGCCTGTAAAATAAAAATAAACCCTGAGATAGCTACAATGTAACTATTAGTTATATTGTAGCTAGCTTAGGGTTTATTTTATAGGTAAGTATTTAGTTTTAAATAGGAATAATTTAGTTAATTGTAGTAATTTTATTTAGATTTATTTTAATTATATTTAAGTTAGGGGGGGTGTTAGGGTTAGATTTAGGGGTTAATACATTTAATATAGTTTCGGCGACGTTGGGGGCGGCAGATTAGGGGTTAATAAATGTAGGCAGGTGGCGGCGATGTTAGGGACGGCAGATTAGGGGTTAATAAAATGTAACTAGTGTTTGCGATGTGGAAGTGCGGCGGTTTTGGGGTTAATATATTTTTTATAGTGGCGGCGATGTCCGGTTCGGCAGATTAGGGGTTAAAAAATGTATTTTAGTGTTTGCGATGTGGGGGGGCCTCGGTTTAGGGGTTAATAGGTAGTTTATGGGTGTTAGTGTACTTTTTAGCACTTTAGTTAAGAGTTTTATATTACGGCGTTAGCCCATAAAACTCTTAACTACTGACTTTAAAATGCTGTACCAGGCTTGACAGGAGCGGGTCTACCACTCACTTTTTGGAAGACTCGTAATACCGGCACTATGCAAGTCCCATTGAAAATATAGGATATGCAATTGACGTAAGTGGATTTGCGGTATTTTCGAGTCTGGCCAAAAAAGTGAGCGGTGAGCCTGTCATTTCAAGACTCGTAATACTAGCGGGCGTTAAAAAGCAGCGTTGGGACCTCTCAACACTGCTTTTTAAGGCTAAAGCAAGACTCGTAATCTAGGCGTAAGTATTCAAAAAATATTTATAAACATAGGAAGCGATATATACTTATTGCCCAACACCAACATATTTTACTATGTCTGCAAATTATTCTTGTTCTGGGTAAACTGTCCCTTTAACATGTAAACAGTTTCCAGACAAAAAATATTTTCTATATGTACAAATTACGCTCTTGCATATGAATGAAAGAAAAAAGATAGCTACAATGTCCTTTTTTATTACTTGTGCGGCAGATTATGTAATTCCTTTAATAAAATGTTGTTTATTAATTTACATGCAGCTAGATTACGAGTTTTGTGTTATGAGGGGTGCGGTACTAACTTGCATGTTATTGTCACCAATCACTTACCTACAGCGCTGGTATTACAGGTTTTTATAAACCCGGCGTTAAAAGACAAGAAGTGAGCGTAGAGCAAAATTGAGCTCCATACCGCACTCCAATACCAGCGCTGCTTAAGTCAGCGGTGAGCTGGTTGTATGTGCTTGTGCACTATTTCCCCATAGACATCAATGGGGAGAGCCGGCTGAGAAAAAGTCTAACACCTGCAATAAAGCAGCGTAAAGCTCCGTAACTCAGCCCCATTGATTCCTATGGGGAAACACATTTTATGTTTACACCTAACACCCTAACATAAACCCTGAGTCTAAACACCCCTAATCTTACACTTATTAACCCCTAATCCGCCACCCCCGACATCGCCAACACCTACATTTTACTTACCCCTAATCTGCCGCTCTGGACATTGCCGCCTCTATAATAAACATATTAACCCCTAAACCGCCGCACTCCCGCATCGCAAACAGTTAAATATTTTTAACCCCTAATCTGCTGTCCCTAACATCGTCGCCACCTATCTACATTTATTAACCCCTAACCTGCCGCCCCCAACGTCGCCGCCACTAACGCCTAAACCTAAGTCTAACCCTAACACCCCCTAAGTTAAATATAATTAAAAGAAATCTAAATAAAACCTACAATTAATAACTAAATAATTCCTAATTAAAACTAAATACTTACCTATAAAATAAACCCTAAGCTAACTACAATATAACTAATAGTTACGTTGTATCTAGCTTAGGGTTTATTTTTATTTTACAGGCAAGTTTCTATGTATTTTAACTAGGTAGAATAGTTACTAAATAGTTATTAACTATTTAATAACTACCTAGCTAAAATAAATACAAATTTACCTGTAAAATAAAACCTAACCTAAGTTACACTAACACCTATCACTACACTACAATTAAATGCATTACCTAAATTAAATGCAATTAACTAAATTAAATACAAATACCTAAATTACAAAAAAAACCACACTAAATTACACAAAATAAAAAACAAATTACATGATATTTAAACCAATTACACCTAATCTAATAGCCCTATCAAAATAAAAAAAGCCCCCCCCAAATAAAAAAAAACCCTAGCCTAAACTACCAATAGCCCCTAAAAGGGCCTTTTGCGGGGCATTGCCCCAAAGAAATCAGCTCTTTTACCTGTAAAAAAAATACAAACAACCCCCCAACAGTAAAACCCACCACCCACCAACCAACCAAATAAAACCCTAACTAAAAAAAACCTAAGCTCCCCGTTGCCCTGAAAAGGGCATTTGGATGGGCATTGCCCTTAAAAGGGCATTTAGCTCTATTGCAGCCCAAAGCCCTAACCTAAAAATAAAAGCCACCCAATAAACCCTTAAAAAAACCTAACACTAACCCCTGAAGATCCACTTACAGTTTTGAAGAGCCGACATCCATCCTCAACGAAGCCGGGAG
Source organism: Bombina bombina (assembly GCF_027579735.1). NCBI lineage: Eukaryota > Metazoa > Chordata > Amphibia > Anura > Bombinatoridae > Bombina > Bombina bombina. Next base: position 809,578,766 of record NC_069500.1, on the reverse strand, counting down.
AAGTGCTTATCGAAGCGGAAAGAAGTCCTCAACGAAGCCGGGAGAAGTCTTCATCCAAGTCGGGAGAAGTGGTCCTCCAGACGGGCAGGGCCGGCGGAAGCACAAGGCATCATAGGCAGCCGCCTTAGAGCGCCATCAGCAGGGGGCGCCAAGAGTGGGCTGTGACAGTGAATTTAGGGGATTGTGTGAGAGTTCCTATGCGTCAATACAATCTACAGGGTTTTATTTGCAACATCAGTGCGATTCCACTTTAAGAGGAGAAAGGGGAGCGGCTTTAATAAGGCAGGCGGGCCACAAACCTGAATGCTGTCTGATGAGATACAGAGGGATAGGCGCGCAGTTTTAAACAGGCACGGGCTTGTTATAGAGAGGGGAGGAGGCCATGTGTAGCGGTCCTGAGATTTGTGGATTCAATGGCAGCACAGAGGTATGTAATGATATTTGCCAAGAATTCCATAGTTTACAGGTACCGCATCTACCTCTGGTCTAGATCTCCTCGCTGCGCAAGGCAGAAAGAGAGGAGAACTGGCCCAGAGGCAGATGCAGTGCCTGTGAACTATGGAAGTGAAACAAAAGCAACGTTTGGGTGTGGGGGTGACCGTGCTGGGTCTATTGTTATACCAACCTACTGCATACTAAGAACCGATTGTATCTGGGCTGGTTTGGAAGACGTAAGACTTCTAAAGGGTCTCTTTCGCGTTCCGCTCTGGTTTTGGATGTTTATGCCCATTTCCCTCAGTAGAGATATCATCCCGGTTTATTAAAGGCTGCTAGTGAGTACATTTAATAGGAGGATTAAAGACTTGACTAATTTGTTTTAAAACTTAACTTATTCAATCTCTCTAATATGACAAATTTTGGTGATTCTTTTTAACAGGACTTCTATAAGATTTCTTAAGTGTTTTTTGGATGGTATATGCCAATTATGCTATGCATATATTTTGGGGAGCTGTCCCATTTACATTATTACTTTTGTTTTGTTCATTTTTTCCTTTAATGATTGAGAGTTTATGTCTAACTAAATTATTAATTTACTAGATTTATCTGTGAGCACCCTCTCCTGCACATATATATATATATATATATATATATATATATATATATATATATATATATATATTTATCCCCTTTAAAAAACTATAGGAGCAAACAAATTGCTTGCATTAGCTAACATTTCTTTTGAGGTTTTCAATTTTCACCAGCTGTGCTAAATAAACTGTCTTTTTGTGTTTGTGGTTTGCAGTATACTTTTGCAGAATTGTAATTTTGTTCAAAAATAATACATTTGTTTTAATGATATACTCCAGTATCAAAATCAAAATGCAATCCCCTGCTCTATGAATCCTTATGTTAGGATAATACAGAACACATTCTCAGTATAACCCTATGATAAGAGCAAACTCTAGTTTGCTGCCTCTAAGGATTCTGGGAAAGGGAACGCAGGCTACTTTTTACTCTAATGAATTTAACATGGATCCATTTCCTTTTATGCATAACGTCCATTACTCTGTCTCCCTCCCTCCCTTCATCTGTCTCCCTCCCTCCCTTCCTCTGTCTCTCTCCCTCCCTCCCTCCCTTCCTCTGTCTATCTCACTCCATCCCTTCCTCTATCTCTCTCCCTCCCTTCCTCTGTCTCTCTCCCTCCCTTCTTTCTTCTATCTCTCTCCCTCCCTCCCTTCTTCTGTCTCTCTCCCTCCCTTCCTCTCCCTCCCTCTGTCTCTCTCCCTCCCTTCCTCTCCCTCCCTTCCTCTGTCTTGTTATGCAGCACTACCACAATTTGATTTATGTGGCATAACCATTGTTTGATTTGCTATGGGGTGCTACCACTGTTTGATGTGTTATGTGGCATTACCATTGTTTGATTTGCATTTAGCCACCAATTAGCAAGAGCTACTCAGATACTAAACCAAAAATGGGCCGGCTCCTAAGCTTACATTCCTATCTTTCAAATACAGATAGCAAGAGAAGGAAACAAAATTGATAATATGAGTAGATGAGAAATTGCCACATAACACATCAAACAGTGGTAGCACCGCATAGCAAATCAAACAATGGTTATGCCACATAAATCAAATTGTGGTAGTGCTGCATAACATATATATATATATATATATATATATATATATATATATATATATATATATATATGTATGTATTAAAATTAGGGACAGAGGAAGGGAGGGAGAGAGACAGAGGAAGGGAGGGAGGGAGAGAGACAGAGGAAGGGAGGGAGGGAGAGAGACAGAAGAAGGGAGGGAGGGAGAGAGACAGAGGAAGGAAGGGAGAGACACAAAGGGAGGGAGAGAGACAGAGGGAGGGAGGGAGAGGGAGAGAGAGAGACAGAAGAAGGGAGGGAGGGAGAGAGATAGAAGAAAGAAGGGAGGGAGAGAGACAGAGGAAGGGAGGGAGAGAGACAGAGGAAGGGAGGGAGGGAGAGAGACAGAGGAAGGGATGGAGAGAGATAGACAGAGGAAGGGAGGGAGGGAGAGAGACAGAGGATGGGAGGGAGGGAGGGAGAGAGACAGAGGAATGGACATTATGCATAAAAGGAAATGGATCTATGTTAAATTCATTAGAGTAAAAAGTAGCCTGCGTGCCCTTTTCCAGAATCCTTAGAGGCAGCAAACTAGAGTTTGCTCTTATCATAGGGTTATACTGAGAATGTGTTCTGTATTATACTAACATAAGGATTCATAGAGCAGGGGATTGCATTTTGATTTTGCTACTGGAGTATATCATTAAAACAAATGTATTATTTTTGAACAAAATTACAATTCTGCAAAAGTATACTGCAATCCACATACACAAAAAGACAGTTTATTTAGCACAGCTGGTGAAAATTGAAAACCTCAAAAGAAATGTTAGCTAATGCAAGCAATTTGTTTGCTCCTACATTTTTTTAAAGGGGATAAATATATATATATATATATATATATATATATATATATATATATATATATATATATATATATATATATATGCAGGAGAGGGTGCTCACAGCTAAATATAGTAAATTAATAATTTATTGTTAGACATAAACTCTCAATCATTAAAGGAAAAAATGAACAAAACAAAAGTAATAATGTAAATGGGACAGCTCCCCAAAATATATGCATAGCATAATTGGCATATACCATCCAAAAAACACTTAAGAAATCTTGGCCTCGATCCGATATAAATCGTCGCCCGCAAAAGCCGGCGACGCCAAATTTTGCGCGAGTTTGTTATCACATATACGGCGTAACATAGAAGTTACGCTCGTATATTTCTGCCTTCAGCCGTATTGTTTTGGCCCATAGACAGGTATACCAAACCCGCACAGTTTGGTATCCAATATACAGCGTAAGGACTTACGTGGCGAAAATGGAGAAATCTTACTCCATTTTCACCTCGCCACAAATTGCAGACGTAGTAAGCCTTACGCTATGTATTGGAGCCCCGTAACTCCCTAAACTAGCTGCAAAATAAAACCTAACACCTAATGCATGCGCAATGTCTATCTACCTGTCAACCGCGAATTGCTAAATAAAACCTAACACCTAACGCATGCGCAATGTCTATCTACCTGTCAACCGCGATCCCCCGCCGCAATCCCTAATAAAGTGTTTAACCCCTAAACCGCCGCTCCCGGACCCCGCCGCCAGCTACATTATCTATATCACCCCCTAATCTGAGCCCCCTACACTGCCGCTAGCTACATTAAATGTTTTACTCCCTAATGTGAGCCCCCTACCCCGCCGCCACCTACATTAACTATGTTACCCCCTAATATGATCCCCCTACACCGCCGCCACCTATTTAAACTATATTAACCCCTAATGTGAGCTCCCTACACCGCCGCCACCTATTTAAACTATATTAACCCCAATCTAATCCCCCTATACCGCCGCCACCTATATTAAAATTTTAACCCCTAATTTAATCCCCCTATACCGCCGCCACCTATATTAAATTAATTATCCCCTAAAATAATAAAATATCCCTACCACTAAACCTAAGTCTAACCCTACAAATAGAATAAAATTATTGAAAACGTTTAATAGGTAAGGAGATTGTCAAACTCCTCATATAAAACTGACCTGTATGCAGTTAATAAATACCAACTAGTAAGTAAAAACAGAAAATTATGATGAGCGCTCACATAGGCTAAAGACAAAATATTTTATTATTTCCACACATAAAAATCATAAAATTTAAAAATAGAGTGCGCACTCTTAAATACAAATTATATTAAAAATAGATTTCATAAAATATTCTACTAGAAATATTCTATTAAACGACCTTAAAAGTGACTAAGTGTCTTTAACTTTCTTTATGTAAACTGCTTGAAACTTTATAAGGAGGTTGATTTATAACACTCAGTTCCTTGGATTCAATTGTGTCCTCTATTGGCCAATAGGATTTCTCTATTATCATTGTTAGTATATTCAAATTGTAACGGTTCTTTTATAAATTGAAAACAGTGTCTCCCAAAAAACTGTTAATTTTAAAGTTTCCCAAATATGTACCTTGATCTTTGATTCTTTGTTATCCTGGCGTCACTCTGTTGTAGCTCTTAGCAAAGTGAAACTTTGTTGCAGCTCATTAACAGCTGATTCACTCAAATGTTTCCCGAGCACGGCCAAAAACGATCCCCGCCTTCCGATGACAAAGAGTTTTTCACTTCTCTTTTGTCTCCAGGCTCAAAAAAGGGATCTCCTTGCTCTCTTCTTAATCTGGGTAAGTATTACTATTACCCCGCTCCAGTCCTCGATATCCCGAACAGATCTTTTACAGCTCTTATAGTATAGCTGTCGGCTCCGGGAGGTTCCGGTTTCTTAGCCCTTTGCGTTCGGCTGGGTCTCTCTGTATAAAGTTCTTTGTCTGTATCATCAACGCGTTTCTGCTCACAATGAGCCTTTTTCAAGATGAGTTCTTAGGGTGTATCTTACCTATTTTATAGCTTAGGTGATTGACTTCTAATTGTTTCTTAAAGGGATATTTTAAGGTCGTATTTATTTTACCTGTGACCATATACATACATATTTTAAGGTCGTATTATTTATACCTCTGACAAATTACATACATGACATTACAAACACTTTTCTGAATATGCTTAATTTAAAATAAGAAATTTAATCTGAAAATAGCTTTTGTCTACAATCAACTCATAAAAAAAATAAAAAACAATCTAATACAGTTGCAAGAAAAAGTATGTGAACCCTTTGGAATTATATGGATTTCTGCACAAATTGGTCATAAAATGTGATCTGATCATCATCTAAGTCACAACAATAGACAATCACAGTCTGCTTAAACTAATAACACACAAAGAATGAAATGTTACCATGTTTTTATTGAACACGCCATGTAAACATTCAGAGTGCAGGGGGGAAAAGTATGTGAACCCCTAGACTAATGACATCTCCAAGAGCTAATTGGAGTGAGATGTCAGGCAACTGGAGTCCAATCAATGAGATGAGATTGGAGGTGTTGGTTACAGCTGCCCTGCCCCATAAAAAACACACACCAGTTCTGAGTTTGCTTTTCACAAGAAGCATTGCCTGATGTGAATGATGCCTCGCACAAAAGAGCTCTCAGAAGACCTACAATTAAGAATTGTTGACTTGCATAAAGCTGATAAGGGTTATAAAAGTATCTCCAAAAGCCTTGCTGTTCATCAGTCCACGGTAAGACAAATTGTGTATAAATGGAGAAAGTTCAGCACTGCTGCTACTCTCCCTAGAAGTGGCCGTCCTGTAAAGATGACTGCAAGAGCACAGTGCAGACTGCTCAATGAGGTGAAGAAGTATCCTAGAGTGTCAGCTAAAGTCACTGGCAAATGCTAACATCCCTGTTAGCGAATCTACAATACGTAAAACACTAAACAAGAATGGATTTCATGGGAGGATACCACAGAGGAAGCCACTGCTGTCCAAACAAAACATTGCTGCACATTTACAGTTTGCACAAGAGCACCTGGATGTTCCACAGCAGTACTGGCAAAATATTCTGTGGACAGATGAAACCAAAGTTGAGTTGTTTGGAAGAAACACACAACACTATGTGTGGCGAAAACAGCACACCAACATCAAAACCTCATCCCAACTGTGAAGTATGGTGGTGGGGGCATCATGGTTTGGGGCTGCTTTGCTGCGTCAGGGCCTGGACGGATTGCTATCATCGAAGGAAAAATGAATTCCCAAGTTTATCAAGACATTTCGCAGGAGAACTTAAGGCCATCTGTCTACCAGCTGAAGCTCAACAGAAGATGGGTGTTGCAACAGGACAGTGACCCAAAGCATAGAAGTAAATCAACAACAGAATGGCTTAAACAGAAGAAAATACACCTTCTGAAATGGCCCAGTCAGAGTCCTGACCTCAACCCGATTGAGATGCTGTGGCATGACCTCAATAAAGCGATTCACACCAGACATCCCAAGAATATTGCTGAACTGAAACAGTTCTGTAAAGAGGAATGGTCAAGAATTACTCCTGACTGTTGTGCACGTCTGATCTGCAACTACAGGAAACGTTTGGTTGAAGTTATTGCTGCCAAAGGAGGTTCAACCAGTTATTGAATCCAAGGGTTCACATATTTTTTCCACCTGCACTGTCAATGTTTACATGGTATGTTCAATAAAAGCATGGCAACATATCATTCTTTGTGTGTTATTAGTTTAAGCAGACTTTGAGTGTCTATTGTTGTGACTTAGATGATGATCAGATCACATTTTATGACCAATTTGTGCAGAAATCCATATCATTCCAAAGGGTTCGCATACTTTTTCTTGCAACTGTATATACATTGATTTTTACTCATATTAACATCTTCTATTTCAACCAAATACTCTACTTTTGAAAAGTTCATTAAGGGGATATATATTTCTTTATGTACCTTTGTCGATATACATATATAATATTACAAACTTTTTAACTATATATACTTAATTTGAATAAAAAATGATCTAAAAAACTTTTATATAAAAAGAGATAAAACACATTCTAATATATACTAATATATAATACTCATATTAAAATCTATATATTATACTTTAACCCATTACTTTACTATTTTTTAAAAATGCATTAAAGGGACATTTATTTTTCTAAGGAGATTATTATATTCATAGTCTGTCATTCTAGGGATAGTATTCCCAATTGTCTTTTAGAGACTTAAAAAAAAAATTTTTGTACAGAGATGATTTTATTATTTGTAATCTTACCCCAGAAAATGGACATAATTTTTTTTTTTTTTAAATATCGATTTTTAAAGGAATAGTTATTATACCAGTTTCAAAAGTGTCAGTTATAAAATTATAAAATTATTATTTTCTAAAAAATGTTTTTTATAAAATACTTATTTAAAATTTCATCTTCTATGGATTAAGGAATTAAGATCTAGCTCAGCATTTAATCCTAGGGGGTGAAGTGTTTTAAAATTATATATAAATCCAGCTTCATTATACAATAAGTCTTCTTCATGATTTCCTCCCCTCCAATTTTTCTTTACCAATTTTATGCCCCAAAATTTAAATCTGATGTACTCTGATTATGTTTTTCTTTAAAATGCTTTGATAAAAGATGTCCTTCAAATCCATTTTTAATATTGTTTAAATGTTCACCTATTCTGTCTCTTAGTGGTCTGCTCGTTTGACCTAGGTACTGTTTTAAACATGAGCATTGGATTAAATAGATTACATCTTTATCCCTACATCTGATCATGTCCCTTATTTTATATTCTTTAGACGTAACTGTTGATTTTACTTCTTTTGTTTTGGAACTGTGTTTACAGGCATTACATATATGGCAGGGATAAAACCCTGATAGGCTTTTATTATATAGATCTACTTGTTTTTAAATATTTCTTTGTTTGAATTCACTTGGACATAATATGTTTTTAAAATTTTTTGCTTTCTTAAAAATTAATTGTGGTCTATCATTCAATTCTTTCCCCATGATCGGGTCCATTTTTAAAATATTCCAATGTTTATTTAAAATTTTATTTAAAATATTATGTTGGTTATTATAGGTAGTTATAAATGGTACAAATATCTTTGATTCCTTTTTATTTTGCATATCTTTTTTTCTTTGTTAAAATTTCCATTTGAGTATTTTTTCCTATATCTTCTTTCACCTTTTTTATATCTTCTCTATTATAACCCCTATCCACAAATCTTTGTTCTAATATATTTGCTTGTTCTGCATAGTCTTCATTATTTGTACAGTTTTTCTTTAATCTTAAAAAATGCCCTTTTGGAATATTTTTCTTCCATTTCATGTGGTGACAGCTGTCAGCATGTATATAGTTATTAGTATTTACTTCTTTAAAAAAAAAATTTGTGATGATTTGTTGGTTCTTAATTTCTATTAAAATATCTAAAAAAGGTAATCGGGTACATCTTATTTCGTGTGTAAATTTTAATCCGTATTTATTAATATTTAAATCTTCTATAAAAAGGTACGATAATTCTACCTCTCCTCTCCATATAATTATCATATCGTCTATATATCTACGATATAGCACAAGGTTTGCCTCCCAGTTATGTGTAAGAATAAATTTTTCTTCAAACACTCCCATATACAAATTGGCATAACTGAGGGCAAACCTTGTGCCCATTGCTGTACCTTTCTGTTGAAGATAAAGTTTACCATTAAAAGAAAAAGAATTGTTTTTTAGAATAAATTCTATACAATTAAGAAGAAAACGTATTTGTACCTGGGACATATGTTTATCTTTATTTAAGTAATGTTTTACTGCTGCAAGACCTAAATCATGGTCTATAACTGTATATAAAGAGCTGACGTCACAGCTGACTAATATATAATTTTCTTCCCATTTAATATCTTTTAGTAGTTTTAGAAGTTCTGTAGAATCTTTTAAATAAGCCGGTAATTATTTTACATATTCTTGAAGGAATGTGTCCACATAGTGTGACAGATTTGACGTTACAGAATCCACCCCAGATATTATTGGGTGACCAGGGGGATGTATTGGGTTTTTGTGCAGGTTTGGTAGATAGTAAAAATCTGGTGTTTCTCTTGCAAGGTGTATCCAGTCCACGGATTCATCCTTTACTTGTGGGATATTCTCATTCCCTACAGGAAGTGGCAAAGAGAGCACACAGCAGAGCTGTCCATATAGCTCCCCCTCTAGCTCCACCCCCAGTCATTCTCTTTGCCGGCTCTAAACACTAGGGTCTCTCTACGGGAGGGTAAAGTGAATGTGGTGTTAGAATTGTAGTTTTATATCTTCAATCAAAAGTTTGTTATTTTTAAATGGTACCGGTTTGTACTATTTACTCTCTAGCAGAAAAGTGATGAAGATTTCTGCTGAGAGGAAAATTATTTTAGCATATTGTAACTAAAATCCACTGCTGTTCCCACACAGGACTGAGGAGTACCAGAAAACTTCAGTTGGGGGGAACAGTTTGCAGGCTTAACTGCAATGAGGTATGTTCAGTCATTTATTTCTAGACAAGACTGAGATAATGCTAGAAGACTGACAAGATCCCCATGTGGGGAGGGTAAGCTATGTTCTGAGACTCAGTAAAGAATTGAATGCTTACATAACAGGGCTAATTAGGCTGGTTGACACTAATTCAGGGCAATCGATTATTTGTTTAAGAAATACTCGTTGGAGACACTTTTTTAAGCACTTTAGAGTGTTTTCTGGGGTTATTATCCACATGGCAAAAATGTAGTCACTTAGAAGTGATTTTTGTAGGCCTTACAACTCCGGAGTGGAGTGGGAGGGGCCTAATTTCACGCCTCAGATGCGCAGTTAGAATTGAAAGACAGTTCAGGCTGCTTCACATGGAGGGTCCAGCTGCTGATTGAGGGCCTCAAAGAAGCTTTTTTCCCCCAAATCTGATTCCTAAGGGCAGGTAGGGCCACAGCAGTAAGCTGTGGCAAGGTGCTGTAGTTATTATATATATATATATAACCGGTTGCTGGCTTTAGGCTGCTCCGGTTTGGGCATTAAGGGGTTAATCGTTCTGCAAATTGTGGTGCAATCATATTAAAGCCTTAGGTACATACTGTGAAAATTTAAAAAGGATTGCTGCATATTTCACTGTTTTGTAAAATTGTGTGCTCTTTTTATTACTTAAAGGCACAGTAATGTTTTTTCAAATTGTGTTTTTTATTTGATTAAAGTGTTTTCCAAGCCTGCTTGTGTATGCTACTAGTCTGTTAAACATGTCTGACACTAAGGAAAATCCTTGTTCAATGTGTTTAGAAGCCATGGTGGAACCCCCTCTCAGAATGTGTCCCAATTGCACTAATATGTCTATACACTTTAAAGATCATATTGTAGCACTTAAAAGTGTGGCCCTAGATGATTCTCAGACTGAAGGTAATGAGGATAGTCCGTCTACCTCTCCCCATGTGTCGCAACCAGTTACGCCCGCGCAAGCGATGCCTAGTACCTCTAGTGCATCTGCCCCTATTACATTGCAACAACTAGCGACAGTCATGGATAATTCCCTTGTGGCCTTTCTATCCAAACTGCCAGTTTTTCCTACAAAGCGCGATAGCTCTGTTTTAAGAACAGATTATGAGCAGTCTGAAGCTTTGGTAGCCTTATCTGATGTGCCCTCACAACACTCTGAAGTGGGGGTGAGGGATTTGATGTCTGAGGGAGAAATTTCCGATTCAGGAAAGGTTTCTCATCAGGTAGAGTCAGATTCATTAGCGTTTAAATTTAAATTGGAACACCTCCGCGTATTGCTCAGGGAGGTATTAGCTACTCTGGATGATTGTGACCCTATGGTGGTCCCAGAGAAATTGTGTAAAATGGACAAGTACCTAGAGGTCCCTGTATACACTGATGCGTTCCCGATCCCTAAGAGGGTTGCGGATATTGTTACTAGGGAGTGGGATAGACCAGGTGTCCCTTTTGTCCCCCCCCCTATTTTTAAGAAAATGTTCCCCATAACTGACCCCAGGCGGGACTCATGGCAGACGGTCCCTAAGGTAGAGGGGGCTGTTTCTTCACTTGCTAAACGCACAACCATACCAATTGAAGACAGTTGTGCTTTTAAAGATCCTATGGATAAAAAGTTAGAAGGTTTACTTAAGAAAATTTTTGTTCAACAAGGTTTTCTTCTCCAACCTATTGCCTGCATTATTCCTGTAACTACTGCAGCGGCTTTCTGGTTTGAGGCACTGGAGGAGTCGCTCCAGACGGAGACCTCATTTGACGAAATTATGGATAGAATTAAGGCTCTAAAACTGGCTAAATCTTTTATCACAGATGCCGCTTTGCAATTAGCTAAGATAGCGGTAAAAAATTCAGGTTTCGCCATTATGGCGCGCAGAGCGCTTTGGCTCAAGTCATGGTCGGCCGATGTGTCGTCAAAATCCAAATGATTAAATATCCCTTTCAAAGGAAAGACCCTTTTCGGGCCAGAATTGAAAGAGATTATTTCAGAAATCACCGGGGAAAGGGCCATGCTCTCCCTCAGGACAAGCCTTTTAAGGCTAGAAACAAAGCTAATTTTCGTTCCTTTCGTAATTTCAGGAGCGGTCCTGCTTCAGCCTCTACAGCTGCAAAGCAAGAGGGTAACGCTTCACAGCCCAAGGCAACCTGGAAGCCTTACTAGGGCTGGAACAAGGGTAAACAGGCCAAAAAGCCTGCAGCTGCTACCAAGACAGCATGAAGGGGTAGCCCCCGATCCGGGACCGGATCTAGTAGGGGGCAGACTTTCTCTCTTCGCTCAGGCCTGGGCAAGAGATGTTCACGATCCTTGGGCTTTAAAGATTGTTACCCAGGGATATCTTCTAGAATTCAAGGACTCCCCTCCAAGGGGAAGGTTCCACATTTCTCGTCTGTCTTCAGACCAGACAAAGAAAGAGGCGTTCTTACGCTGTGTAGAAGATCTACACACGATGGGAGTGATATACCCAGTCCCAATTGCAGAACAAGGACTGGGTTTGTACTCAAACCTCTTTGTGGTTCCCAAAAAAGAAGAAACTTTCAGACCAATCCTGGATCTAAAAATTCTAAACAGATTCCTCAGAGTCCCATCATTCAAGATTGAGACCATTCGGACAATTTTACCTATGATCCAGGAAGGTCAATATATGACTACCGTGGATCTAAAGGATGCGTACCTGCATATCCCTATCCACAAAGATCATCATCAGTTCCTCTGTTTCGCTTTTCTAGACAAGCATTACCAGTTCGTGGCTCTTCCATTCGGTTTAGCCACTGCTCCCAGAATTTTCACAAAGGTGCTAGGGTCCCTTCTGGCGGTTCTAAGACCGCGGGGCATAGCAGTAGCGCCTTATTTAGACGACATCTTAATTCAGGCGCCGTCTTTTCACAGAGCCAAGGCTCACACAGAGATTGTATTGGCCTTTCTAAGGTCTCACGGGTGGAAGGTGAACATCAAAAAGAGTTCTCTGTCCCCACTCACAAGGGTTCCCTTCCTAGGAACACTAACAGATTCGGTAGAAATTAAAATATTTCTGATGGAGGTCAGAAAGTTGAAACTTTTAACTACTTGCCGAGTTCTTCATTCCATTCCTCGGCCATCTGTAGCTCTGCATGGAGGCAATCGGATTAATGGTAGCGGTAATGGACATAGTCCCTTTCGCTTGGATACATCTCAGACCACTGCAACTATGCATGCTCAATCAGTGGAATGGGGATTATGCAGATTTGTCTCCACAAATACAGTTGGACCAGGAAACCAGAGTTTCTCTTCTCTGGTGGTTTTCTCAGGATCACCTGTCTCAGGGAATATGTTTCTGCAAACCAGCTTGGATCATTGTAATGACCGACGCCAGTCTGTTAGGCTGGGGTGCAGTCTGGGACTCCCAGAAAGCTCAAGGCTTATGGTCTCGGGAAGAATCTCTTCTCCCGATAAACATTCTGGAACTGAGGGCGATATTCAACGCGCTTCAGGCATGGCCTCAACTAGCTGCGGCCAAATTCATCATATTTCAGTCGGACAACATCACGACTGTAGCTTACATCAATCATCAGGGGGGAACAAAGAGTTCCCTAGCGATGAAGGAAGTAACCAAAATAATCAGGTGGGCGGAGGACCACTCCTGCCATCTCTCAGCAATTCACATCCCAGGAGTAGACAACTGGGAGGCGGATTTTCTGAGTCGTCAGACTTTTCACCCGGGGGAGTGGGAACTCCACCCGGAGGTATTTGCCCAGCTGACTCAGCTATGGGGCATTCCAGAGTTGGATCTGATGGCGTCCCGTCAGAACACCAAGCTTCCTCTCTACGGATCCAGGTCCCGGGACCCCAAGGCGGCATTGATAGATGCTCTAGCAGCGCCTTGGTCCTTCAATCTGGCTTATGTTTTCCCACTGTTTCCTCTTCTCCCTCGTCTGATCGCCAGAATCAAGCAGGAGAAGGCGTCAGTGATTTTGATAGCGCCTGCGTGGCCACGCAGGACTTGGTATGCAGACCTAGTGGACATGTCATCTGCTCCACCATGGACACTGCCAATGAGGCAGGACCTTCTAATACAGGGTCCGTTCAAGCATCCAAATCTAGTTTCTCTACGTCTGACTGCTTGGAGATTGAACACTTAATTCTATCAAAGCGTGGTTTCTCTGAGTCAGTTATAGATACTCTGATTCAGGCTAGAAAGCCTGTCACCAGGAAAATCTACCATAAGATATGGCGGAAATATCTTTGTTGGTGTGAATCCAAGGGTTACTCATGGAGTAAGATTAGGATTCCCAGGATATTGTCTTTTCTCCAAGTCGGATTGGAGAAAGGATTGTCAGCTAGTTCTTTAAAGGGACAGATATCTGCTCTCTCTATTCTTTTACACAAGCATCTGGCAGAGGTACCAGACGTTCAAGCATTTGCACAGGCTTTAGTCAGAATCAAGCCTGTCTATAAACCTGTGGCTCCGCCATGGAGTCTAAATCTAGTTCTTTCAGTTCTTCAAGGGGTTCCGTTTGAACCTTTACATTCCATAGATATTAAGTTGTTATCTTGGAAAGTTTTGTTTTTGGTAGCTATCTCTTCTGCTCGAAGAGTCTCAGAATTATCTGCCTTACAGTGTAATTCACCTTACCTGGTGTTCCATGCAGATAAGGTAGTTTTGCGTACTAAACCTGGTTTTCTTCCTAAAGTGGTTTCTAACAAGAATATTAACCAGGAAATTGTTGTTCCTTCTCTGTGCCCCAATCCTTCTTCGAAGAAGGAACGTCTGTTGCACAATCTTGATGTAGTTCGTGCTCTAAAGTTCTATTTGCAAGCAACTAAGGATTTCAGACAAACATCTTCCTTGTTTGTTATCTATTCTGGTAAGAGGAGAGGTCAAAAAGCGACTGCTACCTCTTTCCTTTTGGCTGAAAAGCATCATCCGTTTGGCCTATGAGACTGCTGGCCAGCAGCCTCCTGAAAGAATTACTGCTCATTCTACCAGAGCAGTGGCTTCCACGTGGGCTTTCAAGAATGAGGCTTCTGTTGAACAGATTTGTAAGGCAGCGACTTGGTCTTCACTGCATACTTTTGCCAAATGTTACAAATTCGATACTTTTGCTTCTTCGGAGGCTATTTTTGGGAGAAAGGTTTTTCAAGCAGTGGTGCCTTCCGTTTAAGGTACCTGTCTTGTTCCCTCCCTTCATCCGTGTCCTAAAGCTTTGGTATTGGTATCCCACAATTAAAGGATGAATCCGTGGACTGGATACACCGCAAGAGAAAGTAATTTATCAGGTAAGCATAAATTCTGTTTTTTGGATTTTCTATTATAAGGAATTGGTATTCAGTTTGAGTAATAAGATTTATTTTTCTAGCATCCCTCATCATGTCTACTATTTTTTCTTTTTGTTTTTCTTTAGGATTATTTTTTAAAATCAAATATGTTTATTTATCTCCCAGAATTCTTTCTGCTTCTTATATTTTTCTTATAAACTGGTTTAAATTTACTAACGTTTCAAATTTGTTCATATGATTCGTTGGGGCATAACTTAAGCCTTTATTTAGTACTCTTTTTTGTTCTTCACTTAGTTCTATATCACTTAGATTAAATACCCCTAGATTCTTTATTATTGTTTTCTGTGGGTTTTTTGTTTTCCTCTGTCCTCTGTTTCCTCTAAATTTCTCTTTTTGTTCCTTGTTTGTATCCCTTCTTTTGTTGTCATTAAGGGGTCCTCTTAAAAACCTCTAAAAAAACCTGTGAAGCTTGCTGATCTTCTAGTATTTTAAACCTATTTTCTGAGTTTGAGACTTTTTTATTTTCAGTACGTTTAACTTTTTGTTGTTCTTCTATATTTTGATCAGTTTTTTCTGTTATTTTCTGATTAGTTTTTTTGAACATTTCTTTTTCATTTGTATTGTTCTGTCTTATATAATTGAAATCTCTGCTGTGGTCTTTTTCTTTTCTTCTCCAGTTACCCCATCTGTTTATTTCATAGTTTTTGTAATTATCATTGTAATTTCTATCATACCCATGATCTCTATTTCCATAATTTTTATTATAATTATAATTTGTTTCGTAATTCCAATATCTCCTTCTATTAGTATAGTTATTTCAATTTTCTGTTTTAACCCTACAAATAGCCCTAAAAAAAGGGCTTTTTGCGTGGCATTACCCCAAAGTAAACAGCTCTATTGCCAGCCCTTAAAAGGGCTTTTTGCGGGACTTTTGCCCCAAAGTAATCAGCTCTTTTACCAGCCCTTAAAAGGGCTTTTTGCGGGGCACTGTCACAAAGTAATCAGCTCTTTTGCCTCTAATCTAAATCCCCCTACACCGCCGCTACCTATAATAAATGTATTACCCCCTAATCTACTCCACCTACACCGCCGCCACCTATATTAAATAGATTAACCCCTAATCTGACCCCCCTACACCGCCGCCACCTATATTAACTATATTAACCCTTATTATATTAGGGTTAATATAGTTAATATAGTTATTATATTATATATATTAACTATATTAACCCTAATTATATTAGGGTTAATATAGTTAATATAGTTATTATATTATATATATTAACTATATTAACTCTATCTAACACCCCTAACTTAATTATTATTAAAATAAATCTAAATAATATTAAATAAATTATTCCTATTTAAATCTCAATACTTACTTATACAATAAACCCTAAGATAGCTACAATATAATTAATAATTACATTGTAGCTATTTTAGGGTTTATATTTATTTTACAGGTAACTTGGTATTTATTTTAACTAGGTACAATAGCTATTAAATAGTTAATAACTATTTAATAGCTACCTAGTTAAAATAATTACCAATTTACCTGTAAAATAAATCCTAACCCAAGTTACAAATACACCTACACTATCAATAAATTAATTAAATAAACTACAAATATCTAAACTAAAATACAATTAAATACACTAAACTAAAGTACAAAAAAACCCCACTAAATTACAAACAAAAAAAAGATTACAAGATTTTTAAGCTAATTACACCTATTCTAAGCCCCCTAATAAAATAATAAAGCCCCCCAAAATAAAAAAATTTCCCTACCCTAATCTAAATTACAAAAGTTAACAGCTCTTTTACCAGCCCTTAAAAGGGCTTTTTGCGGGGCATGCCCCAAAGTAATCAGCTCTTTTGCCTGTAAAAAAAAACACAATACCACCCCCCAACATTACAACCCACATACCCCTACTCTAAACCCACCCAAACCCCCCTGAAAAAAAAACTAACACTAAGCCCAAGATCTCCCTACCTTGAGTCGTCTTCACCCAGCCAGGCCGAACTCTTCATCCAATCCGGGCGATGTCTTCATCCAAGCGGCAAAGAAGTCTTCCATCCCGGCGATGTCTTCATCCAAGCGGCAAAGAAGAGGTCCTCCATTGGGGCGAAGTTTTCCTCCAAGCGGCATCTTCAATCTTCTTTCTTCCGACATCCAGCTGGCCCGACGACTGAACAACGAATGAAGTTTCCTTTAAATGACGTCATCCAAGATGGCGTCCCTCGAATTCCGATTGGCTGATAGGATTCTATCAGCCAATCGGAATTAAGGTAAGAAAATCTGATTGGCTTATTCAATCAGCCAATCAGATTGAAGTTCAATCCGATTGGCTGATCCAATCAGCCAATCAGATTGAGCTCGCATTCTATTGGCTGTTCCGATCAGGCCCTTTTAAGGGTTGGCAATAGAGCTGTTTACTTTGGGGCAATGCCCCGCAAAATGCCCTTTTAAGGGCTGGCAATAGAGCTGTTTACTTTGGGGCAATGCCACGCAAAAAGCCCTTTTCAGGGCTATTTGTAGGGTTAGACTTAGGTTTAGTGGTAGGGATATTTTATTATTTTAGGGGTTAATTAATTTAATATAGGTGGCGGCGGTATAGGGGTTTAGATTAGGGGTTAGTAATTTAATATAGCTGGCGGCAGTGTAAGGGGCTCACATTAGGGGGTAGGTAATGTAGGTGGCGGCGGTGTAAGGGGCTCACATTAGGGGGTAGTTAATGTAGGTGGCGGCGGTGTAAGGGGCTCACATTAGGGGGTAGTTAATGTAGGTGGCGGCGGGGTCCGGGAACGGCGTTTTAGGGGTTAATAACTTTATTAGGTGCGGCGGGGTCCGGGAGCGGTGGTTTAGGGGTTAATACATTTATTATTAGGAGAGTGAGGGGGGATAGCGGATAGAGGGGTATACGTGTCGGGCTATGTTTGGGAGGCGTGTTAGACAGTACGGGAGATTTAATACTTTAGTCAGGTTTTGTAGGCGCTGGCAGTTTCTAAAGTGCTGTAAGTCACTGGCGACTCCAGAAATTTGTACTTACGCAGATTTCTGGACATCGATAGTTTATCCGACTTACTGCACTTTAGCAATTGCCGGCGGGGTATATTGGATAGCTCAAGTTGCGAGCTGAAACTACAGGCGGCAGGGGGTTCCCTCGCTTGCTCCGCAAACTACGATGTATGTCGGATTGCGTCCCCCTAATATAAGTCCTGTTAAAAAGATTCACAAAAATTTCAAGTCTTTAATCCTCCTATTAAATGTACTCACTAGCAGCCTTTAATAAACCGGGATGATATCTCTACTGAGGGAAATGGGCATAAACATCCAAAACCAGAGCGGAACTCGAAAGAGAGCCTTTAGAAGTCTTACGTCTTCCAAACCAGCCCGGATACAATCGGTTCTTAGTATGCAGCAGGTTGGTATGACAATAGACCCAGCACGGTCACCCCCACACCCAAACGTTGCTTTTGTTTCACTTCCATAGTTCACAGGCACTGCATCTGCCTCTGGGCCAGTTCTCCTCTCTTTCTGCCTTGCGCAGCGAGGAGATCTAGACCAGAGGTGTAAACTATGGAATTCTTGGCAAATATCATTACATACCTCTGTGCTGCCATTGAATCCACAAATCTCAGTACCGCTACACATGGTCTCCTCCCCTCTCTATAACAAGCCCGTGCCTGTTTAAAATTGTGCGCCTATCCCTCTGTATCTCATCAGACAGCATTCAGCTTTGTGCCCCGCCTGCTGTCAGGTATTCCACCTTATACTGACTTGTGTGAATAACTTTCAATACCACCTTTATTCATTAGACCAACCTACCTACTCTATATCACCTGTCTCCTAACCTTAGACAAGTGCTTAGTTATTGAGTGTTATAGGAGTAACATAGTTGCTCTCTCTGCTTTATCCTAAGATAATTTGGATTACAAATTACTGTTCTAATCTCCTTTATCTACTGAGATATTTCAAGCATCCTAAACAATAGGAAACTTTCCAATCATTAAACTGCCTACAGCACAGGATCTTTACAAACTGGGAGACTGATTCCCACTTCATGCTGACTCCCACAAGCTGCAGCAATCATCTCTCAAAGGAAACAGTTGTGCTACAATACCAAACCTCTGCTCTTTTGTTTGTCACAGTCACTGTAACTAAGTCTGCCGCTGACTAATTAAATTAAAGGCTCTAAGGAATAACAACCTGTAATTGAGTTTCAGTTTCCATACAGCCGCTCTGTCTCTTACCTGATTGCATTGCTTCACTGTTGCCTGTCAGCTGGAGATCAGAAACTCTCCTCTCACTGAAAATAACTGCAAGCAAAGTGTCCTGAGGTTGTGGTAAGCATGAACATGTTCTAATTTGTATATATGTATATATGTGAAGTTTCTCATCACTGCAATTCTTTACTCACCTGGTATATGATAACAAGAGACACTGTTCAGTTACTCAGGACTGCCTGCTTAATTATATATATATAGCTCTTCCTCATAGAGAGAGACATTCTTCTGATTTATTTCTGAGATCATAACCAGGTTCATACCTGAATATACCTCAACTGTATCTTACCAAAAATTCACTGTGAGCTAGTTGGTTGTCTTCCTGATAAAATAAATCTCAGCTCCATTGAGATATTTTATAACAGTTTTGCAGTTGCAGATCCAAACAACTGTCTTTCATCAGTTGAATCCTAACATAATAACTAAGCCTATAAAAATGGATCCAGCGGAACTGCCGCAGATAGTGTATGGTTTATCTCAGAAAGTGGATCAAATGGGTCAAGCCCTCACTAACCTACAGGTTGAAAACGAAACCTTAAGGAAGATCATGAAGGATGCTATAACACCGAAGGCAACCACCTCTGAGAGCGTCCCTGAACCACACATCTCTCCTCCAGATGTTTTCTCAGGGGATAGACGGCTGTACAGACAATTTAGAAATGTCTGTCTCCTTACCTTTACGTTAAAACCAAAAACCTATCCCACTGATAGGGTGAAGGTATTGACAATGATCACCTATTTAAGGGGTGAACCTAGAATCTGGGCAGACTCTTTCTTTGAGACCAACAACCCCATTATCTCGTCTCTCCCTAGCTTTTTGGCTGCAATTAATGAATTATACTCTGACACCAACACACAATTAACAGCTGAAACTAAAATGAGGGCACTAAAACAAGGTTCCCGCTCTGCTGAAGTATACATCACTGAATTCAAACAGTTTTCAACAGACTCTCAATGGAACCATATAGCACTAAGGAATCAGTTCCGTTTAGGACTGTCCGACACAATAAAGGATGAACTGGCCCGAGTAGAACTTCCTGATTCCTTAGAAGGTTTAATGAGACTCTCAGTACAAATTGATAGAAGGCTGAAAGAAAAAAAGAATGAACGCCATGGTTGAGATCAAACTTATAAAAGGCCATCTCCTTCTACCTACCATCCCAGCGCGACTGCTGTCACACAGGAACCTATGGACATAGGTCTATTGAGAGGTCCATTATCCCAGGAGGAAAAACAAAGAAGGAGGTCTAAAGCATTATGTCTATATTGTGCCAATCCAGCACATACTCTGAGAGAATGCCCTTATTACAGAAAAACAAGAAGAGTAAGTGGGTTTTGAGTAATACTGTTGATTCTCGTTAAGGTTAAATCTAACTACTGTACCATCTCTCTCTTCTTGCAGTGGGATCGTAAGCGCTACCCAGCAGAAGCCATAGTTGACACGGGTGCACATGGGACTTATATTGATTTGGAGTTTGTTAGAATTAATAAAATACCACTTGAGCAAAAACAACAGCCTGTGTCTATTCCAGTGGCGGCTGGTGAATTTTTAGGATGGGGGTGCACAAGACCCTCCCCCTATTAGAAAGACACGCCCCTTTGAAAATCCACGCCCCTTTTTAAAAACCACGCCCCTTTAACAAGCCACACCCATTTTTAAAAGCCACACCCCTTAGTGAAAGTCACGCCCCTCAAATGGCCCCACCCATTTGAACCAGCGGTGTTTTTGGTCATCGTCTTCTCGAAATATCCAGCCCCGGCCTGGGGGTAACTTCAACTGAAGTTTGTGACTGATTCCTCAACATTATTCTCAAGTATCTGCTGATATTGAGTGGAATCCATGAGACCCTCAACAATATTCCCAGTAGTACAGGTCTTTGGAGGTGGTCTGTGGGCTGTTTTTGACCGTTCTCACCATCCTTTGCCTTTGCCTCTGGCCCTCTCTGATATTTTACTTGCCCTGCCACTTCTGGCCTTAACAAGAACTGTGCCTGTGGTCTTCCATATCCTCACCATGCATTGCTCACTGTGTTCCTCATAGTGGACACAGAAATCTTAAATCTATGAATGCATACTCTTCAGTACAGCCATGTTCATGTGCGACAGTGCACAAATGGAGGAGCCTACACTACCTGCCCATGTCTAGTCTTAAAATATACATGATGGTGCTCAGTTAAATTATATAATAACATATATATATATTAACCAAATGATTAATTAAAGCTGCAAAATAATAAGAATGTTGAATGTACATTTATGAAAACATATATATTCCTGGATTTAAAGAACCTTCCACTTTATAGAGAAATACAACCAGATTTAAATTACTGTTGCCCCAGCCCCCAGTGTTCGATATTAGGCAATGCAGCCAAAGGCCTTGGCAACATGAAGATAAATACACCCACATTTTACTTTCTACAAAAGAAGATTATTTCTATTACACTAGTGCTTAATAATTAACTTCAACAGTAAAGATTAAAACAGAATGTTGATAACTCAAGTACAATTTTTGTAAATTAAGTCAATCCGCCTGTCTTTTTTTGAGGCAAATAAATCAATAACATTTTCGGTGAATGTAGGCATGTCATTGATCAATTGTTTTTCAATTGTGAGCATGGCTAGAGCAGTCAGTCTTTCCTCAGTCATGGTGCTCCTTAGAAATGTCTTAACTCGTTTTAAAGTTGAGAAACATCTCTCAGCCTCAGCAGTTGTCACGGGAATAGTCGAAATAATTTGCAACAGTTTGTAGGTCTCCGAGAAAGTACTGTCCAAGTTATTTTCTATTACAAACTGTAGAAGACTGATGGCACCATTCATATTTCGGAAATCTGGTCTTCTGTAAATTACTCCTAGTTCAGTTTTCAGCCGATCTTTCTGTAATGTGTGATAAACCGCTGATGTTTGTTCAAGAAGCTGATTTGGAAAAAAATTCTCGTAATCTGCAAATTTTTCCGCTTGGAGGAGAGAAACAGCAGAGTAGTGAGTTATAAAAGAAAATCTATCTTTTACTTGATTTGTGATAACATCGCATATCTCTTTAGCTGCCACAGTCTGAGCAATGTGAATATTTTCTCTCTTCCTTTTCCTAGATGTTTCCTCTGTTTCTGATATCGTCATGGTCACTGTGTCCATTCTTTCCCTTTCGTTTTCCATTGTCTGCTGGAAAGTGTTAATATGTTTTCGAATAAGTGCCGCATCTGTTTGTGTTTTCTGAAGTTGGTTGTATAACACATCTACATGTGGCATAATATTGTGAAAAACTGTAAGCCAAAACACGAATACCGAGTCTTGTAACATACGCCGAATAGCCCCCGCTTGATTTATAGCTATTTCTTTTTTCGATGTTGACTATTTTTTCCATGCATTCAATTAACTGTTCCCTGTTTTCAAAAACTGTATTGACGGTTCGACTCTTGAAATTCCACCTGGTGGCTGAACCATGAGGTATCCTTCTTCTAACAGTTTCATCTAGAATAGCTATCCTTTGTGGCGAGTTACTAAAAAAGTTAGTAATGTCACTTAGATTTGAAAAAAATACTCGAACTTGTTGATTTTGACTGCTTGTTTGGCTGACAATTAAATTGAGCTGATGTGCATAGCAATGCACAAAATGTGCATTCTTGTAGGTACGTTTAATTATAGCCTGAACACCTGCATGCTGACCACTCATCACGCTTGCACCGTCGTAACTCTGCGATATCAGTTTCTCTGGGTTGTCTATAACTTTTTCCAAAGTAGCTTGAATACACGTAGCTAAAGATTCTGCATCATGTCCAGCTGGATTAGTGAATTCCCAGAATCTCTCAACCGGTTGTCCGTTACCTATAATGTATCTAAAAACAACAACCAATTGGAAGGCAGATGAAACATCAGTAGTTTCATCTGCTATCACTGCTACAAAACTTGCATTTGAGATTTCCTTCTTTATTTGGTTCTGGCAAACAGTAAGCATACAGTCTAATAAATCGTTTTGAATTTCTTTTGACGTTCCTTTAAAAACAGTGGCACTAGCGAGATGTTCTTTTAGAGATGCATCAAGCTCTGCTGAGAAGTTTATAAGACCTCTGAAAATGCCTGGATTTAATGAATCATCGCGTTCGTCATGTCCTCGAAGTGCAAGCTCAAATGCGCCGCAAAATAAAATACAATTAATTATTTTGGAAAGAACATAGCGATTTTTGGTTACTTGCTCATTATGTCTTTTAATATTCAAACGATATGCACTGTCAAGTTGTTGCCGAATATCAACCCTTCCTAGCAAATTAAACTCTAATGTGGAGTTTAAATGTGATTGGGAGCAATTATGTTTATTGTTTTTTTGACTTAAATGTGATAAATCGGCGACCCCATAACTCACCCAGCTTGAATCCCCACTTTGTTTTGCAAACAGGAGACAATAAAAACAAAAGAGCCTGTTAGATAATTCACAACCACAAATCCATGGATATTTATCATATACCTCGGGTTTGAATTCTCTTTTGTAATCTCTAGTTTTACATTTTGTCACCTGGGTAAGGTTAAGCATAGGTGTTGGCCTGAGCATTTTAATTTCCATTTTTCTTTCAATGGGCAACGTTGAAAAATGTAATTGCTTTAGCTCAGATACACTAATTTTACTAAGTGCCATCTTAACTGTTAGTTTACACACAAAGAACAGTCCTTTGCTCTTATCTAATATATAACTTGTAGGTAGGTAGCTCTGCAGCTGTTAGAAAATATACAACTTAATAGTTTAGTAGTTTGACGGTTGTTATCTAATATATAACTTGTAGGTAGGTAGCTCTGCAGCTGTTAGAAAATATACAACTTAATAGTTTAATAGTTTGGCGGTTGTTATGTAATATATAACTTGTAGGTAGGTAGCTCTGCAGCTGTTAGAAAATATACAACTTAATAGTTTAATAGTTTGGCGGTTGTTATGTAATATATAACTTGTAGGTAGGTAGCTCTGCAACTGTTAGAAAATATACAACTCTACTTGAAGTAATAGTTTAATAGTTTGGCGGTTGTTATGTAATATATAACTTGCAGGTAGGTAGCTCTGCAGCTGTTAGAAAATATATTAAAAGTTTAATAGTTTTGTGGTTGTTATGTAATATATAACTTGTAGGTAGGTAGCTCTGCAGCTATTAGAAAATATACAACTCAACTTGCAGTAATAGTTTAATAGTTTGGCGGTTGTTATGTAATATATAACTTGTAGGTAGGTAGCTCTGCAGCTATTAGAAAATATACAACTCAACTTGCAGTAATAGTTTAATAGTTTGGCGGTTGTTATGTAATATATAACTTGTAGGTAGGTAGCTCTGCAGCTATTAGAAAATATACAACTCAACTTGCAGTAATAGTTTAATAGTTTGGCGGTTGTTATGTAATATATAACTTGTAGGTAGGTAGCTATGCAGCTATTAGAAAATATACAACTCAACTTGCAGTAATAGTTTAATAGTTTGGCGGTTGTTATGTAATATATAACTTGTAGGTAGGTAGCTCTGCAGCTATTAGAAAATATACAACTCAACTTGCAGTAATAGTTTAATAGTTTGGCGGTTGTTATGTAATATATAACTTGTAGGTAGGTAGCTCTGCAACTGTTAGAAAATATACAACTCAACTTGAAGTAATAGTTTAATAGTTTGGCGGTTGTTATGTAATATATAACTTGTAGGTAGGTAGCTCTGCAGCTGTTAGAAAATATATTAAAAGTTTAATAGTTTTGTGGATGTTATGTAATATATAACTTGTAGGTAGGTAGCTCTGCAGCTATTAGAAAATATACAACTCAACTTGCAGTAATAGTTTAATAGTTTGGCGGTTGTTATGTAATATATAACTTGTAGGTAGGTAGCTCTGCAGCTATTAGAAAATATACAACTCAACTTGCAGTAATAGTTTAATAGTTTGGCGGTTGTTATGTAATATATAACTTGTAGGTAGGTAGCTCTGCAGCTATTAGAAAATATACAACTCAACTTGCAGTAATAGTTTAATAGTTTGGCAGTTGTTATGTAATATATAACTTGTAGGTACTTTATGTAGCTCTGCAGCTGTTAGAAAATCTACAACACTAGTAGGCAACGGCAAGTAGTTTTGCGGTGCTGGTTGTTATAAAATATATTGCAGGCAGCTGTTAGAAAATATCAACTACAACTAATAGGTAATATCTTATAATAATTATAATAATATAGCTCACTATATATAAAATATCAAATATTAAATATGCCGGTTTACTGCCTAATTTTAGTATCAGCAGCAGCACAGCAGTTAACTGTTTTTTTTTGAGAAAAAAAACTTTGTTCTTTTTTTTCAAAACTTCTAATTGCAATCTGCTAATTATTCTGCTAAAATACTTAAATTAAATGTATTAATGTTTAATGGTAAACAACCGTGACAGCCGTCAACGGTCAACAACTAGTAGTATCAAAAGCAGCACAGCAGTTAACTGCTTTTATTGTGAAAAAAAACTTTGTTCTTTTTTTTCAAAACTTCTAATTGCAATCTGCTAATTAATCTGCTAAAATACTTAAATTAAATGTATTAATGTTTAATGGTAAACAACCGTGACAGCCGTCAACGGTCAACAACTAGTAGTATCAAAAGCAGCACAGCAGTTAACTGCTTTTATTGTGAAAAAAAACTTTGTTCTTTTTTTTCAAAACTTCTAATTGCAATCTGCTAATTAATCTGCTAAAATACTTAAATTAAATGTATTAATGTTTAATGGTAAACAACCGTGACAGCCGTCAACGGTCAACAACTAGTAGTATCAAAAGCAGCACAGCAGTTAACTGCTTTTATTGTGAAAAAAAACTTTGTTCTTTTTTTTCAAAACTTCTAATTGCAATCTGCTAATTAATCTGCTAAAATACTTAAATTAAATGTATTAATGTTTAATGGTAAACAACCGTGACAGCCGTCAACGGTCAACAACTAGTAGTATCAAAAGCAGCACAGCAGTTAACTGCTTTTATTGTGAAAAAAAACTTTGTTCTTTTTTTTTCAAAACTTCTAATTGCAATCTGCTAATTAATCTGCTAAAATACTTAAATTAAATGTATTAATGTTTAATGGTAAACAACCGTGACAGCCGTCAACGGTCAACTAGTAGTACAGCACAGCAGTTAACTGCTTTCTGTATTTGTAATAAAAAAAAAATATATATATATTTTTTGCAAAACTTCTAATCTGCTGACAAAAAATTTATTTTATTATTCCCAAATTACTCCACTAAACTTACTGACTAAAGCCAATTGTTTTAAGAGAGAACTCCCACTCTACCTAAGTACTCTAAATGTTAAGTTAAAACACTAAATGAACTTTTTTTTCTCACACACACTGGTGTCTGTCTCACTGACTCCTCTAGTCTCTAATAGTAATCTCAACTCTGTTGTGTAAATTTAATTTAGTAATTTTAGTTAACTAACTAATATACAGTTAGTTTAAAATTTTAAACTAAGCTAATAAGCTCAGCCTCAGCAGCTGCAGGCCTGAAACAAAATAAGGCCCACTGCCCACCCACTGTAACTAAGGCAGCTTAAGCTAACTTAAACTATAGTCAGTATTCGCTGCTAAATTATTATATTTGTTAAACTTAGTAAAGAAACTTTTCTGTCAGGAGTCCTGGACTCAGTGTCAGCAACACCACGTCTGCAGCCAGCAAGGGCTGCCTAAATTGTTTTTTTGAGGCAACTCAAGTTGTGAACAAAAGTAAACAGAACAGACTCAGAGCTCAGCAAACAAGGCTCCTATCCGCTCAACGGCTATCTCCTCTCTGAGATTTTTGCGCCGTTGAGGGGGAGGAGGCTTGTGGGGGCGGTTACGTGACGCTAGTAGCGTATCAGAGGCGAGACTCACCCATGACAGGCAGACTGGGAGGAGCCAGAGCACAGGCTGAAGTCAGCTCGCACACTTCAGTCTGTGCGAATAGGGCTCAATTACCAGTGCCGGGCTGGGAGGAGCAACGCCTGCACAGTGATACATAGAGATCACTGTGCAGGATAGGGTTTTGCTTGATCGCACGTGCGATCAGTGACTGTGAGTGACAGAGACTCAGAGAGGAGGAGACGCTAGTGACTCACTGACTGATGCGGTCTCACTCTCTACGCTGGTGACGTCAGCGTCGGTCCGCCTGGGTCCTAGCTCCCTCCTGCTTCAAGACTTAGACAGACTATGGGGTTATTATCATGGTGTGGTGTGTGTGGTACCGTACTGACACTGACTTCACACTGTACTGTACCCGGTGCTGAGGCAGCTAGTGGCTAACAAAAATAACAAAAAACACACACACAATAATAAAAAAAAAAAAAAAATATTAAACAATTTTTTTTTTTGGCTGATTTTTTTTTTTTTTTTTTTGCCCCATTTTTTTTTTCTCCTTGCCCCCTGTGGGGTTCACGTGCGATTGTGCACAACTGGAGGAGCCTCCACTGGTCTATTCGTGTTGTTGATGGTACATATATTTCTAGTGGGCCAATAACTCACCATACTGTACCCATATTAGTAAGTACTCACTCTAACCACCATGAATTTTTGCGCTTTGATGTCCTCCCTTCCCCCATTTCCCTATTGTATTGGGCATGCAATGGCTCAGACTACATGAACCTCTTATAAATTGGAAAGCTCTACAGGTTTCTTTAGATTCCTCTCACTGTCAAAATGTCTGTTTCAACATGTCTGAGGAATGTTTACAAATACCTCCCGAGTATGCAGATTTCACTGAAGTGTTTAGTAAAAGGGAGGCTGAAACACTACCTCCTCACCGTAGTTATGATTGCCCCATAGATTTGAAGCCGGGCTCAGCTATACCCTATGGCCATCTATATCCCTTAAGCCAACCTGAATTGGTACACCTCAAGTCTTATCTAGACGACAACTTGAAGAAGGGATTTATAAGACCTTCTGTCTCTCCTGCTGGTGCGGGAATGTTCTTTGTCAAGAACAAAGATCAGTCATTACGTCCCATCATAGACTATAGGGAACTAAATAAGATCACAGTAAAAAACAGATATCCGGGGGGCGTGGCTAGGCAGCGGCCATGAAAGGTCGCAATATCTGTTGCTCCTAAGGGGATCTGCTCAATCCACCGATTAAAGCAGTAAGTCTGCAAAAGCTACTACCATTCACCTCATATTTGATTAGATGAAGGAAAGCAGCGCTGACCTACACTACTTTTGCAGAGCTCATGATCTTTAGGACCCAGATCCGGGCCGTTGAGTTCTTAGGCAGCGGCCTTGCTACAGGACTGCAACACCCCCCCCCCCAGTAACCTGGGGTATAACAGTCAGGAATCGACTGTCCACTTCCCTACAAAGGGAACCATCTCTCAAGATATCCTTTATACAAACAGCTGGTGGGGAAACAGAGCCGCACACGAACTGGTCAATACAGGGTACAGAATCAGAGAAGAAAATGGAGGCCCTAAACAAATGGCAAAGAGATGTGACGCAGCTTATTAGAGAACACTATCAGAGCTTGGAAGCTGAACTACGCAGACTCTTCATGGAACCGGCAGCTAAAGGGGGCCCCCTGAGCGAGGACGGTGAGAGAACTAAACAGCCCGGGTCATTGAGGGAGGATAACATCAGGGCCTGCAGCAGCAAAATTGCCCGGCGGCAGGGCATGGCAACTATGGAGGCTCAACCTTATAGTGGGCGGCTTGATAGATCCGCATATTCGATGCAGTTGGAGGCTGATGAGAATCATAATCGGATCCGCTCTAATCCCACACTAATGGATAGACCTAATCTGTTATCTACTAACTTACCGCCTATAAGCAGGACCGGAGCCGCAGGTGAAATATCTGGTAACTCCCTGATTGGGCAAGAAAAAAGGGGCTTCACGGCTACGAGAGGCTCACAAGTAGTAACCACACGGAGTGTGCATCCTCGGCGCCCTATCTCTTTCATTATGGTGAGCCCTTCACAGGACTTAGAGAAGAAGAGAGGGATCCGCCTGCCCGACAGTCCTAGACTACCAGCTCCTACCCATCCACCTATAACTGTGACAGAGAGAAGGTAAATTTTAACTCCACAGTATATGATTACCGCTGCCTGATATCTGCTGGTCAGACACCTATAATAGTGTCTGTAGCTGAAGGGGAGAAAAGCAGAGTGCTCTTAACTTTCCAGGTTACCCTGGGCAATGCTAAAGTAGGAATCTCACAAGCGATGGGTATATGGAGCATGTGCTCCTGGCGCTCCGGACTCTACCACAGACGGAGTCCTTTGCAGGTCACCCGACAGGGAGTGGGTTAAAGAGATCTGAAGCTTTGAAGCCCTGCATATGAGTCCAACCTTTGAAACTGCTTAGGGGCTTATATTTTGAGGAGTATCTCTAATGTTATAGCAGGGCACCACTATTGGACCAGTTTCCAGCACAGGGTATTGTGAGCTGCTTGCATTTTGAAGTGACATTTTCGGCAGCATAGGTACTGTAATAGCTATATACGTTATTGTGTTCATGAGGACTTCCTATCTGAAACCTAAATATATGTTATTGTATACTTCTGTCTGCCTTCCCCAACAGATTATCATGTGTCAATCAACCCAGTTCACTGTTTGATGTTAGTTAAAATTTGTTATGGGCAGCAGATGTGTTATGCTACTTTATTCATCCTTATTATGCTCAAATGCAGTATATGTTAATATTCCTAACAGTTAAATGTGAAAAAAAAAAAATAATTTGTTGGAGTGAGTTTGCACGCAATTAAAGGTAATATTGATAATTTGTAATAGACACAGCATAATTAGTGCCTCGACCTCATTAAGTCTAGGGTAAGTTAGATGTGGAAGGTTACCATCCTATGGTATAATAACACACATGGTTATATTTATATACAGTGATCCCAGTGACTGCCGGTATTATCCAATACTACTGTGTATATTGTTGGTGGTTCAATGTGTTACCCTATGCCCACACTACAAGCTACCTACCACACTCTTTTAGTTGCAGTGCATTTGCTGTCGGAGTAAGTCCCTACACAGTCAGGTGTTATTTAGCGTACCCATATTAGTTTATAGAAAATTGACATCCTACTTTGTTAAAACCCTCTTTACTAGGCTTACAATAACCCCAATGGCTGCTTGGAAATTCTGAATACATAACTATATGTTTTGCAGGTTAATGGACTACCCTATATTCGCAATGCAGGCTGTTTATTTTTTATTTTTTTTTATTTTTTTAAATTACTTAATCAAAATATCTCTTCTGTGCGAATTAATCCACGCACAGGTGGGCGTTGCACCCCCAACCTACAATGGGCATAGTTACATAGTAACATAGTAACATAGTAGATAAGGTTGAAAAAAGACTGAAGTCCATCGAGTTCAACCTATACAAATCTAAAATACTTACAAAAAGCTCCAGTTAAGCTTAAATAACCCCATTAAAATGTGACCCATTTAATACTAGCAATCATATCCATGAATTTTGTTTATATACAGAAATTTATCCAGACTATTTTTAAATGTATCTATGGTATTGGCATTCACTACCTCCTTTGGTAATGAGTTCCACAATTTTATTGCTCTTACAGTGAAAAAACGTTTCCGTTGCAGGAGATTAAATCTCCTTTCCTCCAACCTTAAATTATGACCTCTTGTCAGAACCAATTTTCTTGGAATAAAAAGAGCTTCTGCCATCTCTGTATATGGGCCTTGAATATATTTATATAAAGTAATCATGTCACCTCTCAAGCGCCTTTTTTCTAAAGAGAACAGACCCAGTTTGGCTAGCCTCTCCTCATAGGTTAATTTCTCCAATCCCCTTATTAGCTTTGTGGCCCTTCTCTGAACTTTTTCTAGTTCTGCAATATCTTTTTTAGCAATCGGTCCCCAGAACTGCACTCCAAACTCAAGGTGAGGTCTTACCAGGGCTTTATATAATGACAGAATTATGCTTTCCTCCCTTGAATCAATGCCTCTTTTAATACATGCTAGTATCTTATTAGCCTTTGAAGCCGCTGCCCTGCATTGTGCACTCATCTTTAGCTTGTTATCTATTACTACTCCCAAATCCCTTTCCTCCTGTGTTTGGCTAAGTCTTGTCCCATTTAAAAAATACATAGCCTGCTTATTTTTACTTCCAAAATGTAGAACCTTACATTTTTCCATATTAAATCTCATTTTCCATTCAATTGCCCATAGTTCTAATTTTAGCAAATCCCTTTGCAAAGAGAGTTCATCCTGCTCTGACCTAATGACCTTACTTAACTTAGTATCATCTGCAAAAATAGAGATGTCGCTATTTAATCCTTGCTCCAAGTCATTTATAAAAATATTAAAAAGAACAGGGCCCAGTACTGATCCCTGGGGGACGCCACTGATTACCTTTGTCCAATCTGAGTATGATCCATTTACTGCTACTCGTTGCTCCCTATCTTTTATCCAGTTATTTATCCATGAGCTAACATTTTCAGCTATTCCCAGTCCCTTAATTTTGTGCATTAATCTCTCATGTGGCACTGTATCAAATGCCTTTGCAAAATCTAAGTATATCACATCAACTGATTCCCCTTTATCTATATTTTTACTTACTTCCTCGTAGAATCTAATTAGATTAGTTTGACATGATCTATTTCTCCTAAAGCCATGCTGATTAGAACTCATAATCTTGTTTACACGAATATGCTCATCAATATAATCCCTTATAATCCCTTCAAATATCTTCCCCACTATTGATGTCAGACTAACTGGTCTATAGCTTCCTGGATCATCCCTGCTTCCCTTTTTGAAGAGTGGCACCACATCAGCTTTACGCCAATCCTGGGGTACCATGCCTGAGGATAATGAGTCTTGAAAAAAGTTCAGTTAATTGTTATTCCCACTCAGTTGTAAACCTCTGTAGCTCAGAATAAATATTATAGCACAGATCTAGAGCATTATAATTCTCCACATATGATGTTTATTGCCTAGTTTTATTCCCTCTCACCCTTGATAACCAATCTTTATGATTGTACCTTTAGTATGGTGGCTGTCTGCCCTAATTTCTTCTCTTCCTGGCTGGAGGTGCCATCTACGGCCGGGGTGGCGCCTTTTAGTCTAGATGGTCAGTATTCCCAATAATATTTTACCCCCATGGTAACAGCAGAACTACCAGTAGGCAGCTACACGTAGGCAAGACTAAACACTGTGCTGAACTACTCCGCCACTTAGTTATTTTTCTTCTGGTTAAAGGACTTTGGAAATACTATAGTACTTTTGTATATAAATTGAGAACTATCCGTATTGTAGATCTAGATGTTCTTATGTGCCCATATTGTGTGTTCCTCTTCTGTACCTTCTAGGGGTACTACAGTCAAATCTCTGTTTTATTCCGTTCCATTTAAATTTCTCTTAGATGGTTCCTTCCCCTTTATGTTTGTTTATTATAGAAATTGGGTCCACAAGTGGCCCCTTCATTTATTTTTGACCCCTTATACTTCCCTTTCTATTCTCATTTAGCAATCAGTGGCCCATGAGTGGCTGGTTCACCTCAACATGGGGAAACCTCCAAACCAGTTATAATATTATATGTTGTATGGGTATGTTTATCAAAAAAAAAAAAAAGTAAAATAGAGGTGTTTCTTTGAGACTAAAGAGTAGTCTCCTAATGTGAATGTTAACTCTCTCCAGTTCCATATTTAGTTAAGAGGTCCAAAAGGGGCCTCAGGTGCCATATAGAGAGTGTCTAGTACAACAAGCAAGCTGTATGATATAATATATTCAAATGTCAAGTAAATGTATTTGGTGTGTCAGGTTTAAGGGCATTCATGATATGTATGGAATATGTTTTACTGTATAATCTATATTGATGTGCTTGTATTGTACACATTGTCTTATACCTCAATAAAAATTATAAAACAAAAAAAAACAAAAAACAGATATCCTCTCCCTCTAATCCCCAAACTGATTGAACGGTTGCATGAGGCGACCATATTTACTAAACTCGATTTAAGGGGCGAGTACAATCTCATTCGTATACGAGAGGGAGATGAGTGGCTGACGGCATTTCGTACCAGATATGGGCTCTTCGAGTATCTGGTAATGCCGTTTGGCCTATGTAATGCCCCTGCCACTTTTCAACATTACATCAATGATGTGTTTAGGGACCTGTTGGATGTTTGTGTCGTAGTCTATTTAGACGACATTTTAATATATTCACAAACTTTAGAGGATCACATTAAGCATGTGAGATGGGTTTTATCCCGGTTACAAGTTCACAGTTTGTATGCCAAAGCAGAAAAATGCCTTTTCCATACCACCAGGATCTCCTTTTTGGGGTACTCTATATCCCTAGAAGGAATTGAAATGCAACCGAACAAAGTGGAAGCTGTTGAAAAGTGGCCTACCCCAAAAAACCGAAAGGAACTTCAGAGGTTCTTAGGGTTTAGCAACTACTACCGAAAGTTTATCAAGGGCTATTCCACAATAGCTAAACCTCTGACAGCTTTAACTGGATCATCAACCGTATTTCAATTTATGTTATGACTGCTTTTATAATTCAATAAAATATTGAATTTGTAGCTGCTCCTTTGCTTCAACTCACAATGTTTTTCTTTATGAGTGAAGACAATGTTAGAACAGCACTTTTATTTGTAGCAGTGAAATGTCAGCAAGACAGACTTAATTAATTTCAGTGAAGTTATTTGTAGCAATAAGCCTTTTTTCAGTGTTTGCTTAAGATAGCTTGTTAAAGATATGCAGCAGACAGGAATTACAGAAAATGACTAAAAAACATTGTTATTAGCAACTGATGCAAGTAAAAGTAAAGGTTGCCTTTTAACACAGAAAAATAGCAGTCTCTTTTAAGCACACAGGTGAATGTGGAGACCAGTGTTAACCTCACAGAACAGCAGTGTTAATTGTTGCAGACAATGATTCAGATATAAACAAGGTAATGCTAGATGTATTTACAAAATCTATACAGGCTGTATCCAGAAGTTATTATAAAGAAATACTTGCGGTTCAGGCTGTTAGCAGTGTGAATTTAGTTGGCAGTTGATACAGACGGCTTTAAATGTAGAAAACAAATGCAGGGCAGCTTGATGCTGTGGTTCAGCTGCAGAAATCAAGTAGCAGGCTTTAAGTAAAATAACTTCACTCTAGATAGAGTTTAAGGCTGTGGGTTTTTGTATTATATCTTGCAAGCTTTTAGAAGTAGATATTTAGATAGACTGGGAGTTTGCAGGTAGCTGAGAAAGCAAACTAACTTCAATAAACAAGCAAAGTTCAGGTGTAAACATCAAACCTTTATGGGAAGGTGATGACAAAGTAGTTAAAGGTACAGGGAGACCTGACAATGGAACCCAAAGGCTGAAGAAGCATTTACATTCCTAAAAACCTCTTTTACTTCTGCTCCAATATTATATCATCCAAACCCTGAATTACAGTATGTTTTAGAGGTTGATTCCTCAGAGTATGCACTTGGAGAAGTACTTTCACAAAGACAAGATATCACTCACCCTTTACATCCCATAGCTTTTTATTCGAAGTTGTTATCTCCTCCTGAAAGGAATTACCCTATAGGGGAAAAATAATTGCTTTCCATTAAGAGATCGTTTGAGTACTGGAGACATCTCCTAGAGGGCATATTACTTCCCATCTTGGTGTATACCGATCACAAGAACTTGGAGTATTTACAGCGGAATAAGACACTTTCAGCACGTCAGGTACGCTGGAGTCTTTTTTTTAGTAGATTTAATTTCCAGATAGTCTACAGACCTGCCTCAAAAAATGGCAAGGCAGATTCTCTTTCCAGAAGAGATCCTATACCTGTAAATAATGACAATCCAACAGAAATCATCTCTCATGAGAAATTCATTGGCTTAACTTACTGTGACAAGGCTAAATACCACAAGGCTCTTCATTTGGAAACCCATATTCCAGACGATCTACAGAAAGCCTCAGATGGTTTATGGTACAAAAAGGATAAATTATACATTCCTATCTCCCTACGCAAGGAGTTAATTAAGGACCACCACGATCCTCCTCTCTGCGGTCATCCAGGCATTACAAGAACAAATGAAATAATCTCTAGGAGTTACTGGTGGCCTAAGATGATACAAGACATAACGGAATATGTACATAACTGCATCATCTGCACATCTTCTAAGTCTGAAAAGAAAGCTCCTTATGACTTACTCATGCCCATTCAGATACCAGATAGACCTTGGTCCCATTTGGGTATGGATTTTATCGTTGAACTACCAGTATCATCAGGTATGAATACCATTTTAGTCGTTATAGATCTGTTTACGAAACAAGCTAATTTCATACCATTTCACAAACTTCCCAGTTCCTCTGAAACCGCTCAGCTCTTCATTGATAATGTTGTTAGATTACATGGCATACCATCTATACTAACCACAGACAGAGGAACTCAGTTTACTTCCCGCTTCTGGAGAAACCTCTGCCAGAAACTCCAAATTAAACACAGATACACCACTGCATATCATTCGCAGACCAACGGACAGGCTGAACGCCTTAATCAGTGGCTTGAATCCTACCTACGATGTTATTGTGCATATCATCAAGATGAATGGAAAAAATACTTATCTTTAGCTGAATTTTCGTACAATAACTCTACCAATTCCTCTACTAAGTTATCCCCATTTTTTGCTAATTTTGCATACCATTCCAATATCTCCGTAAATTCAAAACAAGTCACATCGAATCCTTCCATTGAAGAATTGGCTGATAAAATAACTGAGAATTTCCAACTACTTCGCACAAATATGGAGACCGCACAGGTAGTGCAGAAAAATTATTACGATCTCAGGTGAAGAACACCACCGACATATACTACAGGGAATTGGGTATGGTTGTCTACAAAATATCTACGACTTCAAGTTCCCAGTAAAAAATTATCCAGTCTATTCATAGGACCATTTCAGATCATTTGTGTAATCAACGAGAATGCAGTAACCCTTCAGTTGCCCTCTACCTTAACCATCCATCCGACCTTCCACGTCTCCCTGTTGAAACCAGCTAAAATCACCAAGACTCAGGTGATGCCACCAACAACACCACTTATAGACTCTGAGGAATATGAAGTGAAGGAGATCACTGACTCCAGGATTCATAATGGTGAACTACAATACTTGGTTCGTTGGAAGGACTACTGCCCTGATGAGGACACTTGGGAACCGGAGTCTCATATAACTGCCCCTAGGCTTATTGCTTAATACCATAGACACAATCCTCATAGACCTCGGCCACAAACCGTGGTGCGGTTTGCTTGAAGGGGGGATTCTGTCAGGTATTCCACCTTAAACTGACTTGTGGGAATAACTTTCAATACCACCTTTATTCATTAGACCAACCTACCTACTCTATATCACCTGTCTCCTAACCTTAGACAAGTGCTTAGTTATTGAGTGTTATAGGAGTAACATAGTTGCTCTCTCTGCTTTATCCTAAAATAATTTGGATTACAAATTACTGTTCTAATCTCCTTTATCTACTGAGATATTTCAAGCATCCTAAACAATAGGAAACTTTCCAATCATTAAACTGCCTACAGCACAGGCTCTTTACAAACTGGGACTCTCTCACTGAAAATAACTGCAAGCAAAGTATCCTGAGGTTGTGGTAAGCATGAACATGTTCTAATTTGTATATATGTATATATGTGAAGTTTCTCATCACTGCAATTCGTTACTCACCTGGTATATGATAACAAGAGACACTGTTCAGTTACTCAGGACTGCCTGCTTAATTATATATATAGCTCTTCCTCATAGAGAGAGACATTCTTCTGATTTATTTCTGAGATCATAACCAGGTTCATACCTGAATATACCTCAACTGTATCTTACCAAAAATTCACTGTGAGCTAGCTGGTTGTCTTCCTGATAAGATAAATCTCAGCTCCATTGAGACATTTTATAACAGTTTCGCAGTTGCAGATCCAAACAACTGTCTTTCATCAGTTGAATCCTAAACACCTGCCTTATAAAAGTCGCTCCCCTTTCTCCTCTTAAAGTGGAATCACACTGATGTTACAAATAAAACCCTATAGATCGTATTGACGCATAGGAACTCTCAAACAATCCCCTAAATTCACTGTCACAGCCCACTCTTGGCGCCCCCCTGCTGAGGGCGCTCTAAGGCGGCTGCTTATCATGCCTTGTGCTTCCGCCGGCCCTGGTCCTTATGGCCCCACTGACATCCACAAACCACATGAGACTAGTGCTTAGACTCCTGACCCTGTATTTCATGTTAGTCATATGCACACAAGAGACCAGATCAGACCTTATAGCCCTGCAGACCCACTGTCACATACCTACATTATACATTAGATCAGATACCCTGACCCTGCAAAATAAAATAAATCAGGAAAAAATGTTTTTCCATTTTATAAATATTTAGTCTTCTGAAAGAAATAAAAACACTTTTATAGAAACCTAACACGTTTGTGTATTCTAAACCTGATGGTTAGCACAGCCCACAATAGATATAACAATAGAGAAAAAAGACAATAAATAATGTAAGGTGGAATGAAAGGTTTCAGCATCAGCTGCCCTTTTTTTTACATGTATTAAGGTAATATGCACTGCCTACAATTCCTGAAATCCTTTCAGTTATAAAGTTGGGGCTAAGATAATGTTATCTAATTCTGCACTATGTGCAGAATTATATAACATTATTTTGTAGGTTTACTGTCCCTTTAAATATAAAATATTGATAATTAATATAAATTATTATTAGTAATATTTGTATGTAATATTTACATAACGCGCCTTAAAGAGACAGTAAACACCTTGAGATTTTTATATAAAATGTTAGTTATGCATACAATTTTATGCAATATATTTTCATTATTTATCTTGTTCCCATTTCATGTAATTTATCTCTGAAAATTTAGCATTTTTTACTTCTCAGAACATGAAAGCACCCTACTAACTTCACAAGGCTAACCCTACTACATATCTTTCACTTATTGGCTTTTACTGATAACAACTGCAAAACAGAGTACTCTTTACTAACTCTATGACTGTGGCTAGCCTGGTAGTCTGCTGACAAAAGCCCAGATTGGCTCCTCTAAATAAGACAAATGATGGGTGCAGTTTGGCTAATTAAAAATAATTGCAGTGAAAAAGATGTCAATTTTTAAAAAAATGTTAAGATTTGGCTGATATGTTATTCTATAGCAACACAACAGAAATGTCTTGTAATTAGACAGTGCTTACCGCCAACTTTATAACTGAAAGGATTTCAGAGATATTTTATAAAAAATCTGCATTTTCATGAAAGCCGCTCCTGGCTCTACTGAGCGGGTCTTAATTTGCATAAATGCATTGCGGGCACGCTGTCTAGTCACAACCGGCCCGATCGCGCCATTAAACTGAATGTAGCTCGCTCCCGCTACCAGACCAAAGACCCGTGATGCGTTTATGCAAATTAAGACCGCTCAGTAGAGCCAGGAGCGGCGTTCATGAAAATGCAGTTTTCTTTTACAAGATATACTTTTCATCCTTTACTTGTGGGATATAAT
Organism: Bombina bombina; assembly: GCF_027579735.1. Classification (NCBI taxonomy): domain Eukaryota; kingdom Metazoa; phylum Chordata; class Amphibia; order Anura; family Bombinatoridae; genus Bombina; species Bombina bombina. The sequence goes on along the minus strand of NC_069500.1, from coordinate 809,540,328 downwards.
CCTCCTGCTAACAGGAAATGGCAAAGAGCACCACAGCAGAGCTGCTATATAGCTCCTCCATTAACTCCTCCCCCCAGTCATTCTCTTTGCCTATGCTAGCAATAAGAAGGGTAAAGTTTATGTGGTTGGAATTCAAGGACTTTCTCCCAAGGAGGAGATTTTATCTTTCACAGTTGTCTGTAGACCAGACAAAAAGAGAGGCGTTCTTACGCTGTGTAAAAGACCTCTACACCATGGGTGTAATTTGCCCAGTTCCATATCTGGAACAGGGGCAGGGGTTCTATTCAAATCTATTCGTGGTTCCCAAAAAAGAGGGAACCTTCAGGCCAATTTTAGATCTCAAATGTCTAAACATCAAGATGGAGACCATTCTTTCAATTTTGCCAATGATCCAGGAGGGTCAATACATGACCACGGTGGACTTGAAGGATGCGTATCTTCACATTCCTATCCACAAGGATCATCATCAATTCCTGCGATTTGCATTTCAGGACAAACATTATCAGTTCGTGGCCCTTCCCTTCGGGTTGGCCATGGCTCCCAGGATCTTCACAAAGGTTCTAGGGTCTCTTCTAGCGGTTCTCAGACCGCGAGGCATAGTGGTGGTGCCCTATCTGGACGATATCTTGATCCAGGCGTCAACTTATCATCTGTCCAAATCTCACACGGACATAGTGTTGTCATTTCTTAGAACTCACGGTTGGAAAGTGAATGTAGAAAAGAGTTCAGTAGTTCCACAGACAAGAGTTCCATTCCTGGGAACTCTGATAGACTCGGTAAACATGAAAATATTTCTGACAGAAGTCAGAAAATCAAAGATTCTAAATACTTGCCGGGCTCTGCAGTCCATTCATCGGCCATCAGTAGCTCAGTGTATGGAAGTCATCGGACTAATGGTAGCAGCAATTGATATCATCTTGTTTGCTCGCTTTAATCTCAGACCACTACAACTGTGCATGCTCAGTCAGTGGAATGGGGATTATGCAAATTTATCTCCTCAGATAAATCTGGACCAAGAGACCAGAGACTCTCTTCGGTGGTGGTTGTCACAGGACCATCTGTATAAAACACTAGTGAAGCCTAAGCTTCAGGATAGAGTGAGATCTTGATAAAGCCCAAGGGAGGGCGAAACGCGTCGCTTGCACTTGTGACATTGTGACTTTAAAAGAAGGACATTCTAGTGCAGTCTTTACTGCAACTCTTAACCCGGGTTAATATCATTTCTATATATCCCAAGGTGAGGGAGAACCTGTGCCCCACCGTTCTACTGGAGAAACAAGTACACTTACAGCAGGCAAGTCTGCCTATACAGCGAGTTGACATCAGGACACAGCAATCAGCTATTTTCCTTTACGCTGTTGGAACATCGAACATCGGATTGAGAAGAGCGGATGGGGAGTTTGTGACGTCAGACTTCGACTCACATGTGCAGAGGTCTGTACACTTCTATCCCCAGGAACGGCAGTGACTACAGCTGCGGTCCTAGTTTTGACCGAAGGATCTAACTTTCCGGTAACACCCTCTGAACTTACGGTATAGTACCTTGCAATTTTTGTGGAGCATATTATCAGCACACGAATCTAAGCTATCATTCCTTGCAAGTGTTAAGACACCTACGCTGATTGCATACGGCTACCTGCACTGATATTATACATATGAACTTGGTGCTTTTTAGTTAATCCATTCCTTTTGTTTTCATTCTGTTTTTATAATAATAGTGTTATGCCATACATTTTAACATCTTCACAGAGATATAGCAATTTATAATAACATACATCTATAACTGCTGTCTGGAAAGTGTTTGCATAGTCTATTTAGGATTTAGCCTTATTTAATATAAGTTAGTATTTTTATCTCAGTTTTTAACATTACAGGGAGACGTCCCTAACTTAGGTTGTTTATATATTGTGTATATTATGCTTATTCACTTTTATTAAATTTGAATACTTTTTTTATATGGTGTGTATACTTTTAGCTCACAAGCGCACTCACTCTATCCTGAAGCTTAGGCTTCGCTAGTGTTTTATACTTGTTTCTGATACATTATAGAGATTGTATCTTTAGAGTAGTGTTTAGCAATACTATCCTGTAGCGCGCACTAATCTCCCCTTTTTTAAACAGGACCATCTGTCCCAAGGGATGTGCTTCCGCAGGCCATCTTGGGTAATAGTAACAACAGACGCCAGCCTCCTGGGCTGGGGTGCAGTCTGGAATTCCCTGAAGGCTCAGGGGGTGTGGACTCAAGTGGAGTCTCAATTGCCAATCAATATTCTGTAATTGAGAGTGATATTCAACGCGCTACTGACGTGGCCTCAGTTGGCTTCGGCCAAATTCATAAGATTCCAGTCGGACAATATCACGACTGTGGAATATATCAATCATCAGGGGGGAACAAGGAGTTCTCTAGTGATGATAAAAGTATCAAAGATAATCAGATGGGCGGAGGCTCACTCTTGCCATCTGTCTGCGATCTATATCCCAGGAGTAGAGAACTGGGAAGCGGATTTTCTAAGTCATCAGACTTTTCATCCGAGAGAGTGGGAACTCCATCCGGAGGTGTTTGCACCTTGATTCATCAATGGGGCACACCGGAATTGGATCTGATGGCATCTCGACAGAATGCCAAACTTCCACGTTACGGGTCCAGGTCAAGGGATCCCCAGGCTGTACTGATAGATGCTCTAGCAGTACCTTGGTCGTTCAACCTGGCTTATGTTTTTCCACCGTTTCCTCTCCTTCCTTGTGTGATTGCCAGAATCAAACAGGAGAGGGCTTCAGTAATTCTAATAGCACCTGCGTGGCCACGCAGGACTTGGTATGCAGATCTAGTGGACATGTCGTCTCTGCCACCGTGGAGACTGCCATTGAGAAAGGACCTTCTCATTCAAGGTTCGTTCCAACATCCAAATTTAACTTCTCTGCAGCTTACTGCTTGGAGATTGAACGCTTGATTTTATCTAAGCGGGGTTTCTCTGAGCCGGTCATTGATACCTTGATTCAGGCTCGCAAGCCGGTCACTAGAAAATTTTACCATAAGATATGGCGTAAATATCTTTATTGGTGCGAATCCAAGGGTTACTCATGGAGTAAGATTAGGATTCCTAGGATTTTGTTTTTTCTCCAAGAAGGATTGGAGAAGGGTTTATCAGCTAGTTCCTTGAAGGGAAAAATTTCTGCTTTGTCAATTTTGCTTCACAAGCGTCTGGCAGATGTCCCAGATGTTCAGGCATTTTGTCAGGCTTTAATCAGAATTAAGCCTGTGTTTAAACCAATTGCTCCGCCGTGGAGTTTGAATTTAGTTCTTAATGTTCTTCAAGGGGTTCCGTTTGAACCCATGCATTCCATAGATATTAAGCTGTTATCTTGGAAAGTTTTGTTTTTAGTAGCTATCTCTTCTGCTCGAAGAGTATCTGAGCTTTCTGCATTGCAATGTGATTCCCCTTATCTTATATTCCATTCTGATAAGGTGGTTTTGCGGACTAAACCTGGATTTCTTCCTAAGGTTGTTTCAAACAAGAATATTAATCAGGAAATTGTGGTTCCTTCCTTGTGTCCTAATCCTTCCTCTAAGAAGGAACGTCTGTTGCATAACTTGGATGTGGTTAGTTTTTTAAAATTTTATTTACAAGCGACCAAGGATTTCCGTCAAACATCTTCCCTGTTTGTTCCGGGAAACGTAGGGGTCAAAAAGCTACGGCTACCTCTCTCTCTTTTTGGCTGAAAAGCATCATCCGCCTGGCATATGAGACTGCTGGACAGCAGCCTCCTGAAAAGATTACGGCTCATTCCACTAGAGCTGTGGCTTCCACATGGGCTTAAAAACGATGCTTCTGTTGAACAGATTTGTAAGGCTGCGACTTGGTCCTCCCTTCATACTTTTTCCAAATTTTCCAAATTTGATACTTTTGCTTCTTCTGAGGCTATTTTTGGGAGAAAGGTGCTTCAAGCAGTGGTGTCTTCCGTTTAGGTTCCTATCTTGTCCCTCCCTTTCATCCATGTCCTAAAGCTTTGGTATTGGTATCCCACAAGTAAAGGATGAAAACCGTGGACTCGGTATATCTTGTAAAAGAAAAGGAAATTTATGCTCACCTGTCATTTGGGACAGGATTTTTTTTTTATAAACTTCAGTCACCTTTGCACCTTGTTAGTTTTTCCCTTTCTCTTCCTATACCTTCGGTCAAATGACTGGGGGGAGGAGTTAAGGGAGGAGCTATATAGCAGCTCTGCTGTGGTGCTCTTTGCCACTTCCTGTTAGCAGGAGGATTATATCCCACAAGTAAAGGATGAAAACCGTGGACTCAGTATATAGTATAAGAAATCAATTTATCAGGTAAGCATAAATTTCCTTTTTTAATAAAATATCTCTGAAATCCTTTCAGTTATAAAGTTGACGCTAAGATAATGTCTAACACATAAATAGAAAAGAGCAGTAGAAAAATATTATACTGCTAAAGAATGACAAGGCCGCACAAAATATCCAAATTATAAATCTCAGATTTATTGTGTCAGAGTAGATAAACCAAACACCAAAAGAAAAAAGTATATACGTGCTAAGAATAAAATAACACTACAACGGAGGTCAGGAACATATATAAAGAGCACTATGTGCAGAATTATATAACATTATTTCGTAGGTTTACTGTCACTTTAATAAATACATAATATAATTAATGTCGGATTAGCTCACATGAACAGTATACTCCTTTCAGGTTTGCACACATAAACCCAACAGGAGTACACTAATTCTTTATGTTTGCTAACCCGGCATAAGTTTTTTTAAAGGGACAGTCAAGTCCAAAATAAACTTTCATGATTCAAATAGGACATGTAATTTGAAACAACTTTCTAATTTACTTTTACCACCAATTTTGCTTTGTTCTCTTGGTATTCTTAGTTGAAGGCTAAACCTAGGTAGGCTCATATTCTAATTTCTTAGACCTTGAAGGTTGCCTTTAATCTGAATGCATTTTGACAGTTTTTCATAACTAGAGGGAGTTAGTTCATGTGTGTCATATAGATAACATTGAGCTCACGCACATGAAGTTACCTAGGAGTCAGCACTGATTGGCTAAAATGCAAGGCTGTCAAAAGAACTGAAATAAGGGGGCCGTTTGCAGAGGCTTTGATACAAGGTAATTCCAGAGGTGAAACGTTTATTGTTATAACTGTGTTGGTTATTCAAAACTGGTTAATGGGTAATAAAGGGATTATCTATCTTTTTAAACAACAGAAATTCTGGTGTTGACTGTCCCTTTAATGTAGCATAATGTGCCATAAAACATTTCGAGTTATGTCCATAACTCAACTGAGGTAAAATAGTGTGTGAAAAAAAGGTTTTAAGTATTTCTTCTACTAGATACGACGAGTCTGCGGATTCATCCTTTACTTGTGGGATATTATCCTCCTGCTAACAGGAAGTGGCAAAGAGCACCACAGCAAAGCTGTCTATATAGCTCCTCCCTTGACTCCACCCCCCAGTCATTCTCTTTGCCTACACTAAGTAATAGGAAGGGTAAAGTGAAAGAGGTGATAAAATGATCATTTTTATTTTCTTCAAGCAAGACTTTTTTATTTTAAATGGTACTGGTGAGTACTATTTTTTCCCAGGCAGCAGATGGATGAAGATTTCTGGAGACTGATGATCTTAGCAGTTGTCACTAAGATCCAGAGAAGTTCCCACAGAATGGCTGAGGAGTACTTAAAGGGACAGTTTACTCAAAATAAATCTCCCCTTTAATTTGTTACCAATGATCCACTTTACCTGCTGGAATGTATTACATTGTTTACAAGTATTTCCATTACCCTTATATTGGCAGTTAAAATAGTTTATGTAGCCTTTGGTATCCCCACCCATCCTGAAAGTTTTTGGCCTCCAGGCCAAGCTGTGTTAACACAGCCAGTAGAAGAAATTACACTTCCAGTGGGTTATAGAAAAAATAAGGTAATAAATTGTTAATTTTCCATTGTTCTCTCCAAGTATTGGTGATTGGTTTAAGGACCGATATAAGATAAAGATGCATGTATATGTACACAAAGTGATAAAGTAATGAGATCTGCTTATACCTAAAAGTTCAACATATTTTATTAGGTTGTGGCTTCAAAACACAAAATCAGCTAATTCATATACGCAAATAAGCCTTAAAAAAGCAAATCTCATTCTTTTTTTACTCTGCATCTGGTAAAAAAAGTTATTGGAAACACATTAAGGGAAAACAATTTTATAGTATACTGTCCCTTTAAGAAACTTCAGTGTGAGGAACGTTTTTCATGCTACAAGCATTGAGGTATGTTCAGTCATTTTTTCTGGAGAGACTGTGTTATTTCAGAATTGGCTGACAGTATTCCCATAAGGGAAGGGGTAAGCAGTAATCCTAATATGAAAGAGAAGGGTATTACTGGGACCTGTATGTTGGGCTGAAAAAATGGTTGACACTGATGGCATAATGTTTGTTGGGCAAACGATTTTATGTTTGGAGGACAATTAACGTTTTTTCTTTTGTGTGAAGCAAACGTTTTTATTATTATGGCAATGGAGGGTGCACATGGCTTATTTTAGACCTGGGTATATTAAAACCCACATGGCTAGGTTTTAGACCGCTTTGTAGCGGTTTCTTTGTAAGGCTGTGAGACATCGATGTAGATGGGCGGGGCCTATTTTCGCGCCTTAGTTGCGCAGTTGAATTCCCCATGCAAGCAGCAAGCTCCAGCTCCGGTGGGCCTCAAAGGAAGGATTGGGCCTAATCGAAGTGTTAAAATGGTTTTACAGTCCCCTGAGGGCAGGTAGGCGCCTGTGCGAGGTGCAGGGTTTTTTTTTTTTGTTAATCATAACGTTTTCTTGAATAACGTTTTTGTCATTAAGGGTTAAGTATTCCTTTCCTTGTGGTGCAATCTTAGCTGGCAAGATAAGACACATATATTACTAAAATTGAGATAATTTTATCATTTTAAAGCAGTTTTTGAAAATTTGTACGCTTTTTTTTCTCTTAAAGGCGCAGTACCGTTTTTTCAGATTGTTATTTTTTTCACTAAATAAAGTGTTTTCAAGCCTGTTTGTGGTCTTTACTAGCCTGTGTTAACATGTCTGACATTGAGGAAAGCCAATGTTCCATGTGTTTAGAAGCTTTTGTGGAACCCCCACTTCAAATGTGTCCCTCATGTACTGAAAGGGCCTTACATTGCAAAGAACATATTTTAGCTGATAAAAGTATGTCTCAGGATGTTTCTCAGTCAGAAGAGAATCAGGTTATACCATCTCCTTCTCCCCAAGTGTCACAACCTTTAATGCCTGCCCAAGCGACACCAAGTACTTCTAGTGCGTCTAATTCTTTCACCCTGCAAGATATGGCTGCAGTTATGTCTACTACCCTTACAGAGGTATTATCTAAGCTGCCAGGTTTACAGGGTAAGCGCATGCAGGTCAGGTATTAGAGTAAATGCTGAGCCCTCTGACGCGTTATTGGCCATCTCCGATGTACCCTCACAGTGTTCTGATTTGGGGGTGGAGGAATTGTTGTCTGAGGGAGAGCTTTCTGATTCAGGAAAGATGTTCCCTCAAACAGACTCAGATGTGACGGCCTTTAAGTTTAAGCTTGAACACCTCCGCTTGTTACTCAGGGAGGTCTTAGCGACTCTGGATGATTGTGACCTTATTGTCATTCCACCAGAGAAACTGTGTAAAATGGATAAATATCTGGAGGTCCCTACTTACACTAATGTTTTTCCTGTCCCTAAAAGAATTTCGGACATTGTTACTAAGGAATGGGATAGACCAGGCATTCCGTTCTCTCCCCCTCCTACTTTTAAGAAAATGTTTCCCATATCTGACACCATTCGAGATTCGTCGCAGACGGTCCATAAGGTGGAGGGAGCTATTTCTACCCTGGCTAAGCATACAACTATACCCATTGAGGACAGTTGTGCTTTCAAAGATCCTATGGATAAAAAATTAGAGGGGCTTCTAAAGAAATTGTTTATTCATCAGGGTTATCTTCTACAGCCTATAGCATGCATTGTTCCAGTAACTACTGCAGCAGCTTTTTGGTTTGAGGCTCTAGAGGAGTCTCTTAAGGTTGAGACCCCATTAGATGATATTTTGGATAGAATTAAGGCTCTCAAGCTAGCTAATTCTTTTATTACAGATGCCGCTTTCCCAGGGCCGACCTTTGGGCAAGGCGGGCGAGGTGGCCGCCTAGGGCCCCGTAGTCGGGGGGGGGTGCCCGCAGCACCGGTTAAGGCAAAAACAGACAAAAACAATTTTTATTATTTTTTTTTTTTAATTTTAATTTTTTTTTGGCGCCATTTTTTAAAAAAAAAATTTGGCGCAAATGTGTGTTAGCCCGGGAGTGAGGAGTAGCCCGGGAGTGAGGAGGAGGGCAGAGTCAGACACAGTGACAGGTGCGGTCCTGAGAGAGGGGAGTAGGCGGAGCACCGAAGGCAGCCTGTCAGCACAGTGGGGCCAATTTGCAGGCAGCGCGGGCGATGACAACGACAACTTGGTGAGTGAGTCTGGTCACTGAGTGTCTGTCAGACAGTGGTGGACCTTCTGGGACTGTGTGCCAGCTGTGTGGGAGTCGGACTGGGACCAGCAGGGGAAGGAGGATGCAGCCGCGTCGCAGAGAGCAGCAGAGGAGGGAGATGATCAGCATAAATGTGCCTAATCTGTATGTTACATAAATGAATACAGCACGATCTTTTAAACAGTTGTTGGGAACAGATTGTGTAATGTGTTAGACCAACAATCCTTAAAAATAGTTATTTCTGTATTCTGTGAAATGTGTTGCTTGCCATTTATAACACTAGTGTTCAATTTAGGGCCCCAGACAGTGGCACCACTCGGCTCCTATTTATCTGACACTTCATGGTTTTCTCTGCAAGTGGGAATAAATTATACTCCTGAAATGAAAAAAATTGCACATCCCTATACTATGATGCCATGGTGAGGGCAATGGGGATATTATTGTTAGGTGTGGGGTATATTATTGTTAGGTGAGGGGCATATTATTGTAGGTGAGGGGCATATTATTGTTAGGTGAGGGGCATATTGTTGTTAGGTGAGGGGCATATTGTTGTTAGGTGAGGGGCATATTGTTGTTAGGTGAGGGGCATATTGTTGTTAGGTGAGGGGCATATTGTTGTTAGGTGAGGGGCATATTATTGTTAGGTGAGGGGCATATTATTGTAGGTGAGGGGCATATTATTGTTAGGTGAGGGGCATATTATTGTTAGGTGAGGGGCATATTATTGTTAGGTGAGGGGCATATTATTGTAGGTGAGGGGCATATTATTGTAGGTGAGGGGCATATTATTGTTAGGTGAGGGGCATATTGTTTTTAGGTGAGGGGCATATTGTTGTTGTTAGGTGAGGGGCATATTGTTGTTAGGTGAGGGGCATATTGTTGTAGGTGAGGGGTATATTATTGTTAGGTGAGGGGCATATTGTTGTTAGGTGAGGGGCATATTGTTGTTAGGTGAGGGGCATATTGTTGTTAGGTGAGGGGCATATTGTTGTTAGGTGAGGGGCATATTATTGTTAGGTGAGGGGCATATTATTGTTAGGGGAGGGGCATATTATTGTTATTAGTAGATGATGGGCATATTATTGTTATTAGTAGATGAGGGGCATATTGTTATTAGTAGATGAGGGGCATATTGTAGGTGAGGGGTATATTATTGTTAGGTGAGGGGCATATTGTTGTTAGGTGAGGGGCATATTGTTGTTAGGTGAGGGGCATATTGTTGTTAGGTGAGGGGCATATTATTGTTAGGTGAGGGGCATATTATTGTTAGGGGAGGGGCATATTATTGTTATTAGTAGATGAGAGGCATATTATTGTTATTAGTAGATGAGGGGCATATTATTGTTAGACAAGGGGAATATTATTATTATTATATGAGGGGCCTGCATATTATAGTTATATGAGGGGCATATTATTATATGAGGGGCACATTATTTTTAGGCTAATCATTGCTTTGAATACACCATTCTATCTAGCACACTGGTTTTCAAACCTATTCTCAGGCCTCTCCAACAGGGCAGATTTTCAGGATTACCTTGGATGAGAGCAGGTAAAATAACCATGTTCACTAATCAGCTGCTTATTTCACCTGTGCTCCAGTTAAGATATCCACACAATGTGGCTTGTTAGGGAGCCCTCAGGACAGGTTTGTAAACCAGTGATATGTATGTGGTTTTAACTTTAATGATTTAGAGACAGTGTACAATTAAAAAAAACAACTTACTGCAAGCACTGCTGCAATATAGTGCGCAAGGCACCGAGATCCATCCTGCTTTAGAACTCCAAAAAGGTTGATAGTAATTCTATTAGGCTCAGAGCACCAGTGATAAAATTAAAACATTTGATTTAGAGGCTAAAATCTTAGGATATCAGGGTTGTATAGACTTTCTGACCTATGGAACGGGCCACATTTTCTAAGGTACTAGGTCATTTCTGAGGGGCTCTGTAGTTGCACTTCCAGAAGTCAATTTCTTTTCCCTCTTCCTGTTAGATATGGTGTAGTGTGAAGAGGGGCATGTATTACATGAAGCCATAAACTGTCACAGGAGGCATAAACTGCACTCTGTGACATTCAGAGTGCTTCAAAAGCAAAAGGCAATTTATAGAAAACACGCTAGATGATGAGTAGAGTAGTAGTCAGGGACTGGCCAGGAGGTCACATTATAGGAAGTGCTGTTCTCTCATTCAATCTGATGCTCACACCACATGTATTTAGCACTGCTATGTCACTATCTGCTGCACAAGGTACAATACTCTCTTCAATCTGATGCTCACCACTTGTATTTAGCACTGCTATATCACTATCTGCTGCAGAAGGTACTATACTCTCTTCAGTGTGATGCTCACCACATGTATTTAGCACTGCTATGTCACTATCTGCTGCACAAGGTACAATACTCTCTTCAATCTGATGCTCACACCACATGTATTTAGCACTGCTATGTCACTATCTGCTGCACAAGGTACAATACTCTCTTCAATCTGATGCTCACCACTTGTATTTAGCACTGCTATATCACTATCTGCTGCAGAAGGTACTATACTCTCTTCAGTGTGATGCTCACCACTTGTATTTAGCACTGCTATGTCACTATCTGCTGCAGAAGGTACTATACTCTCTTCAGTGTGATGCTCACCACTTGTATTTAGCACTGCTATGTCACTGTCTGCTGCAGAAGGTACAATACTCTCTCCAGTGTGATGCTCACCACTTGTATTTAGCACTGCTATGTTACTATATGCTGCAGAAGGTATAATACTCTCTCCAGTGTGATGCTCACCACTTGTATTTAGCACTGCTATGTCACTGTCTGCTGCAGAAGGTACTATACTCTCTTCAGTGTGATGCTCACCACATGTATTTAGCACTGCTATGTCACTGTCTGCTGCAGAAGGTACTATACTCTCTTCAGTGTGATGCTCACCACATGTATTTATCACTGCTATGTCACTGTCTGCTGCAGAAGGTACAATACTCTCTCCAGTGTGATGCTCACCACTTGTATTTAGCACTGCTATGTCACTGTCTGCTGCAGAAGGTACTATACTCTCTTCAGTGTGATGCTCACCACTTGTATTTAGCACTGCTATGTCACTGTCTGCTGCAGAAGGTACTATACTCTCTTCAGTGTGATGCTCACCACTTGTATTTAGCACTGCTATGTCACTGTCTGCTGCAGAAGGTACAATACTCTCTCCAGTGTGATGCTCACCACTTTTATTTAGCACTGCTGTGCCACTGGAGCTCACTGAGAAACAAGCAGAGTAGAAAAGGAGGGGAGTGAATGAAAGCAAATCCTGCATACCGCTGCACTAGATGTGTTATCAGCTTCTCCCATGTACTAGTCAGTGGAGAACTACTATTCCTGCAGTATGGAAGGTAAGCTAGGGTAAACTGTACATGGTAAAAGCTGAAAATACATCTAGTGTCGCTGTATGCAGGATTAGCTTTCATTCCCTCCCCTCCTTTTCTACTCTTGCTTGTTTCTCAGTGAGCTCCAGTGACACAGCATTGCTAAATACAAGTGGTGAGCATCACACTGGAGAGAGTAGTGTACTCTGTGCAGCAGATAGTGACATATAAGTGTAAAATACATATGGTGAGCATCACACTATAGAGAGAATATTGTACATTGTGCAGCAGAAAGTAACAAAGCAGTGCTAAATACAAGCGGTGAGCATCACACTGGAGGGAGTATTGTAAATTGTGCAGCAGATAGTGACACAGCAGTGCTAAATTCATGTGGTGAGCAGCAGATTGAATGAGAGAACAGCACCTCCTATATAAATTGAGAAAACAAAGCACTTAGATGAATTTTAAAACGTCAGAGTGATTTACATAATTTATTAAACTCTGCGTACAGCTTTGTTTATTTCTTATAACACATCTGCAGTGTGTGTATGTGTGTGTGTATATATATATATCTGTGTATATCTATCTATCTATATATATTGTCTGTGTATATATATATATATATATATATATATAATGTATGTATGTCTGTGTATATATACATACAATACAAGTATGCACTCTGTGATGTCATCTTGGCAATATCATCTTCAAGTAAATTTGTATAAGGTAATTTGGGGAGACAAGCTAAGAGGAGCACAAAGAATAAGGTTATAGTATATGTGTTGAAAGAGTTTCTAATGCTAATGAATCTGTTTTTTTCTGTATTTCTTGTGATACATTTTTGGTATGGACCATTAATTTGTGGTATAGCAAGTGCTTTGATTTCTGTGACATCCAAAAATAATACATCCCACTGTTGTGATAAATTACATTTACTTTTATATACTTTTTTTTTTTTATATATATCTCAATTAGACCTTGACTAAAATGTGTCCACCACTAAAATGCATTGTGTGTATGTGAGACAGAGTGAAAGTGTGTGTGGGCTGTCTGTGTGTGTGTGGGCTGTCTGTGTGTGTGTGTGGGCTGTCTGTGTGTGTGTGGGCTGTCTCTGTGTGTGTGTGGGCTGTCTGTGTGTGTGTGGACTGTCTGTGTGTGTGGGCTGTCTCTGTGTATGTGTGGGCTGTCTGTGTGTGTGTGTGTGCGCTGTATGTGTGTGTGGGGGCTGTCTGTGTGTGTGTGGGCTGTCTGTGTGTGTGGGCTGTCTGTGTGTGTGTGTGTGTGGGCTGTCTGTGTATATGTGTGGGCTGTCTGTGTGTGTGTGTGGGCTGTCTGTGTGTGTGTGTGGGCTGTGTGTGTGTGTGTGCTGTCTGCGTGTGTGTGGGCTGTCTGTGTGTGTGTGGGCTGTCTGTGTGTGTGTGTGTGGGCTGTCTGTGTGTATGTGTGGGCTGTCTGTGTGTGTGTGTGTGGGCTGTCTGTGTGTGTGTGTGTGTGGGCTGTCTGTGTGTGGGGGGGGCTGTCTGTGTGTGTGTGGGCTGTCTGTGTGTCTGTGGGCTGTCTGTCTGTGTGTGTGTGGGCTGTCTGTGTGTGTGTGGGGGGGGGGCTGTCTGTGTGTGTGGGGGCTGTCTGTGTGTGTGTGGGTTGTCTGTGTGTGTGGGGGGGGCTGTCTGTGTGTGTCTGTGTGGGGGCTGTCTGTGTGTGTGGGGGGGCTGTGTGTGGGGGGGCTGGCTGTGTGTGTGTGGGCTGTCAGTGTGTGTGGGGGCTGTCTGTGTGTGTGGGGGCTGTCTGTGTGTGTGTGGGGGGGCTGTCTGTGTGTGTGTGGGGGCTGTGTGTGTGAGGACTGTGTGTGGGGGGGCTGGCTGTGTGTGTGTGGGGGGGCTGGCTGTGTGTGTGTGGGGGGTGGCTGTGTGTGTGTGTGGGGGGCTGGCTGTGTGTGTGTGGGGGGGCTGTCTGTGTGTGACTGTGTGGGGGCTGTCTGTGTGTGTGGGGGGCTGTGTGTGTGGGGGGGCTGGCTGTGTGTGTGTGTGGAGGGCTGGCTGTGTGTGGGGGCTGTCTGTGTGTGTGGGGGCTGTCTGTGTGTGTGTGGGCTGTCTGTGTGTGTGTGTGGGCTGTCTGTGTGTGTGTGGGGGCTGTCTGTGTGTGTGGGGGGCTGAGTGTGGAAGGGCTGTGTGTGGGGGGGCTGGCTGTGTGTGTGTGGGGGGGGCTGGCTGTGTGTGTGTGGGGGGGGCTGGCTGTGTGTGTGTGGGGGGGGCTGGCTGTGTGTGTGTGGGCTGGCTGTGTGTGTGGGGGCTGTGTGTGTGTGTGTGTGGGTTGGCTGTGTGTGTGTGTGTAAGGGCTGGCTGTGTGTGTGTGTGTAAGGGCTGGCTGTGTGTGTGTTTGGGCTGGCTGTGTGTGTGTGGGCTGGCTGTGTGTGTGTGGGCTGTGTGTGTGTGGGCTGGCTGTGTGTGTGTGTGTGTGTGTGTGTGTGTGGGCTGGCTGTGTGTGTGTGTGTGGGCTGGCTGTGTGTGTGTGGGGGGCTGGCTGTGTGTGTGTGGACTGGCTGTGTGTGTGTGGGCTGGCTGTGTGTGTGTATGTGTGTGTGTGTGTGTGTGTGTGTGTGTGGACTGGCTGTGTGTGTGGGCTGGCTGTGTGTGTAGGGGCTGGCTGTGTGTGTGTGTGTATGTGTGTTGGGGCTGGCTGTGTGTGTGGGCGCTGGCTGTGTGTGTGTGTGTGTGTGTGGGCTGGCTGTGTGTGTGTGGGGGGGTGGTGGCTGTGTGTGTATTATATATGTGCACTGTGTTTGTGTGGTACAGTGCATTGCCCCATTTCTATTAAGTATTTTTTGTTATGGGTAGAGGCCCGCACTGTCATTCTGCCTAGGGACCTGCACTTGCTAGGGCGGCACTGACATCTCTGTAATGTTCTTGTTATCATAAGAAAACACATAAAAATAAGGCCCATTTAAACTCAACTGTTCCGAATTGTCAGCATAAATCTTCATTATATACATAAACCGATGTTCCAATAGTATAACTGATATATTGCAATATATACAATGTTATAGTGCTCCACTTTAGTGGATTTATATGTTTTTTAAAATGTTGTGCATTACCTTAAATGATTTATGTCCCATTTTTTTTTTTTTAATTTGTAAAAATGATGGGGGCGGGATTGGGGGCGGAGTTGGGGCTGAGATTGGGCGGAGTTGGGGGCGGAGATAAAGGGGGCCCCATTTTATCATCCTGCTTGGGCCCCGCAATGGCTAGGGCCGGCCCTGCGCTTTCCAAATGGCTAAACTAGCGGCAAAGAATGCAGGCTTTGCCATTTTAGCACAGAGAGCGTTATGGCTTAAGTCTTGGTCTGCTGATGTGTCATCTAAATCCAAGCTTTTAGCTATTCCCTTTAAGGGTAAGACCCTTTTCGGGCCTGAACTAAAGGAGATCATTTCTGACATTACTGGAGGTAAAGGTCATGCCCTTCCTCAGAACAAGACTGTTAAAATGAGGACCAAACAGAATAATTTTCGTTCCTTTCGAAACTTTAAAGGCGGTCCCTCTACTTCCTCATCCGCCTCCAAGCAGGAGGGGAACTTTGCTCAATCCAAGTCAGTCTGGAGACCTAACCAGACCTGGAATAAAGGTAAACAGGCCAAGAAGCCCGCTGCTGCTACCAAGACAGCATGAAGGGGCAGCCCCCGATCCGGGACCGGATCTAGTAGGGGGCAGACTTTCTCTCTTCGCTCAGGCTTGGGCAACAGATGTTCAGGATTCCTGGGCATTGGAAATTGTGACCCAGGGGTATCGTCTAGAATTCAAGGATTCTTGCCCAAGACGGACAAAAAGAGAGGCGTTCTTACGCTGTGTAGAAGACCTATATACCATGGGTGTAATCTGCCCAGTTCCAAAATTAGAACAAGGTCAGGGGTTTTACTCCAATCTGTTTGTGGTTCCCAAAAAAAAGGGAACCTTCAGACCGATCGTTCAAGATGGAGACCATACGAACAATTTTACCAATGATCCAGGAGGGTCAATATATGACCACCATGGATTTGAAGGATGCGTATCTTCACATTCCTATCCACAAAGATCATCACCAGTTCCTCAGGTTCGCCTTCCTTTCAGGTTGGCCACAGCTCACAGAATCTTCACAAAGGTGCTAGGGTCCCTTCTGGCGGTTCTAAGGCCGCGGGTTATAGCAGTGGCGCCCTATCTGGACGATATTTTGATTCAGGCATCAACTTACCTTCTAGCCAAATCTCTCTAATAGACTCGGTAGACATGAAAATTTTTCTGACAGAGGTCAGAAAATCAAAGATCTTAACTACTTGCCGAGCACTTCATTCCATTCCTCGGCCATCAGTGGCGCAGTGTATGGAGGTCATTGGGTTAATGGTAGCGGCAATGGACATAGTTCTGTTTGCTCGCTTACATCTCAGACCACTGCAGCTGTGCATGCTCAGACAGTGGAATGGGGATTATGCGGATTTATCTCCGTGGATAAATCTGGATCTAGAGACCAGAGACTCTCTTCATTGCTGGTTGTCACAGGATCATCTGTCCCAGGGAATGTGCTTCCGCAGGCCGCCATGGGTCATAGTGATGACGGACGCCAGCCTCTTGGGCTGGGGTGCAGTCTGGAATTCCCTGAAGGCTCAGGGTGTGTGGACTCAGGTGGAGTCCCTACTACCAATCAATATTCTGGAACTGAGAGCGATATTCAATGCGCTTCAAGCGTGGCCTCAGTTGGCTTCAGCCAAATTCATCAGATTCCAGTTGGACAATATCACGACTGTAGCATATATCAATCATCAAGGGGGAACAAAGAGTTCTCTAGCGATGATGGAGGTTTCCAAAATATTTTGATGGGCAGTGACTCACTCTTGCCATCTATCAGCAATATATATCCCAGGGGTGGAGAACTGGGAAGCGGATTTTCTAAGTTGTCAGACTTTTCATCAGGGGGTGTGGGAGCTCCATCCGGAGGTGTTTGCAAAATTGATTCATCAATGGGGCACACTGGAATTGGATCTGATGGCATCTCGACAGAATACCAAACTTCCTTGTTACGGGTCCAGATCAAGGGATCCTCAAGCCGTACTGATAGATGCTCTAGCAGTACCTTGGTCGTTCCACCTGGCTTATGTGTTTCCTCCTTTTCCTCTCCTACCTCGTCTGATTGCCAGAATCAAACAGGAGAGGGCTTCGGTAATCTTGATAGCGCCTGCGTGGCCACGCAGGACTTGGTATGCATATCTGGTGGAAATGTCATCTCTACCACTGTGGAAACTGCCACTGAGACAGGACCTTCTCATTCAGGGTCCGTTCCAACATCCAAATCTAATTTCTCCGCAACTGACTGCCTGGAGATTGAACGCTTGATTTTATCTAAGCGGGGATTCTCTGAGTCGGTCATTGATACCTTGATTCACGCTCGAAAGCCTGTCACTAGGAAAATTTACCACAAGATATGGCGTAAATATCTTTATTGGTGCAAATCCAAAGGCTACTCATGGAGTAAGATCAGGATTCCTAGGATTTTGTCCTTTCTCCAAGAAGGATTGGAGAAGGGGTTATCAGCTAGTTCCTTAAAGGGACAGATTTCTGCTTTGTCAATCTTACTACACAAGCGTCTGGCAGATGTTCCAGACGTTCAGTCGTTTTGTCAGGCTTTGGTTAGAATTAAGCCTGTGTTTAAACCTGTTGCTCCGCCATGGAGTTTGAATTTAGTTCTTAATGTTCTTCAGGGGGTTCCGTTTGAACCCATGCATTCCATAGATATTAAACTTCTATCTTGGAAAGTTCTGTTTTAGTTTCTATCTCTTCTGCTTGAAGAGTTTCTGAGCTATCTGCATTACAATGCGACTCGCCTTATCTTATATTCCATTCTGATAAGGTGGTTTTGCGCACGAAACCTGGATTTCTTCCTAAGGTTGTTTCAAATAAGAATATTAATCAGGAAATTCTTCTAATAAGGAGCGTCTGTTACATAACTTGGATGTGGTTCGTGCCTTGAAGTTTTACTTGCAAGCGACCAAGGATTTCCATCAAACATCTTCTCTATTTGTTGTCTATTCTGGAAAGCGTAGGGGTCAAAAAGCTACGGCTACCTCTCTTTTTTTTTGGCTAAAAAGCATTGGCATATAAGACTGCTGGACAGCAGCCTCCTGAAAAAAATACAGCTCATTCTACTAGAGCGTTGGCTTCCACATGGGCTTTTAAAAATGATGCTTCTGTTGAACAGATTTGTAAGGCTGCGACTTGGTCTTCCCTTCATACCATACTTTTTTCCAAATTTGATACTTTTGCTTCTTCTGAGGCTATTTTTGGGAGAAAAGTTCTTCAAGCAGTGGTGCCTTCTGTTTAGGTATCTGTCTTGTCCCTCCCGTTCATCCATGTCCTGTAGCTTTGGTATTGTATCCCACAAGTAAAGGATGAATCCGTGGACTCGTCGTATCTAGTAGAAGAAAAGGAAATTTATGCTTACCTGATAAATTGATTTCTTCTACGATACGACGAGTCCACAGCCCTCCCTGTCAATTTAAGACAGATTATATTATTTTTTGTTTAAAACTTCAGTCACCTCTGCACCTTTCAGTTTCTCCTTTTTCTTCCTATACCTTCGGTCGAATGACTGGGGGGGTGGAGTCAAGGGAGGAGCTATATAGACAGCTCTGCTGTGGTGCTTTTTGCCACTTCCTGTTAGCAGAAGGATAATATCCAACAAGTAAAGGATGAATCCGTGGACTTGTCGTATCGTAGAAGAAATCAATTTATCAGGTAAGCATAAATTTCCTTTTTAATAAAATTTCCAAATATCTGCAAAATGTCTTACACTTTGGTGTTGCCAAGTGTAGCCTGCTCCACCCCTTTATTAGTATCCTACTCCAAACCTTTTGGTATCATTTAAGAAAATGTGCATGGGAGGATAATTACCTATGCAAGTAAGGCGGGGGTTGAGGAATGACAGCAGGTACTGCTATTGTTGCCAAGAGGTTTGCTCGTTTCCATGGGGATGTCACATGCTTTTTGAAACCTTCAGCATTATACTGTGCACTGCTGTAGTCAGGTGTCATGTGACTCAGTCCTCTACCATGCATGAGTGCATTCTGCAGAAGCTATGGCCTGGATAGCACCTTCTATATATGGAAATGCCCAGGGGGGAGCTTGCTGCAAACAAAACTATGCCTGAATTAAAGAGGGTTAAAACAGAAACCATTTTGCAGATAAGCTTTGGCTGCATTATATATTTAGAAAGTTATGTTAGTTCATACTGTTTTATGTCCCTTTAACCCTTTGAGTGCTAAGCACTTTCCCACCTGGGTGCTAAGCACATTTGAGGGTTTTTTAATTTTACATTTTTAATTTATTTAATTTTTGTTTACTTTTTTTTTCATTTCAGATCCCCAAGACTCATACCATTGGAAAGGATAGGCGATTACCTTTCCAATGGTGGGTCTTGGGGGTCTGTAGCTGCTTAGATGCCTGAGATACAGAGGCCTAGTTATCAACGTGTCTACTTAGCTGCCTTCGCCGGCCCAATAGGCCCGCCTAAGCTCGCCTACCATCGCCGCCGCGGACCTGCAAAATTTCGCATAAGTTATCAATAAATCTGTCAAAAAGCCGCGCACCAAGTACGGGGCGATGAGCAGCAGACTGTGAGAGTTATCACTCATCCGATCTCGCTGCTCTTCGTTTTTTTGAGAGCTTTATTGCTAGCCTGTCACTAAGCACCCACACTAAACTACTCTGTTCTACCCCCTATACCGGCGCCCCCGGAGCCCCCCCGCAAATAAATAAAGTTATTAACCCCTAAACCGCCGCTCCTAGACCCCGCCGCAACTCTTATAATTGTATTAACCCCTAAACCGCCGCTCCCGGACACCGCCGCCACCTACATTCTACCTAGTAACCCCTATCCTGCCCCCCCTATACCGCTGCCCTCTATAATAAAGTTATTAACCCCTATCCTGCCGATCCCGGACCTCGCAGCAACTAAATAAATAGTTTAACCCCTAAACTGCCGCTCCCAGACCCCGCCGCAACCTATAATAAACTTATTAACCCCTAATCTGCCCCCTACACCGTCGCCACCTATAATAAATTTATTAACCCCTATCCTGCCTCCCCCCCTACACTGCCGCCACTGTAATAAAATTATTAACCCCTAAACCTAAGTCTAACCCTAACACCCCCCTAACTTAAATATTAATTAAATAAATCTAAATAATATTTCTATTATTAACTAAATTAATCCTATTTATAACTAAATACTTACCTGTAAAATAAACCCTAACGGCTAGATTTGGAGTTTGGCGGTAAAAGGGCTGTTAACGCTCCGCGGGTTTTTTTCTGGCCGCACCATAAATTTAACTCTGGTATCGAGAGTTCAAACAAATGCTGCGTTAGGCTCCAAAAAAGGAGCGTAGAGCATTTTTACCGCAAATACAACTCTCGATACCAGAGTTGCTTACGGACGCGGCCGGCCTCAAAAACGTGCTCGTGCACGATTCTCCCATAGGAAACAATGGGGCTGTTTGAGCTGAAAAAAAACCTAACACCTGCAAAAAAGCAGCGTTCAGCTCCTAACGCAGCCCCATTGTTTCCTATGGGGAAACACTTCCTACGTCTGCACCTAACACTCTAACATGTACCCCGAGTCTAAACACCCCTAGCCTTACACTTATTAACCCCTAATCTGCCGCCCCCGCTATTGCTGACCCCTGCATTACACTTTTAACCCCTAATCTGCCGCTCCGTAAACCGCCGCCACCTACGTTATCCCTATGTACCCCTAATCTGCTGCCCTAACATCGCCGACCCCTATGTTATATTTATTAACCCCTAATCTGCCCCCCACAACGTCGCCGACACCTACCTACACTTATTAACCCCTAATCTGCCGACCGGACCTGAGCGCTACTATAATAAAGTTATTAACCCCTAATCCGCCTCACTAACCCTATCATAAATAGTATTAACCCCTAATCTGCCCTCCCTAACATCGCCGACACCTACCTTCAATTATTAACCCCTAATCTGCCGACCGGACCTGAGCGCTACTATAATAAAGTTATTAACCCCTAATCCGCCTCACTAACCCTATCATAAATAGTATTAACCCCTAATCTGCCCTCCCTAACATCGCCGACACCTACCTTCAATTATTAACCCCTAATCTGCCGACCGGAGCTCACCGCTATTCTAATAAATGTATTAACCCCTAAAGCTAAGTCTAACCCTAACACTAACACCCCCCTAAGTTAAATATAATTTTTATCTAACGAAATAAATTAACTCTTATTAAATAAATGATTCCTATTTAAAGCTAAATACTTACCTGTAAAATAAATCCTAATATAGCTACAATATAAATTACATTTATATTATAGCTATTTTAGGATTAATATTTATTTTACAGGTAACTTTGTATTTATTTTAACCAGGTACAATAGCTATTAAATAGTTAAGAACTATTTAATAGTTACCTAGTTAAAATAATTACAAATTTACCTGTAAAATAAATCCTAACCTAAGTTATAATTAAACCTAACACTACCCTATCAATAAAATAATTAAATAAACTACCTACAATTACCTACAATTAACCTAACACTACACTATCAATAAATTAATTAAACACAATTGCTACAAATAAATACAATTAAATAAACTATCTAAAGTACAAAAAATAAAAAAGAACTAAGTTACAGAAAATAAAAAAATATTTACAAACATAAGAAAAATATTACAACAATTTTAAACTAATTACACCTACTCTAAGCCCCCTAATAAAATAACAAAGACCCCCAAAATAAAAAATTCCCTACCCTATTCTAAAATACAAAAATTACAAGCTCTTTTACCTTACCAGCCCTGAACAGGGCCCTTTGCGGGGCATGCCCCAAGAATTTCAGCTCTTTTGCCTGTAAAAAAAAACATACAATACCCCCCCCCAACATTACAACCCACCACCCACATACCCCTAATCTAACCCAAACCCCCCTTAAATAAACCTAACACTAAGCCCCTGATGATCTTCCTACCTTGTCTTCACCATGCCAGGTTCACCGATCCGTCCTGGCTCCAAGATCTTCATCCAACCCAAGCGGGGGTTGGCGATCCATAATCCGGTGCTCCAAAGTCTTCCTCCTATCCGGCAAGAAGAGGACATCCGGACCGGCAAACATCTTCTCCAAGCGGCATCTTCTATGTTCTTCCATCCGATGACGACCGGCTCCATCTTGAAGACCTCCAGCGCGGATCCATCCTCTTCTTCCGACGACTAGACGACGAATGACGGTTCCTTTAAGGGACGTCATCCAAGATGGCGTCCCTCGAATTCCGATTGGCTGATAGGATTCTATCAGCCAATCGGAATTAAGGTAGGAATTTTCTGATTGGCTGATGGAATCAGCCAATCAGAATCAAGTTCAATCCGATTGGCTGATCCAATCAGCCAATCAGATTGAGCTCGCATTGTATTGGCTGATCGGAACAGCCAATAGAATGCGAGCTCAATCTGATTGGCTGATTGGATCAGCCAATCGGATTGAACTTGATTCTGATTGGCTGATTCCATCAGCCAATCAGAAAATTCCTACCTTAATTCCGATTGGCTGATAGAATCCTATCAGCCAATCGGAATTCGAGGGACGCCATCTTGGATGACGTCCCTTAAAGGAACCGTCATTCGTCGTCTAGTCGTCGGAAGAAGAGGATGGATCCGCGCTGGAGGTCTTCAAGATGGAGCCGGTCTTTCATCGGATGGAAGAACATAGAAGATGCCGCTTGGAGAAGATGTTTGCCGGTCCGGATGTCCTCTTCTTGCCGGATAGGAGGAAGACTTTGGAGCACCGGATTATGGATCGCCAACCCCCGCTTGGGTTGGATGAAGATCTTGGAGCCAGGACGGATCGGTGAACCTGGCATGGTGAAGACAAGGTAGGAAGATCATCAGGGGCTTAGTGTTAGGTTTATTTAAGGGGGGTTTGGGTTAGATTAGGGGTATGTGGGTGGTGGGTTGTAATGTTGGGGGGGGGGGTATTGTATGTTTTCTTTTACAGGCAAAAGAGCTGAACTTCTTGGGGCATGCCCCGCAAAGGGCCCTGTTCAGGGCTGGTAAGGTAAAAGAGCTTGTAACTTTTTAAATTTAGAATAGGGTAGGGAATTTTTTATTTTGGGGGTCTTTGTTATTTTATTAGGGGGCTTAGAGTAGGTGTAATTAGTTTAAAATTGTTGTAATATTTTTCTTATGTTTGTAAATATTTTTTTATTTTCTGTAACTTAGTTCTTTTTTATTTTTTGTACTTTAGATAGTTTATTTAATTGTATTTATTTGTAGCAATTGTGTTTAATTAATTTATTGATAGTGTAGTGTTAGGTTAATTGTAGGTAATTGTAGGTAGTTTATTTAATTATTTTATTGATAGGGTAGTGTTAGGTTTAATTATATCTTAGGTTAGGATTTATTTTACAGGTAAATTTGTAATTATTTTAACTAGGTAACTATTAAATAGTTCTTAACTATTTAATAGCTATTGTACCTGGTTAAAATAAATACAAAGTTACCTGTAAAATAAATATTAATCCTAAAATAGCTATAATATAAATGTAATTTATATTGTAGCTATATTAGGATTTATTTTACAGGTAAGTATTTAGCTTTAAATAGGAATCATTTATTTAATAAGAGTTAATTTATTTCGTTAGATAAAAATTATATTTAACTTAGGGGGGTGTTAGTGTTAGGGTTAGACTTAGCTTTAGGGGTTAATACATTTATTAGAATAGCGGTGAGCTCCGGTCGGCAGATTAGGGGTTAATAATTGAAGGTAGGTGTCGGCGATGTTAGGGAGGGCAGATTAGGGGTTAATACTATTTATGATAGGGTTAGTGAGGCGGATTAGGGGTTAATAACTTTATTATAGTAGCGCTCAGGTCCGCTCGGCAGATTAGGGGTTAATAAGTGTAGGTAGGTGTCGGCGACGTTGTGGGGGGCAGATTAGGGGTTAATAAATATAACATAGGGGTCGGCGATGTTAGGGGCAGAAGATTAGGGGTACATAGGGATAACGTAGGTGGCGGCGATTTGCGGTCGGAAGATTAGGGGTTAATTATTTTAAGTAGCTTGCGGCGACGTTGTGTGGGGCAAGTTAGGGGTTAATAAATATAATATAGGGGTCGGCGGGGTTAGGGGCAGCAGATTAGGGGTACATAAGTATAACGTAGGTGGCGGTCGGCAGATTAGGGGTTAAAAATTTTAATCGAGTGGCGGCGATGTGGGGGGACCTCGGTTTAGGGGTACATAGGTAGTTTATGGGTGTTAGTGTAGTTTAGGGTACAGTAGTTAAGAGCTTTATGAACCGGCGTTAGCCAGAAAGCTCTTAACTCCTGCTTTTTTCAGGCGGCTGGAATCTTGTCGTTAGAGCTCTAACGCTCACTGCAGAAACGACTCTAAATACCAGCGTTAGAAAGATCCCATTGAAAAGATAGGCTACGCAAATGGCGTAGGGGGATCTGCGGTATGGAAAAGTCGCGGCTGTAAAGTGAGCGTTAGACCCTTTAATCACTGACTCCAAATACCAGCGGGCGGCCAAAACCAGCGTTAGGAGCCTCTAACGCTGGTTTTGACGGCTACCGCCGAACTCTAAATCTAGGCCTAATATAGCTACAATATAAATAATAATTATATTGTAGCTATCTTAGGATTTATATTTATTTTACAGGCAAATTTCAATTTATTTTAACTAGGTATAATAGCTATTAAATAGTTATTAACTATTTAATAGCTTACCTAACTAAAATAAACAGAAATTAACCTGTAAAATAAATCCTAACCTAAGTTACAATTACACCTAACACTACACTATACTTAAATAAATTATTCCTATTTAAAACTAAATACTTACCTGTAAAATAAACCCTAAGATAGCTACAATGTAATTAATAATTACATTGTAGCTATTTTAGGATTTATATTTATTTTACAGGTCACTTTGGCCTAGATTTGGAGTTTGGCGGTAGCCGTGAAAACCAGCGTTAGAGGCTCCTAACGCTGGTTTTAGGCTACCGCCGGTATTTGGAGTCAGTCAGGAAAGGGTCTAACGCTCACTTTTCAGCCGCGACTTTTCCATACCGCAGATCCCCTTACGTCAATTGCGTATCCTATCTTTTCAATGGGATCTTTCTAACTCCGGTATTTAGAGTCGTGTCTGAAGTGAGCGCTAGAATTCTAAAGACAAAACTCCAGCCGCAGAAAAAAGTCAGTAGTTAAGAGCTTTCTGGGCTAACGCCGGTTCATAAAGCTCTTAACTACTGTGCTCTAAAGTACACTAACACCCATAAACTACCTATGTATCCCTAAACCGAGGTCCCCCCACATCGCCGCCACTCGATTAAATTTTTTTAACCCCTAATCTGCCGACTGCCACCTACGTTATACTTATGTACCCCTAATCTGCTGCCCCTAACACCGCCGACCCCTATATTATATTTATTAACCCCTAACCTGCCCCCCACAACGTCGCCGCCAGCTACCTACAATAATTAACCCCTAATCTGCCGACCGCCACCTACGTTATACTTATGT
Organism: Bombina bombina; assembly: GCF_027579735.1. Taxonomy (NCBI): domain Eukaryota; kingdom Metazoa; phylum Chordata; class Amphibia; order Anura; family Bombinatoridae; genus Bombina; species Bombina bombina. Next base: position 809,514,891 of record NC_069500.1, on the reverse strand, counting down.
ACCCCTAATCTGCTGCCCCTAACACCGCCGACCCCTATATTATATTTATTAACCCCTAACCTGCCCCCCACAACGTCGCCGCCAGCTACCTACAATAATTAACCCCTAATCTGCCGACCGCCACCTACGTTATACTTATGTACCCCTAATCTGCTGCCCCTAACACCGCCGACCCCTATATTATATTTATTAACCCCTAATCTGCCCCCCTCAACGTCGCCTCCACCTGCCTACACTTATTAACCCCTAATCTGCCGAGCGGACCGCACCGCTACTTTAATAAAGTTATTAACCCCTAATCCGCCTCACTCCCGCCTCAATAACCCTATAATAAATAGTATTAACCCCTAATCTGCCCTCCCTAACATCGCCGACACCTAACTTCAATTATTAACCCCTAATCTGCCGACCGAATCTCGCCGCTACTGTAATAAATGGATTAACCCCTAAAGCTAAGTCTAACCCTAACACCCCCCTAAGTTAAATATAATTTAAATCTAACGAAATAAATTAGCTCTTATTAAATAAATTATTCCTATTTAAAGCTAAATACTTACCTGTAAAATAAATCCTAATATAGCTACAATATAAATTATAATTATATTATAGCTATTTTAGGATTTATATTTATTTTACAGGTAACTTTGTATTTATTTTAACGAGGTACAATAGCTATTAAATAGTTAAGAACTATTTAATAGCTAAAATAGTTAAAATAATTACAAAATTACCTGTAAAATAAATCCTAACCTAAGTTACAATTAAACCTAACACTACACTATCATTAAATTAATTAAATACAATATCTACAATTATCTACAATTAAACCTAACACTACACTATCAATAAATTAATTAAATACAATACCTACAATTATCTACAATTAAACCTAACACTACACTATCAATAAATTAATTAAATACAATATCTACAAATAAATACAATTAAATAAACTAACTAAAGTATAAAAAAGAACTAAGTTACAAAAAATAAAAAAATATTTACAAACATTAGAAAAATATTACAATTTTAAACTAATTACACCTACTCTAAGCCCCCTAATAAAATAACAAAGCCCCCCAAAATAAAAAATTCCCTACCCTATTCTAAATTAATAAATTTAAAAGCTCTTTTACCTTACCAGCCCTGAACAGGGCCCTTTGCGGGGCATGCCCCAAAGAATTCAGCTCTTTTGCTTGTAAAAAAAACACATACAATACCCCCCCAACATTACAACCCACCACCCACATACCCCTAATCTAACCCAAACCCCCCTTAAATAAACCTAACACTAAGCCCCTGAAGATGTTCCTACCTTATCTTCACCTCACCGGGTACACCGATCCGTCTGTCAGGTTGTCATCCTCTCTATGTATACAACATAACAAACTTGTCTCACTTTAGGACCCAGCAGCTTACTCTCAACAGCTTTATAAGGCTCACCTGCCTTATTCTCATTGCTTAGTATTGGAGACAGATAGTATCCTTACAGCCATCCTCTACCTGAAGAGCTATTTTACAAGCTCCCTCTTGATCCAGCTTATTTTGTGAACGCTGTTCACAAAGCACCTACTGCTTCATCCTCACAACCTCCACGCCTCACTCTGAGCTGCAGCATTCTCCTTCTTACAACGGCCGCAACTTACACTTAAGTTTATACCGGTAAGAACATCTGCTACATGTATACATTTCTTGTGGAAAGTGTTAAGCTGCCATATATGAACTTATAAGCGCTTGGATAAAAGTATATGCATATATTACAAGGACTGTTATCAGAATCTCTGCAAACAATCTCTCTAAATTTAAAATCCATTTTGTGCACACTACAAAAAGCACTCTTGGCGCTTTATTATAGTTAAGCTGACAGCTTGTACTATTTCCTAGATATAAAGGGCTGTTATAACTTCTCTATTTCAGACTGCAGTTTTCAGTAATACTGATATTTGGTTTTGTATTTCACATTTGAACTGTTTGCTAGTTTTCCTGCCACATCTATTCAGTGTATCAATATACACATGTGGTGGCTATAGGAACTACTAACAAACGCCTTCAATATATTATATCCTGCTGTATGGTTTTATGGACTCAACTATGCTGCCAGATTTCTCTATGCTGCATCCATTAACCACTTCAGCAACATACACAGATTTATCTAGCTAAATCCCAGCAGTTGTGGTTCACTTGTCTAACATGGCTCAAACATTCTAAATTCTTTTAGAGATATTAAGGTTGAGCCTGACAGAATACTAAGCCAATTACAACATGGACCCAGCTGGGATCAACGCCCATATGCAGACATTAAACCAAAGGGTTGATATACTAACAGAAGGTTTAAATACACTCAATGCTGAGAATGATGCATTAAAAGCATATATTAGGGATGTTGTTGATAAAAGACTTCCCATTATAGAGCCTCAGGTCAGTCCCCCTGAGAAATTTCATGGTGATAGGTCTCTCTATAGAGATTTTAAAAATGCCTGTTTACTAATGTTTTCTCTCAGACCCCACACTTACCCTAACGATAGAGCTAGGGTTCTCACGGTTATATCTTACCTAAGGGGAGAGCCCCGCACGTGGGCTAATGCTTATTTTGAGAGCAATGATGATATATTGAATTCCTTAGAATTTTTTTTTACTGCGATGGGTCAACTCTATGAGGATCCATACAAACAAATCACTGCAGAAAATGCTATGAGAAGTCTTACACAAAAGAAAAGAGTAGTTCAAGACTACATTACTGACTTTAAAAAATGCGCAAAAGATACTTTATGGAACGATATTTCATTGAGAAATCAATTCAGACTAGGTCTCTCTGATGGAATAAAAGATGAACTTTCTAGATTAGAGTTACCACCTACACTTGAGGAATTAATGACCCTTACTATAACAATAGACAGACGTCTTAGGGAACGACAGCAGGAGAGGTCTTATCACGACACATACCCAAAGAAACAGACAACACCTCACATAGTCAAACCTACATCTGAACCTATGGACATAGGTATGATAAAAGGTCCTCTGTCGCCTGAGGAAAAGATCAGGAGAAGAAGAAACAACCTCTGTTTGTATTGTGCATCTGATAACCACACTGTCAAAGAATGCCCAACTCTCCAGAGGCAAAACAAGGGTAAGACTATTATGCAACCATTCTGCTGCAGTACTCTGATACAACCATCATCCTACCTAAATTTATCCCTTCTATTACAGTGGGACCATCACCGAGTCAACGCTTCTGCGATAATTGACTCAGGAGCAACAGCCTCATATATAGATAAACAATTCACACATGTAAATAAAATACCTTTGGTGCACAAACGGACTCCTGTTTCTTTGAGAGGCATTGATGGCAATCCCATCACTTCTGGCCCAGTAGAATTTCAAACAATCCCCCTACTAGTAGTGACCGCAGAACATCACAGGGAGTATATTACATTCGATGTTATCTCCTCGCCTATTTCACCCATAGTTTTAGGCATTAGTTGGCTCACTACACATAATCCTCACATTAACTGGGCTAATCAATCCCTTACGTTTAATTCCAGTTTCTGCTTGTCTACCTGTTTTCCAGTCACTGTTTTACAAACCACTGAAGACTTCCAGGATGTCAACATTCCTGAAGTTTACCAGGATTATGCCGATGTGTTTAGTAAAACAGATTCTGAAAACCTGCCGCCCCACAGGAAATATGATTGCCCGATTGAAATCATACCAGGCTCTGAAATTCCTTCCGGGCATATATTCCCTCTATCAGAGCCAGAGCTCAAACACTTGAAATCATACCTTGATGAAAATTTAAAAAAAGGATTTATACGTCCTTCCACATCTCCGGCCAGTGCCGGTATATTTTTCGTAAAAAATAAAGATGGGTCTCTTAGACCAATTGTCGATTACAGGCAGTTAAACAAAATAACAGTCAAAAACCGTTATCCCCTGCCCCTCATTCCAGAACTCATAGAAAGATTGGAGGGGGCTAAATTCTTCACAAAATTAGACTTAAGGGGTGCATACAATCTCATACGGATTAGGTCAGGCGATGAATGGTTGACGGCATTTAGGACCCGCTACGGCCTATTTGAGTATGTCGTTATGCCGTTTGGCCTTTGTAACGCCCCTGCAACCTTTCAGCACCTGATCAATGACCTATTCAGAGATATCTTAGATGTCTATATAGTTATTTACTTAGATGACATCTTAATATACTCTAAAACTTATCAAGAACATGTCCTCCACGTAAGACAAGTCCTCTCTAGGCTCAGAGGTAACCATCTATATGCAAAAGCTGAAAAATGTTTGTTTAACTCACAGTCTATATCATTTTTGGGTTATGAAATAACTTCTTCTGGTATTCGTATGGAAAACAAAAAGATAGAAGCTATTCTAAACTGGCCTATTCCCAAAACTTAACGCCAGGTACAATGCTTCATGGGTTTCGCGAACTTCTACCGCAAGTTCATAAAAAACTTTTCAAAACTCGCAATACCTTTAACAGCCCTAACAAGAGCGAATACACCTTTTAAATGGACCCAGGAAGCTCAAACTGCTTCTTCAAACAAAGATTTACTTCAGCACCTATTCTGCGTTTCCCCAATATGAAACTTCAGTTCATACTGGAGGTTGACGCCTCCAACCTCGCCATTGGGGCCATCTTGTCACAGAGAGAAGATTTAACAAAACCTCTGCATCCTGTAGCTTTTTATTCCCGTACTTTAAATACAGCTGAACAAAACTATGCAATTGGTGACAAGGAACTTCTTGCAATAAAACTTTCATTAGAACATTGGCGTCACTTGTTGGAAGGGGTCACCATTCCTACATTAATTTACACAGACCACAGGAATTTGCAATACCTGAAAAGTACTCGTACCTTGTCAGCTAGACAAGTCAGATGGAATCTTTTCTTCTCTCGCTTCAACTTTCTTATCACTTACCGACCTTCTGGAAAAAAACAGAAAGCTGATGCTCTTTCCAGAATTGCATCTGAGACTTCAGTATCCACAACGGAACAATCTATTATCCCAAAGGATAAATTCCTTCTATTTACTTTTGAATCTTTACCGACAGTCCTGAAAGAACAAAACAAAGATCACAATAAACCATTACATATGATACAACTCCATCCAGACGGTTGTTATTACCATGGTTCAAAACTATACATTCCACCATCACTCAGACCCTCGCTACTTCGCTCTGTCCATGAATCATCTCTAGCGGGTCATCCTGGGGTTACCAAAACCCATGAGTTAGTCACAAGACACTACTGGTGGCCTCATTTGTATAAAGATATCAAAGAACACGTTCTTTCTTGTCCTGTCTGCACTATCTCTAAAAGAGATAAACATCCACCTTATGGCTTGCTCATGCCTTTACCTACCCCTACAAGACCATGGTCTGAAATCGCATTGGATTTCATCGTCGATTTACCTGTGTCATCCAGAAACACTACTATCCTCGTCGTAGTGGATTTATTTACCAAAATGTGCCATTTTATACCCTTTACCAAACTACCAACTGCAATGGAGACCATACATTTATTGCTTAATCATGTATTCAAGCATCATGGTCTTCCCACTACCATTCTCAGTGACCGTGGTACACAATTTTCCAGCAGATTATGGCAAGAATTTTGCAAAACATTCTCTTTACAAAGAAAACTCACTACAGCCTACCATCCTCAGGGAAACGGTCAAACCGAAAGGTGCAACCAGTGGTTGGAACAATTCCTCAGGTCCTTCTGTTCTTCCCAGCAACATCACTGGTCTGACTTTATATCCTATGCTGAATTCTGTTACAATAATACGCATCATTCTGCAATTAATCAAACACCCTTCTTTGCTAACTATGGATTTCATCCTCGGTTCCACCTACTGCCAACATCCGATACCTTATCGCCCAGTATTTCCCAATTATCTGAAGATATCTCTTCGAACTTCAAGAATATTGAATTAGCTATAGTTACAGCCAAGGATCAGTACAAGAGGTATTATGATCGCCGAAGATTGCCTGCTCCTCACTACTCACCAGGTGATTTGGTCTGGCTTTCCACCAGGAATATGAAATTGAATACACCCTCGAAAAAACTCTCTCCTCTGTTTGTTGGTCCATACCCTGTTGAGAGAGTTATTAACCTCAATGCTGTTCGTTTGACCTTACCGAATTCCCTTAAAATCCATCCGACATTTCATGTTTCCCTGCTGAAACCCTATAAGGAGCTCCGAGCCTCGACTACTGTAACTCCTCATCCTACTGTTGCTATAGACCCTAACCTAGAATATGAGGTTTCCTCTATCTTGGACTCTCGTCGAAGGAATGGTCGGTTGGAATATCTTATACACTGGAAAGGTTACTCTTCTGATGAAGACTCCTGGGAACCGGCCTCTAACATTTCTGCTCCTCGAAAAATCCATTTTGTGCACACTACAAAAAGCACTCTTGGCGCTTCATTATAGTTAAGCTGACAGCTTGTAATATTTCTTAGATATAAAGGGCTGTTATAACTTCTCTATTTCAGACTGCAGTTTTCAGTATACTGATATTTGGTTTTGTATTTCACATTTGAACTGTTTGCTAGTTTTCCTGCCACATCTATTCAGTGTATCAATATACACATGTGGTGGCTATAGGAACTACTAACAAACGCCTTCAATATATTATATCCTGCTGTATGGTTTTATGGACTCAACTATGCTGCCAGATTTCTCTATGCTGCATCCATTAACCACTTCAGCAACATACACAAATTTATCTAGCTAAATCCCAGCAGTTGTGGTTCACTTGTCTAACATGGCTCAAACATTCTAAATTCTTTTAGAGATATTAAGGTTGAGCCTGACACCGTCCTGGCTCCAAAATCTTCATCCAAGCCCAAGCGGGGGCTAGACATCCATCATCCGACGGCTGAAGAAGTCCAGAAGAGGGTCCAAAGTCTTCATCCTATCCGGGAAGAAGAGTAGATCCGGACCGGCAACCATCTTCTTCCAAGCGGCATCTTCTATCTTCATCCGATGAGGACCGGCTCCATCGCGAAGACCTCCAGCGCGGACCCATCTTCTTCCGGCGACGTCCAACTGAAGAATGACGGTTCCTTTAAGGGACGTCATCCAAGATGGCGTCCCTCGAATTCCGAATGGCTGATGGAATCAGCCAATCGGAATGAAGTTCAATCCGATTGGCTGATCCGATCAGCCAATCAGATTGAGCTCGCATTCTATTGGCTGTTCCGATCAGCCAATAGAATGCGAGCTCAATCTGATTGGCTGATCGGATCAGCCAATCGGATTGAACTTGATTCTGATTGGCTGATTCCATCAGCCAATCAGAATTTTCCTACCTTAATTCCGATTGGCTGATAGAATCCTATCAGCCAATCGGAATTCGAGGGACGCCATCTTGGATGACGTCCCTTAAAGGAACCGTCATTCTTCAGTTGGACGTCGCCGGAAGAAGATGGGTCCGCGCTGGAGGTCTTCACGATGGAGCCGGTCCTCATCGGATGAAGATAGAAGATACCGCTTGGAAGAAGATGGTTGCCGGTCCGGATCTACTCTTCTTCCCGGATAGGATGAAGACTTTGGACCCTCTTCTGGACTTCTTCAGCCGTTGGATGATGGATGTCTAGCCCCCGCTTGGGCTTGGATGAAGATTTTGGAGCCAGGACGGATCGGTGTACCCGGTGAGGTGAAGATAAGGTAGGAACATCTTCAGGGGCTTAGTGTTAGGTTTATTTAAGGGGGGTTTGGGTTAGATTAGGGGTATGTGGGTGGTGGGTTGTAATGTTGGGGGGGGGTATTGTATGTGTTTTTTTTACAGGCAAAAGAGCTGAATTCTTTGGGGCATGCCCCGCAAAGGGCCCTGTTCAGGGCTGGTAAGGTAAAAGAGCTTTGAACTTTTGTAATTTAGAATAGGGTAGGGCATTTTTTTATTTTGGGGGTCTTTGTTATTTTATTAGGGGGCTTAGAGTAGGTGTAATTAGTTTAAAATTGTTGTAATATTTTTCTTATGTTTGTAAATATTTTTTTATTTTTTGTAACTTAGTTCTTTTTTATTTTTTGTACTTTAGTTAGTTTATTTCATTGTAGTTATTTGTAGGTATTGTATTTAATTAATTTATTGATAGTGTAGTGTTAGGTTTAATTGTAACTTAGGTTAGGATTTATTTTACAGGTAAATTTGTAATTATTTTAACTATTTTAGCTATTAAATAGTTCTTAACTATTTAATAGCTATTGTACCTGGTTAAAATAAATACAAAGTTACCTGTAAAATAAATATTAATCCTAAAATAGCAATAATATAATTATAATTTATATTGTAGCTATATTAGGATTTATTTTACAGGTAAGTATTTAGCTTTAAATAGGAATAATTTATTTAATAAGAGTTAATTAATTTCGTTAGATTAAAATTATATTTAAGTTAGGGGGGTGTTAGTGTTAGGGTTAGACTTAGCTTTAGGGGTTAATACATTTATTAGAATAGCGGTGAGCTCCAGTCGGCAGATTAGGGGTTAATGTTTGAAGTTAGGTGTCGGCGATGTTAGGGAGGGCAGATTAGGGGTTAATACTATTTATTATAGGGTTAGTGAGGCGGATTAGGGGTTAATAACTTTATTATAATAGTGGTGCGGTCCGCTCGGCAGATTAGGGGTTAATAAGTGTAGGCAGGTGGAGGCGACGTTGTGGGGGGCAGATTAGGGGTTAATAAATATAATATAGGGGTCGGCGATGTTAGGGCAGCAGATTAGGGGTACATAGGGATAATGTAAGTAGCGGCGGTTTACGGAGCGGCAGATTAGGGGTTAATAATAATATGCAGGGGTCAGCGATAGCGGGGACGGCAGATTAGGGGTTAATAAGTGTAAGGTTAGGGGTGTTTAGACTCGGGGTACATGTTAGAGTGTTAGGTGCAGACGTAGGAAGTGTTTCCCCATAGCAAACAATGGGGCTGCGTTAGGAGCTGAACGCGGCTTTTTTGCAGGTGTTAGGTTTTTTTTCAGCTCAAACAGCCCCATTGTTTCCTATGGGGGAATCGTGCATGAGCACGTTTTTGAAGCTGGCCGCGTCCGTAAGCAACTCTGGTATCGAGAGTTGAAGTTGCGTTAAATATGCTCTACGCTCCTTTTTTGGAGCCTAACGCAGCCATTCTGTGGACTCTCAATACCAGAGTTATTTAAAAGGTGCGGCCAGAAAAAAGCCAGCGTTAGCTACGCGGGTCGTTACCGACAAAACTCTAAATCTAGCCGTTAGTATTTATTTTAGCTAGTTAGAATAGTTATTAAACAGTTATTAACTATTTAATAACTACCTAGCTAAAAGAAATACAAAATTACCTGTAAAATAAATCCTAACCTAAGTTACAATTAAACCTAACACTACACTATCATTACATTAATTAAATAAATTAAATACAAATAACTACAATTAAATACAATTACATAAACTAACTAAAGTACAAAAAATAAAAAAAGCTAAGTTGCAAAAAATTAAAAAAATAAGTTACAAACATTTAAAAAATATTACAACAATTTTAAGCTAATTACACCTAATCTAAGCCCCCTAATAAAATAATAAAGCCCTCCAAAATAAAAATTTCCCTACCCTATTCTAAATTAAAAAAGTTCAAAGCTTTTTTACCTTACCAGCCCTTAAAAGGGCCTTTTGCGGGGCATGCCCCAAAGAAAACAGCTCTTTTGCCTGTAAAAGAAAAATACAACCCCCCCAACATTAAAACCCACCACCCACATACCCCTAATCTAACCCAAACCCCCCTTAAATAAACCTAACACTACCCCCCTGAAGATCATCCTACCTTGAGTTGTCTTCAGCCAGCCGACCCACCGATGGAACCGAAGAGGAGATCCGGAGCGGCAGAAGTGATCCTCCAAGGGGCGCTGAAGAAGTCTTCCATCCGATGAAGTCATCATCCAGGCGGCGCTGAAGAAGTCTTCCATCCGGGCGATGTCATCTTCCAAGCGGCGCTGAAGAAGTCTTCCATCCGGGCGATGTCATCTTCCAAGCGGGGTCTTCAATCTTCTTTCTTCAGGATCCATCTTCATCCCGCCGACGCGGAACATCCTTCTTCCCTGACGGACTAACGACGAATGAAGGCTCCTTTAAGGGACGTCATCCAAGATGGCGTCCCTTCAATTCCGATTAGCTGAAAGGATTCTATCAGCCAATCGGAATTAAGGTAGGAAAAATCTGATTGGCTGATTGAATCAGCCAATCAGATTGAGCTCGCATTCTATTGGCTGATCGGAACAGCCAATAGAATGCGAGCTCAATCTGATTGGCTGATTGGATCAGCCAATCGGATTGAACTTCAATCTGATTGGCTGATTCAATCAGCCAATCAGATTTTTCCTACCTTAATTCCGATTGGCTGATAGAATCCTATCAGCCAATCGGAATTGAAGGGACGCTATCTTGGACGACGTCCCTTAAAGGAGCCTTCATTCGTCGTTAGTCCGTCGGGGAAGAAGGATGTTCCGCGTCGGCGGGATGAAGATGGATCCTGAAGAAAGAAGATTGAAGACCCCGCTTGGAAGATGACATCGCCCGGATGGAAGACTTCTTCAGCGCCGCTTGGAAGATGACATCACCCGGATGGAAGACTTCTTCAGCGCCGCCTGGATGATGACTTCATCGGATGGAAGATTTCTTCAGCGCCCCTTGGAGGATCACTTCTGCCGCTTCGGATCTCCTCTTTGGTTTCATCGGTGGGTTGGCTGGCTGAAGACAACTCAAGGTAGGATGATCTTCAGGGGGGGTAGTGTTAGGTTTATTTAAGGGGGGTTTGGGTTAGATTAGGGGTATGTGGGTGGTGGGTTTTAATGTTGGGGGGGTTGTATTTTTGCCCCACAAAAGGCCCTTTAAAGGGCTGGTAAGGTAAAAGAGCTTTGAACTTTTTAAATTTAGAATAGGTTAGGGAATTTTTTATTTTGGGGGGCTTTGTTATTTTATTAGGGGGCTTAGATTAGGTGTAATTAGCTTAAAATTGTTGTAATATTTTTTAAATGTTTGTAACTTATTTTTTTTATTTTTTGCAACTTAGCTTTTTTTATTTTTTGTACTTTAGTTAGTTTATGTAATTGTATTTAATTGTAGTTATTTGTAACTAATTTATTTAATTAATGTAATGATAGTGTAGTGTTAGGTTTAATTGTAACTTAGGTTATGATTTATTTTACAGGTAATTTTGTATTTCTTTTAGCTAGGTAGTTATTAAATAGTTAATAACTATTTAATAACTATTCTAACTAGCTAAAATAAATACAAAGTTACCTGTAAAATAAATATAAATCCTAAAATAGCTACAATGTAATTATTAATTACATTGTAGCTATCTTAGGGTTTATTTTACAGGTAAGTATTTAGTTTTAAATAGAAATAATTTATTAAAGTATAGTGTAGTGTTAGGTGTAATTGTAACTTAGGTTAGGATTTATTTTACAGGTACATTTCTGTTTATTTTAGCTAGGTAAGCTATTAAATAGTTAATAACTATTTAATAGCTATTGTACCTAGTTAAAATAAATTGAAAGTTGCCTGTAAAATAAAAATAAATCCTAAGATAGCTACAATATAATTATTATTTATATTGTAGCTATATTAGGGTTTATTTTAAAAGTATTTAGTTTTAAATAGGATTAATTTATTTAATAATAGAAATATTATTTAGATTTATTTAATTAATATTTAAGTTAGGAGGGTGTTAGGGTTAGGGTTAGACTTAGGTTTAGGGGTTATAATTTTATTACAGTGACGGCGGTGTAGGGGGGGCAGGATAGGGGTTAATAAATGTACAGGGAGTGCAGAATTATTAGGCAAGTGGTATTTTTGAGGATTAATTTTATTATTGAACAACAACCATGTTCTCAATGAACCCAAAATACTCATTAATATCAAAGCTGAATAGTTTTGGAAGTAGTTTTTAGTTTGTTTTTAGTTATAGCTATTTTAGGGGGATATCTGTGTGTGCAGGTGACTATTACTGTGCATAATTATTAGGCAACTTAACAAAAAACAAATATATACCCATTTCAATTATTTATTTTTACCAGTGAAACCAATATAACATCTCAACATTCACAAATATACATTTCTGACATTCAAAAACAAAACAAAAACAAATCAGTGACCAATATAGCCACCTTTCTTTGCAAGGACACTCAAAAGCCTGCCATCCATGGATTCTGTCAGTGTTTTGATCTGTTCACCATCAACATTGTGTGCAGCAGCAACCACAGCCTCCCAGACACTGTTCAGAGAGGTGTACTGTTTTCCCTCCTTGTAAATCTCACATTTGATGATGGACCACAGGTTCTCAATGGGGTTCAGATCAGGTGAACAAGGAGGCCATGTCATTAGATTTTCTTCTTTTATACCCTTTCTTGCCAGCCACGCTGTGGAGTACTTGGACGCGTGTGATGGAGCATTGTCCTGCATGAAAATCATGTTTTTCTTGAAGGATGCAGACTTCTTCCTGTACCACTGCTTGAAGAAGGTGTCTTCCAGAAACTGGCAGTAGGACTGGGAGTTGAGCTTGACTCCATCCTCAACCCGAAAAGGCCCCACAAGCTCATCTTTGATGATACCATCCCAAACCAGTACTCCACCTCCACCTTGCTGGCGTCTGAGTCGGACTGGAGCTCTCTGCCCTTTACCAATCCAGCCACGGGCCCATCCATCTGGCCCATCAAGACTCACTCTCATTTCATCAGTCCATAAAACCTTAGAAAAATCAGTCTTGAGATATTTCTTGGCCCAGTCTTGACGTTTCAGCTTGTGTGTCTTGTTCAGTGGTGGTCGTCTTTCAGCCTTTCTTACCTTGGCCATGTCTCTGAGTATTGCACACCTTGTGCTTTTGGGCACTCCAGTGATGTTGCAGCTCTGAAATATGGCCAAACTGGTGGCAAGTAGCATCTTGGCAGCTGCACGCTTGACTTTTCTCAGTTCATGGGCAGTTATTTTGCGCCTTGGTTTTTCCACACGCTTCTTGCGACCCTGTTGACTATTTTGAATGAAACGCTTGATTGTTCGATAATCACGCTTCAGAAGCTTTGCAATTTTAAGAGTGCTGCATCCCTCTGCAAGATATCTCACTATTTTTTACTTTTCTGAGCCTGTCAAGTCCTTCTTTTGACCCATTTTGCCAAAGGAAAGGAAGTTGCCTAATAATTATGCACACCTGATATAGGGTGTTGATGTCATTAGACCACACCCCTTCTCATTACAGAGATGCACATCACCTAATATGCTTAATTGGTAGTAGGCTTTCGAGCCTATACAGCTTGGAGTAAGACAACATGCATAAAGAGGATGATGTGGTCAAAATACTCATTTGCCTAATAATTCTGCACTCCCTGTATTATAGGTGTAGGGGGGGCAGATTAGGGGTTAATAAGTTTAATATAGGTTGCGGCGGGGTCCGGGAGTGGTGGTTTAGGGGTTAAACTATTTATTTAGTTACGGCGAGGTCCGGGATTGGCAGGATAGGGGCTAATAACTTTATTATAGAGGGCGGCAGTATAGGGGGGGGCAGGATAGGGGTTAATAGGTATCATGTAGGTGGCGGCGGGGTCTGGGAGCGGCGGTTTAGGGGTTAATACATAGATTATAGCTGCGGAGGGGTCAGCGAGCGGCGGTTTAGGGGTTAATACATAGATTATAGTGGCGGTGGGCTCCGGGAGCGGCGGTTTAGGGGGTAATAACTTTATTTAGTTGCGGCGTGTAGGGGGGCAGATTAGGGGTGTCGGGGTACATGTTAGGGTGTTAGGTGCAGACATCTTCCATAGGAATCAATGGGATGTCTGGCAGCAGCGAACCTGAACTTTCGCTATGGTCAGACTCCCATTGATTCCTATGGGATCCGTCGCCTCCAGGGCGGCGGATTGAAAACCAGGTACGCTGGGCCGGAAAAGTGCCGAGCGTACCTGCTAGTTTTTTGATAACTAGCAAAAGTAGTCAGATTGTGCCGAACTTGTGTGCGGAACATCTGGAGTGACGTAAGAATCGATCTGTGTCGGACTGAGTCCGGCGGATCGAAGCTTACGTCACAAAATTCTACTTTTGCCAGTCTCTAGCCTTTGATAACTAAGGCGAATCAGCCTCGCCACAAATACGCTGCGGAATTCCAGCGACAGTCTTCTAAGCAGCATGCCCCCTTTCCCTATATTGTTAATTGTCTTTTTTTACATAAAGTTGCGCGGTGACGTCATCACATCATTACGCGTGACGTCACCACGCAAAACGGGAAGCCCCGACAATGCCTGTCAGTCTACAGGCACGATCGCCGGGGTAGGAGCGGGTGGGAGCCCCCAGATCTCCCTCAAGGTGGGAGAGTGCTAGCGACGGCTCTGAGCCATCGTTAGCACCTGAGTGAGAAACTCTGCGACAGCTCAGAGCCGTCGTTAGCACTCAAGGGGTTAAATATAAGATATTAAAAAATATTAAGTAGTGTAAATAATTATTATAGATGTACTGAAATATTCTAAATAATCCATAGAATATATACTGTATGTATATTTTACAGTAACAATAATAATTATTATTAATATTTTTACAATATTTTATATTTAACATTTACATAACGTGCCTAAGGATAACTAATTGTTAATGTGCGCTAACTTGACACCGTGTCAGACCTAAAGCATGCAACCTGAAGCAGGTTACGCATATTTTACATTCCAATGTGCTTCACATAGAAAAAAAATTACTTTTTATTTTTAAATATATATTTATAAATATAGCTGATAATGTTAATGTAAAATATTTATCTGTACCTATATATCTATAATATTTATTTAAAATAAAAATAACATTTTCCTCTATGTAAAGAACACAGGAATGTGAAATATTAATAACTCCTGTCAGGCTAGCATGCAAGTGTTGGAATTTTTACTTCTGCGCTTTCCATTGAAATCTATGGGGAGAATAAGTTAGCACGGTCCCGAAAGCCAAAGTCCTGAAGTTAGCATGCGCCAGGTTTTCGCTTGCGCACAAATGTTTACTTTCAGCTTCTTTACTTCTGGAAGTGTTAGCGTTCCAGCAAAAGGGCTAACTAGCGCACCACTTCTAATATGTCCCTCTGTTGGGGTGTCACAAGGATTTCGTTTTTTGGTCCCCATCTCTAAACATTATCTGTTGCCTCCTTAATAAAGTCCTGTAGTTTTTAGTATTAAATGTATGCTGATGATACCCAAAAGCACCTCTCTGCACTTGACCTATACTCCTCCTTGCTCACTGGTGTCATTAACTAAATCATAACCGTTTCAGAATTTAGCTCCACCTATTTCCTCTTCTTCCAATATTCTCACACCTCAAATCGCAATAATGACCACACTGTGATCACACCAACCCTTCATGCTTGTTTCCTTATATTTTTACTCAGTAATAGACGCTGAAGGAAGGCAGCTAACAGGGTGAAATTAGTCTGTGCATGCATTTAGGCTGACATTATGGTCTGCTGAGTGTTAACATACAGTGAAAATGCAATTCTTGATGCCCTTTAATGCACATGCAATCTGGAGAGCACGTTTAGTTCATGAATATGCTAATTACACATTAGATAAGGCGTGATGATTGGCTGCTTGATTTTCAGGATGTACATCCTACTTTTGAGATTGAAATAATTACCTTTTTATAAAATGTTTTTGATTTGCAAGCTTTTTTCATGGAAGTGTGTTTATTTACAAATGCATTAAGTTATTTAATGTATCAGTTTTAAAACTTGGGTTCTAACAAAGTTTTATAATCCTTTGAATCTTAAGTATTATTATAATACACACACAATATAAATATGTGATTTACAAAGGGTGTTTTTAATTTGATTGTGCCCTTTGACCCTGTTTTAGAATAGTGATATTTAATTTAAAATTGTGGTCTTGGCAATGTTTTAGAATCTTATTTACAATGTAAATGTGTATCCCTTTAATCAAACATACATGTACAATACTACGATATTAATATAAATATTATTTGTTTAAATATATATGTTTCATATGCTGTGTAGCCGCCTCCCATAACAGTAGTTAGCTATAGTAATTGTAGCTTTGTCAAATGAAGGACAGACACAGAAGTTCAGCAACCAAGCCAGCTATTTTTGGAACAGCTGAATATTAAACAAGCAAACTTGGCTACAGAATGGACTGCATAATCAACCAGCACTACTAATGCAGGATTAAAACTGTGGATTTGAAATTACTGTATCTGGCTCTTAAAGAAGAAAATATTTTAAAGGGACCTCAAAAAGGAAATACCAAATAGATTAAGGACAACATACTCGTTAGTTAACTGTGAGTGAAACTCAGCCATGGAGACAGATTACTCTATATAGCAATCAAGGCAGAGACTGATTTACATATTATATGCTACTACTACATACTATATTCAGAAGCAGTTTTTTTATTGACTGCTGCTAAAATATTTGAGTTTTGGCACACACAAAAAAAAAGTTTATTAATTGATTCTCAAAGCCATTATTATAAAATATTTTGGCATAACCATTCAAAGATTGCATGGCAGAAAACATTACTTTTACCATTATATTTTATTGAAGCTGTATTTTTAATTGCAAATTGTAGAGTTGCTAGGATTTAATTTATTGATGGTATTTACTTATTTTAACAGAGTGATAGAACTGTATGTCAGATATTTAATAGTGTCATTTTTACATTGTATGTGCTTTGTTCTTTACATATATGTGCAGGCAAAGGTTATGTAGAGCATTAACCTTTTAATCTTTATTTACTCGAAGAGTCATATCTACCTCTTAAAGAAGAGATTTCAGTGACTATTTATACTGTTCTAAAAATAAAGAAAGAGGAGAAAGCTGCATAGCTTTTGTATTCTATCTACATTATTTTGAAACAAATAAAATAAACTTTATTTTAAAAAATCATTACATTACAGCTTTGGTTGATAACACATAAGTGAAAGTTTACTCAGGTTATATAATATTTCATTATGCATTTCAGATTAATAATAAATAATTATTGATCATGTACACATAAAGAAATTTCAAGGCGTTAAAAATGGAACCATTGAGTGATGCAGTCCTTGAGGTTGGACCAAGAATATTCCATGTAGATAGATCAGTTCTGGCTGAGCAGAGTAGATATTTCTATGTTTTGTTTTATGGTGGCTTCAAGGAAAATACTCAGCATCGAATCTGCCTGAAGGGGGTAGCAGAGGAGTCATTCCAGGCACTCCTAAATTTCACTCAAAATGGTAGCATGAACCTAAACAGAAGAAATGTCACAGAACTCCTAGAAACTGCAGATTTCTTGGATTTACAACGGGCTAAGAGATTTTGTGTGGGATACCTAGAACATGAATTACGAGTCTCCAATTGCTTCGATATGATGTCATACTCCAAGCAATATGATTGCCCAGACCTTTATGATTCAGCTTTTAATGTGGCATTAACTCACTTTTCTGATATCTTGTACCATGAGGAAAATGAATTTAACTGGCTTGATAAAGAAACCCTTGTGGAACTTCTACAATCTGATGATCTGTTTGTTTCAAAGGAAGACATAGTCTTTGAGGCTGTAATGAAGTGGGTCATGGTAGACCCTGATAGGGAAAAGTACTTTGAAGAGCTTGTGTCACTGGTGAGACCAGCCTTCCTTAGCTTATCTTTCCTTGATGTCCTAGTGAAGAGGAGCCAGAATCCTGGAGGCCAGGATGCCTACACAAGATTAGTGCAAACACTGAACACAAAGCCCCCTGAGACATGGAGCTCCATGGATGAGGCCATATCTAGCAGCCGAAGTTATGAAACTTTGTTTGTTCTTGGGGGAAAACATGAAAAGGAACAACAGGAACTTTATGCCTATCTACCTAAAACCTCTACGTGGAAAGTATGTGCACCCCTACAGCGTAAAAACCTTACCCAGTATGCAGTGGCAACAGTAGGTAACTCATGATTATTTCTAAAGGATCTTTTATTAAGGTTATAATTAACTTTAATTTGGCACAAAAGTACATATGCTAGATGCACTTTATGCACTTGATATTAAAAATAATAATAATAATAATAATAATGGCCTAGATTATAAGCGGAGCACAAAAAATGTTAGTGCTATAGTGCAATAACACAAGTCATATCACTTTCATTTTTGCGCTTAAGAAAGTTATTTCTTATCGCTTAAAGGGACAGTGAAATCTAAATTAAAACTTTCATTTTTCAGATAGAGCATGCATTTCTAAACAACTTTCCATTTAATTTATATGATCAAATTTGCTATGTTCTGTTGAGTTGATATTCGTTGTTGAAGAGTAGGCTTGGGAGCAGCAATGCACTACTGAAAGCTAAGTGAACATGTCTGGTAAGCCAATGACAAGAGGTATATATATATATATATATATATATGTGTGTGCGTGCAGCCCCAATCACTAGCTAGGTCGTAGCAGTACATTGCAGGTCCTGAGCCTACCTAGGTAGGATTTTCAACAAAAGATAGCAACAGGGGTGGAATAAGACCAACCAGGGCCCCAGGGCAAAAGTGTGGCACCTCCTATGCCCCTCCCCCACCATTTTTTATTGCTGTATAAACCGACATAATTTTTTTCTCAATAATAACATTGAATCATACTGTATTATATTTGTTATGTTTTGTATCTTATCATAAATCCTTCTCATTGTATAGCCTTATCCCAGCGCTACAGAATTTTGCAGCTCTATACAAATAAATGATATTAATAATAATAAGAAGAATAATAAAATATTGTAAAGTGCCTGTGCAATAAAAAAATAGACCCAAATTTGTGACACTTCATAAATGTTGAGGAGGTGGTACTGTAAAAAAAACTTTTTTTTTTTTTAAACATCTGACTACAAGGGAGAGAGAAAGAGAGAAATAGGGAGGGAGAGAAAGAGAGAGACATAAGGGGAGAGAGATGGGGGGAGAGAGAGAAACGAGGCGGGGAAGAGTGAGGTAGAGAAAGACAGTGGGGTGAGAGAGAGATAGAGAGGAGGGAGAGAGAGACAGAGGGGGAGAAAGAGAGAAGGGGAGAGAGAGGGGGAGAGAGAGAGGGGGGAAAGAGAGAGAATGAGAAAGGGGGAGAGGGAGAGAGAGACATGGGGGGCAGAGAGAGATACATAGTGGGGGAGAGGGAGACAGAGTGGGAGAGAGACAGAGGGATATAGAGGGAGAAAGAAACAGGGAGAGAGAGAAACAGAGGGGGTAGAGTGAGGGAGAGAGAGACAGAGGGGTGAGAGAGAAACAGACGGGGAAAGAGTGAGGGAGAGAGAGAGAGACATCGGAAAGAGACAGTGGTGTAGAGATATAGACAGAGGGGGCAAGAGAGAGAGAGAAACAGAAGGGGAGAGAGAGATAGAGGGGGGAAAGAGTGAAGGAGAGAGAGACAGAGGGGATAGAGAGACTTAAGGGAGGAGAGAGTCAGAGGGGGAGAGAGAAAGAAAGAGACAGAGGGCAAGAGAGAGAGAGACAGAGGGGGAGAGAGAGAATGAGAGAGGGGAGAGAGAGAAATAGAGAGGGGTGAGAGAGGCAGCGAGAGATACTGAGTGGGGAGAGATGGAGGGGAGAGAGACTAAGGGGAAAGAGAATGAGCAGAGAGAGATACAGAGTGGGGAGACAGAGAGATGGAGGTGGGAGAGAGAGAGAGAGACAGAGGTGGAGAGAGAGAGACAGAGGGGGAGAGAGATATAGTGGAAGAGAGAGACAAAGGGAGAGAGAGAGGGAAAAGAGAGAAACAGGGGTGGGGAAAGAGAGAGAGAGAAGACTGAGAGATAGAGAGAGGGGGAGAGATAGAGAATAAGAGGGGAGAGAGAGAGTGGGAGAGAGACAGAGGGTGGGAGAGGAAGGGAGAGAGACAGAGGAGGAGGGAAAGAGAGAGAGAGAGAGGGGGAGAGAGAGAGAAAGATGGGAAAGAGAGACAGAGGGGAGAGAAAGATGGGGCAGAGAGAGCTACAGAGTGGGGAGAGAGAGATGAAGGGAGAGAGAGAGACAGAGGGGAGAGAGATATAGAGGGGGAGAGAGAGAGACAGAGTGGGAGACAGAAAGAGGGGTGGGGATGGGGGGGAGAGAGGGAGGGAGAGAAAGAGGGGGGAGAGAGACAGAGGGGGAGAGAAAGAGAAAGATAGAAGGAAAGAGAGAGAGATACAGAGTGGGGAGAGACAGAGGTGGAGAGAGACAGGGGGTAGGGAAAGAGAGAAAGAAGACAGAGAGATAGAGAGAGGGGGAGAGATAGAGAATAAGAGGGTAGAGAGAGAGTGGGAGAGAGACAGAGGGTGGGAGAGGAAGGCAGAGAGACAGAGGAGGAGGGAAAGAGAGATACAGAGGGGGAGAGAGAGAGAAAGATGGGGAAGAGAGACAGAGGGGAGAGATAGATGGGGCAGAGAGAGCTACAGAGTGGGGAGAGAGAGAGAGACAGAGGGGAGAGAGAGATAGAGGGGGAGAGAGAGAGACAGAGTGGGAGACAGAAAGAGGGGTGGGGATGGGGGGGAGAGAGGGAGGGAGAGAAAGAGGGGGGATAGAGACAGAGGGGGAGAGAAAGAGAAAGATAGAAGGAAAGAGAGAGAGATACAGAGTGGGGAGAGACAGAGGTGGAGAAAGACAGGGGGAAAGACAGAGACAAAGGGGGAGACAGAAAGAGGGGTGCAGATGGGGGGAGAGACAGAGGGGGGAAGAGAGAGACAGAGGGGGAGAAAAAGGGGGGAAGAGAGAGACAGAGGGGGAGAGAAAGACAGAAGGAAAGAGAGAGAGACAGAGGGGGACACACAGAAGGAATAGAGAGGCAGAGGAAGGGGGAGGTGGGGGAAGACAGACAGGGGGGAAACAGAGACAGAGGGGATGAAAGAGACAGGGGAGACAGAGACACAGAGGTGTGGAGAGAAACAGAGGGGGGTGGAGAGACAGAGGGGGGATTTAGAGGCAGAGACCGAGGGGGGAGACAGACAGAGAGAGGATACAGAGACTGAGGGGGGAGAGAGACAGAGGAGAGGGACAGAGGGGGGAGACACAAGGGGGAGAGTCAGAGGGGAAGAAAGAGACAAAGAAGGGGGGAAACAAAGGGGGCAGAGACAGAGGGGGAGGCAGAGACAAAGGGTGGAAGGCAGCGATAGAGGGGGTGGACAGAGACAGAGGAGGGAGACAGAGGGGGTGGATAGAGACAGAGGGGGAGACAGAGTGGGGGAGAGAGAGAAATAGAGAGGAGAGAGAGAGAGAAATAGAGAGGGGTGAGGGAGACAGAGAGAGGCAGCAATAGATACTGAGTGGGGAGAGATGGAGGGGAGAGAGATTAAGGGGAAAGAGAGAGATACAGAGTGGGGAGACAGAGAGATGGAGGTGGGAGAGAGAGAGACAGAGGTGGAGAGAAAGAGAGACTGAGGGGGAGAGAGATAGAGGGGAAGAGAGAGACAAAGGGGGAGAGAGAGGGGGACGAGAGAAACAGAGGGGGAGGGAAAGAGAGAGAAGACAGAAAGATAGAGAGAGGGGGAGAGATAGAGAATAAGAGGGGAGAGAGAGAGTGGGAGAGAGACAGAGGGTGGGAGAGGAAGGGAGTGAGACAGAGGAGGTGGGAAAGAGAGAGACAGGGGGAGAGAGAGAAAAAGAGGGGGGAGAGAGATGGGGCAGAGAGAGCTACAGAGTGGGGAGAGAGAGATGAAGGGGGAGAGAGAGAGAGACAGAGGGGGAGAGAGAGACAGAGTGGGAGACAGAAAGAGGGGTGGAGAGAGGGGGGAAAGAGAGACGGAGAGAAAGAGGGGGGAGAGAGACAAAGGGAGAGAGAAAGAGAAAGATAGAAGGAAAGAGAGAGAGAGAGAGAGAGAGAGAGAGAGAGAGACAGGGCAGAGAGAGAGATACAGAGTGGAGAGAGACAGATGTATAGAGAGACAGGGGGAAAGACAGAGACAAAGGGGGAGACAGAAAGAGGGTGGAGATGGGAGGGGAGAGACAGAGGGGGAAAGATAGAGGGGGAAAAGAGAGACAGAGGGGGAGAAAAAGGGAGGAAGAGAGAGACAGAGGGGGAGAGAAAGAGAGAGACACAGAGGGGGGAGAGAGACAGGGGAAAGACAGAGACAAAGGGGGGGACACAGAAGGGGTAGAGAGGCAGAGGAAGGGGGAGGTGGGGGAAGACAGACAGGGGGAAACAGAGACAGAGGGGAAGAAAGACACAGAGGAGTGGAGAGACACAGAGGGGTGGAAAGACAGAGGGGGGATTTAGAGGCAGAGACCGAGGGGGAGACAGACAGAGAGAGGATACAGAGACTGAGAGGGGAGAGAGACAGGGGAGAGGGACAGAGGGGGGAGACACAAGGGGGAGAGTCAGAGGGGAAGAAAGAGACAAAGAAGGGGGGAAACAAAGGGGGCAGAGACAGAGGGGGAGGCAGAGACAAAGGGTGGAAGGCAGCGATAGAGGGGGTGGACAGAGACAGAGGAGGGAGACAGAGGGGGTGGATAGAGACAGAGGGGGAGACAGAGTGGGGGAGAGAGAGAAATAGAGAGGAGAGAGAGAGAAATAGAGAGGGGTGAGGGAGACAGAGAGAGGCAGCAATAGATACTGAGTGGGGAGAGATGGAGGGGAGAGAGATTAATGGGAAAGAGAGAGATACAGAGTGGGGAGACAGAGAGATGGAGGTGGGAGAGAGAGAGAGACACAGAGGTGGAGAGAAAGAGAGACTGAGGGGGAGAGAGATAGAGGGGAAGAGAGAGACAAAGGGGGAGAGAGAGGGGAAAGAGAGAAACAGAGGGGGAGGGAAAGAGAGAGAAGACAGAAAGATAGAGAGAGGGGGAGAGATAGAGAATAAGAGGGGAGAGAGAGAGTGGGAGAGAGACAGAGGGTGGGAGAGGAAGGGAATGAGACAGAGGAGGTGGGAAAGAGAGAGACAGGGGGAGAGAGAGAAAAAGAGGGGGGAGAGAGATGGGGCAGAGAGAGCTACAGAGTGGGGAGAGAGAGATGAAGGGGGAGAGAGAGAGAGACAGAGGGGGAGAGAGAGACAGAGTGGGAGACAGAAAGAGGGGTGGAGAGAGGGGGGAAAGAGAGACGGAGAGAAAGAGGGGGGAGAGAGACAAAGGGAGAGAGAAAGAGAAAGATAGAAGGAAAGCGAGAGAGAGAGAGAGAGAGAGACAGGGCAGAGAGAGAGATACAGAGTGGAGAGAGACAGATGTATAGAGAGACAGGGGGAAAGACAGAGACAAAGGGGGAGACAGAAAGAGGGTGGAGATGGGAGGGGAGAGACAGAGGGGGAAAGATAGAGGGGGAAAAGAGAGACAGAGGGGGAGAAAAAGGGGGGAAGAGAGAGACAGAGGGGGAGAGAGAGAAAGGGAAAGAGAGAGACACAGAGGGGGGAGAGAGACAGGGGAAAGACAGAGACAAAGCGGGGGACACAGAAGGGGTAGAGAGGCAGAGGAAGGGGGAGGTGGGGGAAGACAGACAGGGGGAAACAGAGACAGAGGGGAAGAAAGACACAGAGGAGTGGAGAGACACAGAGGGGGTGGAGAGACAGAGGGAGGATTTAGAGGAAGAGACAGAGGGGGGAGACAGACAGAGGGAGGATACAGAGGGGAGAGAGACACAGGGGAGAGGGACAGAGGGGGGAGACACAAGGGGGAGAGTCAGAGGGGAAGAAAGAGACAAAGAATGGGGGAAACAAAGGGGGCAGAGACAGAGGGGGAGGCAGAGACAAAGGGTGGAAGGCAGCGATAGAGGGGGTGGACAGAGACAGAGGAGGGAGACAGAGGGGGTGGATAGAGGCAGAGGGGGAGACAG
The DNA here is from genome assembly GCF_027579735.1 of Bombina bombina. NCBI lineage: Eukaryota > Metazoa > Chordata > Amphibia > Anura > Bombinatoridae > Bombina > Bombina bombina. The sequence goes on along the minus strand of NC_069500.1, from coordinate 809,491,159 downwards.
AGTGGGGGAGAGAGAGAAATAGAGAGGAGAGAGAGAGAAATAGAGAGGGGTGAGAGAGACAGAGAGAGGCAGCAAGAGATACTGAGTGGGGAGAGAGGGAGGGGAGAGAGATTAAGGGGAAAGAGAGAGATACAGAGTGGGGAGACAGAGAGATGGAGGTGGGAGAGAGAGAGACAGAGGTGGAGAGAAAGAGAGACTGAGGGGGAGAGAGATAGAGGGGAAGAGAGAGACAAAGGGGGAGAGAGAGAGGGGGAAGAGAGAAACAGAGGGGGAGGGAAAGAGAGAGAAGACAGAAAGATAGAGAGAGGGGGAGAGATAGAGAATAAGAGGGGAGAGAGAGAGTGGGAGAGAGACAGAGGGTGGGAGAGGAAGGGAGTGAGACAGAGGAGGTGGGAAAGAGAGAGACAGGGGGAGAGAGAGAGAAAGAGGGGGGAGAGAGACAGAGGGGAGAGAGAGATGGGGCAGAGAGAGCTACAGAGTGGGGAGAGAGAGATGAAGGGGGAGAGAGAGAGACAGAGGGGGAGAGAGAGATAGAGGGGGAGAGAGAGACAGAGTGGGAGACAGAAAGAGGGGTGGAGAGAGACAAAGGGAGAGAGAAAGAGAAAGATAGAAGGAAAGAGAGAGAGAGAGAGAGAGAGAGAGAGAGAGACAGGGCAGAGAGAGAGATACAGAGTGGAGAGAGACAGAGGTATAGAGAGACAGGGGGAAAGACAGAGACAAAGGGGGAGACAGAAAGAGGGTGGAGATGGGGGGGAGAGACAGAGGGGGAAAGATAGAGGGGGAAAAGTGAGACAGAGGGGGAGAAAAAGGGGGGAAGAGAGAGACAGAGGGGGAGAGAAAGACAGGGAAAGAGAGAGACACAGAGGGGGGAGAGAGACAGTGGAAAGACAGAGACAAAGGGGGGAACACAGAAGGGGTAGAGAGGCAGAGGAAGGGGGAGGTGGGGGAAGACAGACAGGGGGAAACAGAGACAGAGGGGAAGAAAGACACAGAGGAGTGGAGAGACACAGAGGAGTGGAGAGACACAGAGGGGGTGGAGAGACAGAGGGGGGATTTAGAGGAAGAGACAGAGGGGGGAGACAGACAGAGGGAGGATACAGAGGGGGGAGAGTCACAGGGGAGAGGGACAGGGGGGAGACACAAGGGGGAGAGTCAGAGGGGAAGAAAGAGACAAAGAAGGGGGAAACAAAAGGGGCAGAGACAGAGGGGGAGGCAGAGACAAAGGGTGGAAGGCAGAGATAGAGGGGGAGGCAGAGACAGAGGGGGTGGACAGAGACAGAGGAGGGAGACAGAGGGGGTGGATAGAGACAGAGGGGGAGACAGAGTGGGGGAGACCAACAGAGGAGGGGAGAGAGAGAAACAGAGGGGAAGAGAGAAACCAGTGAAAGGGGGGGAGACCACTGAAATGGGGGGGGGCAGTGTATTAACGGCTTGCGCTTTTATTGGAAACCTGGTGAGAATTAGTGCTTAATGGCTTCTAATACTTTCTATGGCACATGAAAATATTGTGGTATAACGTGCCATCAAAAGCAGTTGATACACAAAATTACTTCCAATAGCAAATTTATTGATTTGCGACCTCGTGCAAAACATTAGATGGTCACATTATGGACTTCATAGTACTGACGGCTTATTTTAGTTCCTCTTGCCTGAGCTTTATATCATTAGGCCGTGTGTGTGAGAGTGTGTGGGTAAACGTGTATGTGTGTTAGTGTGTGTGTGTGTCTGTGTTATAGCAATATAAATGTATAGGATAATTGGCTGTAAAGACAAAGACTACAAGGTAAGTCAAGAATTACTGGGATATGCACAAGTCTATCCTAAGACTTAAGCTTATACTCTAGAAGGAAATATGCGTCGACTTGATGGGCCTTTTGGATCTTATCTGTCATCACAATATATGTTTGTGCAGTAGTGTGGCAGATGCTCTGTTTTAGCAGAGTTGTACATGTTTGGGTGTGAGTCTGTTTGACAGCGTGGGTATTTGTGTGTATGTATGTGTATAAATGTGTGCTATTCTGTGTATGCTAAAAGTGTTATTCTTTATCAACGGGGGAAGACAGCACACCCTCCAAAGTGGGGCAAGGAAACAGACTAGCCAGGTCTCCACTGAACTGCAAACAATAAAATTTTCCAGCCACCGAGTATCTTTTTAAAAGACCTTTATTTTCTTAAGCAGAGTCCATAAGTATAACAAACAAACAATGTTTCAAACCTGCAATAGGCTCTTAGTCATGTCATCCATCATGAGATGACTAAGAACCTATTGCAGGTTTGAAACGTTGTTTGTTTGTTATACTTATGGACCCTGCCTAAGAAAATAAAGGTCTTTTAAAAAGATACTCGGTGGCTGGAAAGTTTTATGTTAAAAGTGCTGTCTATATGTATAGTAATGTGAATGTATAGCCTAGTTTTGGTCATCATTATCCTTCCACATTTTAAGGTAGATCCATCCCTGGTACACTATTGACTTTTATGCAGACTAATTATGCTGGATTTCTGTCTGGCTAACTTCCAAAAAAAAGATTAAAAACCTCATTTTATTATTATCGTTTATTTGTAGAGCACCAACAGATTCTGCAAGGCTAATTAGTGCTGGTTTCCATTAATGTAGTACAGATGATTGGCTCAGGCCAAAATTCATTTAGTGTAATGTAAGAAAAAGTCTGATTATCAGGGCAGGTTTAGGCAGTACCAGATTTCTATCTATTGTAAATTTCCCCCCTAAAAGCATATTATAAGAACAGGCTTAGAACTTGGTTTCTATTTAATGTGGGTTCTTAATATTAACTTTAGTGGGAAAAAAACTACTATTTACCCATATTTTTTTTATCTTTTCTACTATTACAGGCAACTTGGTAATTGTGACAGGTGGTTTCTTCAGAGGAGACTTTGTATGGTACAGTATAGACTTGGTAGCCATTTATGACTCTTCCCTTGATTCCTGGTCTGATGGCCCACCCATGAATATATCTCGTAACTGCCATTGTGCTGTGGGAGTTGGACTCCAGCTGTTTGTAATGGGAGGAACCACTGATGAAGGTGTAACTGGGGAAGTAGAGAGACTGGACCTGGTGGAGATGAAGTGGGAGAGTATGAGCCCACTCATGAGACCCGTGGAAAGAGCAGCAGCCACAAGCCTTGGCACCTACATTTATGTCATATGTGGCCGTGATGAAAATGGCGACGTCTACAGCGGCATACAGAGACTAAACACTGAGGCAAATGACTGGGACATCGTTTCTTATTCTCCAATGCCACGGTATGTGCATATTCTAAAGCAGGGAGTCTCTGCATTAAGAGAATTCAGCTGCGCTATTCCAGTCAATCAGAAAACTCTTTTCTAGCACAATTTTTCTTATTTAACAGCTGTGAATTTAAAAAAACAAAAACATTTCGTCCTGTTTCTAATTTGTATACATGGCATTTTTATGTTAATGTTTTGCGCATACTTTAATTTACCATAGTTGCCAACAGTTGAAAAAAAATATCCAAGGAATCTTTGCAACTGAGAAATCCCATAAGCTGGTTGCAGGAGTACTGACCACTTCCACTAATTCTTTCTATAGCTCCGCCTACTTAGCCACTCCCCAAAACTCCCAGTGTATATTGTACACAATACGCAAACAATATTATATATTTAATTGCTCTGCTGCTAAGTGTCCCTGGAATATATTTTTACTGTGCTCAGATAAGTGTCTGTAACATACATTTTTATTAGGGAGTTATCATTGTTTCACTTTTGCTTTAGCTACATATCTATTGTTTTCATGAAAGTCTTTTGCATATTTCATTAGATTTTCCTAATGTATCATATATACAACACAATAATTTTTTCTAATTTCTAACAGTGTTATATAATGATTTAGCACAGAACTTCTAAATGTACTCAAACAAGTGAGTGTTTTATTCATCCCTGGGAGTTTGTTTTTTTTAAATTTAGTTTTTTTTAGTTTTTATTGCAAAATCAAGATGCCTGTATTACATCATACAGGGTAACAACATACAGATAATAAGAATAACATTACATAATTGAAAGGAGAGTATAACGACATTGATATTCTCCACATGTGCAGGTGCTTATACATAGAGTACAGCGGAGAGAACCAACTGAGGTGGTAAGTCCAAGTATTAGTAGTGACTCTTCACCTCTTTTAGTAGAAGTTCTTCTGTGTTGTTTCCAATATACCTTTATCTTTTTTTTGTTTTTCTCTCTGAATCAACTTTTGAAATAAATTGTTTTGATACAAACTTAAACCATGCATGTATATAAACAGTTTTAAACAGGTGGTAATAGCTTAACATAGTGTACAGAGATAAATTCTATAAAAGTCATTATACGCTCCTTTGAGCAAGTGATGGGTACTTTAACAATGTACAGTTTTATTAATGTATGATTAAAAAGTAGACATGTGCGTTTCGTTTAGTTCCAAATCGAAATTTAAACGAATTCGCCAATTTCGGAGATTCAAATCGATTTGAATTTCCGAATTACCCTAGCAACGAAAGGAAACTAATACGAATGCATTTGTAATGAATAAATCCGAATTAGTTCAGATTTATTCGTTACATTCAAATGGCCATGGACTAATCACAATTCAGTATAAAAATTAAATTTAGTGAGATTTAGTGAGATAGAACAGTGAAATAATTCCGTTTGTGTAACTTGGAACCATCTGAATCAACATAATACAAACCGAACTTCCGAATTTACGAATGTATCCGAATATATCCAAACTTATTTGAATCTGAATGAATCCAAAACGAATACATTCAAATGTATCCAAATTCAAATCGATCCGAAACGAAATTCGAAAAAATCTGAATCGGTCCGAAACAAACCGAAATTAATTTTTCCACTGTGCACGTCTATTAAAAAGCTCCAGGGAATAAAAATGGAGGAGGGGAAAATAAAGGTATGAGGGGGAAGTGTGACCCTTTTCTCAGTGCTCTTCATGACTCAAGGTCCACATTTGAAGCATTAGTTTGTGTACGTCAATTTGGGATGTCTGCAGATAGTGGTACCTTTCCAGCTGCAAAGCTGTTGTCATTTTTGCTCTCCATTCCTCCACAGTGGGAACAATGGCCATTTTCCAATGTGCAGGAATGAGACTCTTGGTGCAAGCCAACATCAAGACCAAGAGGGACCTTTTCGGGTTTGTTTTGGATTTTTGTTGTGAAGTGATATATGATTGTCTCTAGTGTTTTAGGTATTTCTAGCTCTAGAATTTTGCCCATGTCTGTTCATACCTCATTCCAGTAGCTATCTAATAGCAGGCAGTCCCACCAAATATGTATGAGGGAGCCATCATCTCCACAACCTCTCCAACATTTACCTGTTGTTACAGGGTAAATCCACTTCAGTCTAGCTGGTGTAAGATACCATCTACTTAATAGTTTATAATGTGATTCTTGTGTGTGTGCTGAGACCGGCACGCATTTTCCTATTTTAAACATATGTCTCCATTCTTACTGTGAAGTATCTAGTTCTTTGTGCCACTGTGTGGTGTACGTTGGGAGAGTATTTTCTGTTGGTGTTAGGAGGAGTTTATAGATTGAGGAAATTAGGTGTCTGTGCATGTGTGACATAGTGCAGAGAGTTTCAAATAAATAGGTCTCTAATGAAATGCTGTTTGAGTTTATGAGTATTTAAAAGTCTACCATAGAATTGTTATTGGTTTAAAAGATAGATAATCCCTTTATTACCCATTCCCCAGTTTTGCATAACCAACACAGTTATATTAATATACTTTTTATCTCTGTGATTACCTTGTATCTAGGAACCTTCTTCCAGCCCTCTGATCACATGACTGAGAATGTTTATTATCTATTGTCTTAAATTTAGCATTGTTTTGTGCTATATCTTAAATAAGTCCTATCTGAATAATGAAAGTTTAATTTATACTAGACTGTCCCTTTAAATAGTGTCTGATTTGTGAGTAAGCAAACCATGAAGTTGCTATAGCGGGATGATTTTCTTGTAACTCTTGTTTTGAGGTCTCCTGCGTTTAATATTTTGTGAATACAGTTCATTGGGAAGATCGGTAGAGGATTGTTTGGGTTAGTAAATAAAGGCAGTTCATGATTTCCGTGTATATTTGATAAATATAGCTGCTTGTGTAATACCTAAAGTAAGATCATCCTATATTATAAAAGACAAGAGTTTGTCTGAAGCCGTCATGCGCAGTTCAGACAAACTCTTGCAGCTGATCGCACGCGCACCCACCCGGCAGCAGCGCGAGGACCCGGCAGCACAGCTGATCGCACACGCAGGGGGTGAAACAAAGCAGCTCGAGTAAAGGCGCAAGAGAGAGAGAGAGAGAGAGAGAGACCCGCAAGCACAAAATAACTTGACCCACACTAGTCAGGATCCATCGACCACATCAACTAGATACTATCTGTCTACAGCAGAGGCCCTATAACCTACCCGTGTGACATATAAGTGTACTTAACCCCCTTGCTAACTCAGTATTCCAGCTGCAGTATCCCCATGTTATATAAATATGATCTAGACTATTTAATACATATTGAGATTACCCATGTTTCAGACACACATAAATAAAGTATAACAAAACTTGTAAGAAAAAAAAAGATATGTGAAATACATGCTCTGCAAGCGCTATAACCATAAGTAAGCAGCGTGAACCATATTTTCATGTGAGTTATGGCTGGTCACCGCATGTTACTAACAGGAACACAAATATAATAACTGATGTGAGGCCTGGCTCTAAGGTTACAACACTCCGTACAGCTAACTTATAAAAAACTTGCTAAGTGTGAGTATTTTTGCTGTCTTTAAGTTCTTGGACAGAGATGGAGGACAACATGGATCCAGAGGTTCAGTTCTATATTTGATGTAGCGGCCCATTGTGCTGGCGCCTTTCTTTTGTGCCATGTGGGTATGTAAGAAGGCTAAAAGAGTGACCAGCCACCCGGGTCAAAAGGGTCTCCCATCCATTCAAAGGGAGTTACATAAAAAAGCATTCGGGCGGGTTTCCGGAGGAGGAGCTAACTGCACACACCTGTGTGTGATTACCTTCCAGTCCTGCAGCTGCTGGTGGAGTTTCTCGTGCCAAACCCAGGGACCTGGGTAGCTTCTTGGATAGCCTGTATCAACGCTCCTGGAACCAGACAGTGGACAGACATCCCACTGTGCTGACATTATTAGTCAGCTTGCAAAAAGCCTATACCTTGGGCTTCCTCTTTTTATATATATTAGAACTTGTGATATAACTTCAAAGAGGAACAGAGTGCCTCCCTCCCCCACCGGTGCTGCGTGGGAGGTTGAGGCTATCTTTATACACTCTCTCTGCTATACTGATAAACTGCCTTGAACCTGGCCCTAATTACCTGCAGGATAACAGCAGATTCTCTCCATACCCTTTCCTCCCCCACCGGTGCTGCGTGGGAGGATAAGGCTATTTACATATATCAACACTGCTGCACTAACAAAGGACCTGATGTTTTTTTCCTGACTCCTGCCCTGAGTACCCACAGCAGCGCGGCGGACCCCCCACATACCTTCCTCTCCCCCACCGAAGTTGCGAGGGAGACAGAAATCATCCGTGAGACTGAGCTGAAGTGTGGTGGCGGAGCCGCATCTTCAAGCAGGGAGCGATAAGTACTCGAAGCGGCTCTGCTCGGTGCCGGACTGAAAGCTTGCTGGAGAATCCCCCCTCCCCCACCGGTGCTGCGTGGGAGGTCGGGGCTATGTGTAGCTAGCCTGGCAGTTGCCGCTGAGATCTCCCTGTGCAGCGCCTCTGCATATCTCTGCTCTGGTTCCTCGAGACGCTGTGGGTAAGCGCTAAATTAGGAGGTGCTCAATCTGGGAGCATGTTTTTCTCTCTTCACCTTTTTTTGGGGGATACCAACCAGAGCTGCATGTCCTGGGGAACACTGTATGGATCCTGGTAAAAATGCTATGGAAGATGGCTGTATAATTAACCCCTCTAATAGGTATCAGCAATTTTGGCATTTTCTCATATTGAAGGCTCTTTCTGCCCACCTACCTGGCTATTAGTTGAACGCTGATGCATAGAATGACCCAGGTAAGGTGACGAGCTGCATACATACAAGAACTGGCTGAACTTTATTAACTATATAAAGGAACTTTTTTTTTTTTTTTTTTTTCATTGGCTCCTTATATGATTCTTTTTTCTGCATATGATTTGTTTGGCACATTTAATTTTATTTAACTATATTACTTGTCGCTACAATTTTTGTCATATCAATGTATTGAGCAAATCTAGGCAAAAATGTTAATGCTTAAGAATGTGTAAAATGTGCATAGTATGTAAAAAGACATTGTACTTTCTCCTCTAAAAAGTGCAACATTCTCAGGGGAGAGAGAAGAGAGAGGAGAAGGGGAGGAAAAAAAAAATCAAAGGTTATTGAGTGTGAATAAGGAATTAATAATTCAATACCAGAGAAATTTACTATAACCTTTTTCAGGATATATTACCCATTATTACTGCTTGGAGGGAAGGGCTATATAGAGATAAAAGATCCTCAGTTATATTATCTAATAACTCTTTCCTAAGAATAAATCTCCTACGTTCCCTGAAAATAAAATACTATCCCTTACTATTGGACAGGGAGAAAGTTTATATAGAAATATAAAGATCATTAGTTAAAACTACCTTATAAATTTTCTTTAAAGAAGAGATATTTTAACTTCTCTGAAAATAAAATACAAATGAAACTGACTGAACCAGGATATAACTAGGTCACTGTGAATATGTTTGCTTACCTATAAAATATACTGTATATAATTGCTGGAATAATATTTTCTTGGATATAAATCTAATTAAGAAATTGCTGTTGCTGCTTTCAGAGATACCATTTCCTTTATTGTGTCTTTTGAAGATTAGCAACAGTAAGACAATTAACAAATTGGCATAAAATTGCCTAACATTAATAACGTCCCTGATCTCTGCATCCCTGGCTGGATCTAAATAACACGATTTAATTCACAGTTTATTATTTTTCCTTTCTTTCTTTCCTTTTTTTTTTTTTTTTTTCTCTCTCCCCTTTTCTTTTCCCTCACTTGGTCACAATAGTGCACATCCCTATCCTCACTTGTCTATTTGAGAACGCTTCACCTTCTCAAACTTAACTCTAAAATTAAGTTCACTCCCTGTATTGATCTTCACTTAGATAAATTGCCTCACTTCAATTTTTTTTAATTCTCTTTTCTTTTCTGGCACATGGATAAATTCCTTCACACCTCACCCCGGAATATTTCTCCAGCCATGGCAGCAAGACAGAGAGACAGAAAATTGAAGGGTAATCAGGAGCCTCCCACAGAAGCGCAACCAACTATGTTAAATGTACCAGTTGTACAAGAAGTAACCAATATTCACAGCTTAGTCGCTAGTATATCTGATGCGCTCTCTCCTAAATTTGAGGCTCTTAGAGCTGAAATCAAACAAGATTTTCTTTCTCTGACACAAGAGGTTCGTCAATTCTCCAATAGGCTGCAGGAAGCCGAACAAAGAGTTTCGGACCTGGAAGATCTAACAATAACGCATAGTTCTAATCTAGAAGGTATAAATAATAACGTACAGAAAATTCAAAACAGATTAGAAGATCTAGAAAATCGTTCTAGAAGAAATAATATAAGAATTATAGGCCTTCCGGAAGAACAACAATATGACAATCTTGTTAATTTTATATCAGAAACCTTGCCTACAATTTTAAAGATGCCATCTACCCTATATCCCATCCCAGTGGAGAGAGCGCACAGACTTGGTCTACCTCGCTCAGGCAATAAAGATAGAACTAGGCCTAGGCCTGTTATCGCTAGAATATTAAATTTTCAAGACAAACTTACCTTATTCCAGCATTATCGCAAACAACAGCCTGTTAAGGCTGGAGACGCTACAATCCTTATGTTTCAAGATTTCTCTGCTGACACTGCAGCAAGGAGAAGGGAGCTTGCTCCTATTTGTTCCAAATTGATACAAAAAGGGTACCAGGCAACCATAATGTACCCCTACAAATTAAAGGTTAAAGTTGGGGAAGTCACACACTTCTTTGAAGAAGCTCAACTGGCTGAGAGCTTCTATAACACACTGGGTTCCTAAGCTTAATAACAGCAATATTGAATATCTGATTATTAGACTGAGTGTAAGCTATAGGTTTTTGCTTATGGGAAAGACCGTGTCTCTTCTAGACGTGAGTCCTAGGACCCAACCCCCACCTGTGCGGAGAAAATTTAGGTGTCTAATTTTAAATTATTATTATTATTTTATTTTATTTTATTATTATTATTATTTTTTTTTTTTTTTTTTTATTTATTTATTTATTTTATTTATTTATTTATTTATTTATTTATTTTTTCTCTTTCTCTCTTCTCTTTCTTCCTTCTTAATGTATAAATGAATATGCTGAATAAAAATTGTAAAATAGTATCTTGGAATGTAGGTGGTATATCTACCCCTATAAAGAGAAAAGCAATCCTTAATCACCTGCGAAAGATCCAGACTGACATAGGTTTTATTCAAGAAACCCATTTATCAGCTGAAGAATCTTTAAAACTTAAATCAACATGGGTAAAAGAAATCTATTTTGCACCTAGTGTTAAGAGGAAAAGGGGGGTAGCAATTCTAATAGGAAAGAAAATTGATACCGAAGTCACACATTTTGAGGCTGACATCGGGGGGAGATATGTACTACTGAAAATAAAGATTGCCCAGAAGATGTATACATTATGTAATACATACGGCCCTAATGTATTTGATCCAAAATTTTGGAACACTTTGCAGACCAAATTATTATCCTTCACGGAAGGCTCTTTAATTATGGGAGGAGATTACAATATGGCACCACAATGCCCGATCGATAGGCTAAGACATAATGTCAAACAGTTAAAACAAAAAAAAGATAATCTAGAGGGTAAGATGTTTAAAAAAATAATGCAGAACTTAGCACTGCGGGATATCTGGAGACAGCAAAATCCTTCTACTCAAAATTTTACCTGTCTTTCCAAGGCGCATAAGACGCTCTCCAGAATCAACATTTTTCTAATTGATGAACGTATGGTGATGAGAGGGGTAAAAACAGATATAGGACCAATATTTCTTTCAGATCATGCACCGATTGTACTTGAGTTTCAGCTTTCACATTTGTATTCTGCTGCAACACGTTTCTTTTTTCCATACTATCTGACGACTGAGGTAAAATTCAAGAACTGGCTTATAAATAGATATAAGGAATTTGTACATTTTAATAAAGACTATTTAAACCGCCCTGAAGTATTTTGGGACACTGCAAAAGCAGTAATGAGAGGCGAAATAATTTCATATAGCTCAGCCCTGCATAAGAAAATTCGATCTAGAGAAAGAGAATCATGCCAATGTTTAACTAACACTTATAATCATTATCTGCTTGACAAAACCCCCTTAAATTGGGCAAAATACGTTAAAGCAAAAAATGAAAGGGATACTTTTGTTTTACTGCAAGAAACTCAAAAGGAATTAAAAATGCAGGCTAAGCTATATAAATATGGTAATAAATCAGGTAAGATGCTGGCCAAATTAATAAAAAATGAGAAAAAACAACCAATCATAGACAAATTGTATAATAAAGGTCTTCAGCTTTCTAAAGCCGAAGACATACTAGCTGCATTTAATGAATATTACCAGGAATTATATTCATTTAAAACAAGTGATACGCATACATCTGATGACTTTTGGAGAGATATCACGTATCCTACTGTCACATCAGAAATGGCTGATAGCCTCAATGTCCCTATTTCCATAGAAGAAATAGAGAAAGTAATATCCAAGCTTGCCTCAAATAAAGCAGCAGGTCCAGATGGCTTGCCTAGTGAATTCTATAAGATCCTGATTGGTGAAGCCACCCCACATCTTTGCACGCTCTTTAACAGCTTCTTTATTAGTGGTAAAATGATCCCCTCTTCATTTACCAATTCTTACACAACTTTGATATTAAAAGGCGGAAAAAACCCTGAATACAAGGAATCCTACAGACCAATTGCACTGTTAAATTCAGATTACAAAATTCTTACTGCAATTCTAGCATCTAGACTTCAAAGACCCCTCTCAGAAATTATACATACTGATCAAGCAGGTTTTCTAAATAACCGCAACTCAGCCTCAAAAATTAGGGAAGCCCTATTGGTGACAGAATATTTTGAGGTACTATCTAATTTAACTAGCGGGGGGGAGGACATACCTGACCTTGCTATTATTTCCTTAGATGCTGAAAAAGCCTTTGATTCAATATTTTACGAACATATCAAAACATCGTTAAGACAATTTGGCATCAGAGGTAATTTTCTTGAATTTATCGAAAATCTATATAAACACCCATCTACAAGATTGATAGTGAATAACAACATTTCCCCCTCTATCTTGTTAGGTAGAGGAACAAGGCAGGGCTGTCCTCTTTCCCCGCTCTTATTTAATATTTCCATTGAACCTCTGGCAATTAAAATACGCCATCATTTGGATGGTATAAAAATTCGTAACTGCGAAATAAAAATCGGTCTGTATGCTGATGATCTGCTGCTTTATTTGGCTAACACCAAACTGAACTTACCAAAACTTTTTCAGATCTTGGAACAATTTGGTACATTCTCTGGATACAAAGTAAATATGACAAAATCAGAGATAGTGTGGCTCAGGAAAAATTAAACTTCAATATTAGAAACTCCTTTTCGCCAAGTAAAAGATTCTTTTAAATATCTAGGGATTCATATTCCGACAAGGTCCGTAGATCTCTATACATTGAATATACCCCCAGTAGTAAAAATGATCAAAGAAAAGCTTTTGTTATGGCAAAATCTCCCAATATCACTTTCTGGAAGGATTGCCCTTTTTAAAATGGCTCTTCTTCCAAAACTTTTATATATACTTCAAAATACACCAATAATTCTATTAGGTAAGGATATACGTTCAATCAATACTTCACTTATACAGTTCTTATGGCAGAATAAGAGGTCAAAGATATCTCTTATGAAACTTTCAATACCAAGAAAGGATGGTGGTCTTGCCTTACCAGACATAAGGCTATATAACCTCTCCTTTCTGGCTCGTGTCGTAACAGACTGGATCTCATCTAATAACTATGTCTTGAATAATTATCTCGAGACCAGTGTCTGCTACCCATATTCTCTATCTGCATTAATACACTTAGTACCTAAAGAAATCCCCTCAGAAATTAAACGATTTAAAACAATTCTTAACCCACTTAAAGCTTGGCACAAGATAGTAACCTTTCTTTCAATTAATAATAGTGCTACCTGTCTTTTGCCTATAATAGGTAACCCTATTTTTCAATCAGGATTGCATTCCGAAGTCTTTAGGAAATGGCATAATCGGGGGTTAACCAAGGTATACCAAATAATTGATAAAGAGAGAAAATATATCAAAACATTCCAGGAATTAAAAAGAGATTTTGATTTGCCCAATAAAGACTTCTTTGCGTATTTGCAATTAAGGCATTTTGCACAGGACCTAGTTAAGAAAGCTGGTTGGGAATGGGGACTAGGTAAACTCGATGATTGGCTTGCTCTAACAAGAAATGGTCATATGTCAATTGCACCATGTTATCACCTTCTGGGTACAAATAAAGGAGAACCGGTACTGGCAAAGATTGCCCTCTACTGGAATACAGCAATCCCTCAGAGTAATATTGAGTCTAAAACTATTCAATTGTCAATTAAAAAAATTGCACAAGTAACGCTCTCTGCAACTTGGAGGGAGGCACATGTTAAGCTCCTTCATGGGGCATATTTTACCCCCGAGAGAGGTTTCAAATGTGTGAATGTAGGGTTTAATAAATGTCCTAAATGTTCGTATCAGGCAGCTGATTTAATACATATGTTTTGGTATTGTCCAAAGATTAAAAATCTCTGGGCTAGGCTCGAATACTGGCTAAAAAAGGTGCTTAAGATAGGCTATGTCTCTTTGACAATATATCAGATAATACTGTGCCTTAAGGAAGAGCCTGGTAAGCAAACTGATGAAAAAATAATAATCTCCGCTATTCTTGCTACCAGGTATTTAATCTGTAAGAAGTGGAAAAGTCATGCAATGCCAAGCATTACTGAAATTAAAAACTGCATGAAAAAACAATGCATTTTAGACCAGAGAAACGCGGATATAAATAATGAACAAGACATTAAAAGGTTCTTTGATAAATGGGCTGCCTTCTTAAAAATCTTTCCGGCTGCAGAAATAGATTATATAATCTTCCCCTTTAGAAATACAGAAATTGTTCTATTAGGGAACTGGTAAAGCTTCAGGTGGAAGAAAGTGATGGTAATTTTTTTTTTGTTTGTTTTTGTTTGTTTTTTTTTTTTTTGTTATGTTTTCTCTTCGCATGGGGGGGGGGAACAAGGGGGGGGGTTATACTGAAAATCAAAAACTCCAAGCATTGTAGGAAAATAAAATGTTTGTGTTCATTAATGTGATGATTAGCCTAAATTTAACTACATGTATAAATGAACATAGTACTATGTTGTCAAATTTATTGTATCTTTTGATTATGCCATGTTTTCAAAATGGTTGATATTGTTTTTGGACAGTGACTTGGATTATAAATAAAACAATTAAAAAAAAAAAAAAAAAAGCATTCGGGCGCTCTGCCACCAGCACAGCCCGACATTCTCAGGGAAATAGTCACCACGACCACTCGGCTCCACAGCCTGAATAAAATGTATGTATATTTTCGCGAGTGGCTTTCGGCAAACTTTAGCCCTTTTCAGTGATGCCTGTGATGCTGCGGGTCTCTGAAGCTTCTTCTCTGGCTCTGTTAGATTGATTTCAGTTTGTGCGGTAGGTTGAGCCACATCCTCTGACCACAAATTCTCTCCTAAGACCCCATGGGGCCCATATTATCCCCACTGTGTTCGCCTGTTCCGCATGACATCCGATGGGGCACTGGTAAGGCTAGGTTCGGCTGACGGGAGGTAAGAAGGGCCAGCTGTAGCCTGCAAAGCCGCCGCACACGCCACATAGTGCTGGTCTAGACGAGTGGATATGATTAGCCTCGATGTACCTGTCTGGCATACTGCGTCGTGAGAGTCCTCCATGTTGTTGTAGCAAGCTAATTCGTTCTGATGGAGGGATAGGAGTGTGTAGGAGTCAGGCTTCTGAATCGTCTTATGCTGCGAGAGTTCTGTAAATCACCGACATAGCTGTAAAGTGTAGCGCTTAGAGGGACTTGGCTAACCACCATCAGCTATCCTCGTGGAGATCGCTTAGGCCCAAGATATCAGTGTCTTCAAGTAGATGTTATAAGGGAGATTTGATCTCAAAAAACAGGTCAAAGTTTGATTGACAACAGCAACTGAATGTAAATGTCACAATTTAAAATACATTGTCTTTAAAACACTATTTAACCCATTACTAACTAAACTGACTAATCCTAAATTAATTTAATTTATAACTCTTCCATATTCTATATCTTAATTTATATCTAAACATATTTAATGTGTAATTCTTCTTTGAAATTGTATATTTTTCTAATCATGATTTTATAATTTATTCTAATCATGATTTTATAATTTATTCTAATCATGATTTTATAATTTATTCTAATCATGATTTTATAACTCCACAAAAGGCAGTACCTTTCTACTCACTGACCATCATTAAAAGAGCCATATATTGAAAGCAATGAATTAGCTTTATTCTTGATGTTTTATATGTCGTCCATAGCTAGAGCCAAGGGCATATGCGACTGCTCTCCTCAGCTGTTGGCTCCGCCCCCCCAGGGTATTATTTCTTGCCTCCCTTCCTAGTATGAAGCTTACTTGGTCCGTAGAGATTAGGGTTGGTAAATACTTGTTTATTCGGTTCGCTAATGTTTTCGCGAGGATTTTGATATCACTGTTAAGTAGGGAAATCGGTCTGTATGACTCTGGCTTGTCTGTGGGTTTAATAAGTCTGTCAAGTCTGTGCCTTATTCATTTTAACTTTTCATGTGAGCCATTTTTTATGTTTGGAATAAAAATCAAGTTTTTATCAGTTCCGGATTTTTTCTTTGAATTCGTATCACACAGCATTGGAGAGTGCTGACCAGACAACCTAAACACAGCAGATATCGCTAAGACCCATGGGGCCTCTGGGCCAGTCCCACTGTAGCTGCCAAGACCAGTGACACCCTGCATCGACTCCATTGACACTGTGATACAAAGGCTATTACCAAGTCCACAGGCAGAGAAAAAATCACGTGACACGGAGCTCACGTCAGACACCAAAGAGGAGACACAGTGAAAGTAACAGCGGAGGATAGCAGAGGGGAGTGTATTCCTAAATATCCTCGACAGCAAGTTCACTTATGAACAATTAAATCCAGTGGATTTCATGCCAAGCAGGGAACGGAGGCGAGATGACCTCGATTTGTTTTCCTTGTTTGCAGGAGGTTGGATGCCGAATGAAGGATCATCAATAAGGGTGTCACTGCAAGCAGCAGGTAAAGTAGAGCAGCAGGTTTTTCTTACTCGTATTGTCTGTGGGTTTGCCCGGTTTAGGTAGGACTGTGACATAAGCTGAGAGCATGGAATGTGGCAGGGAACCCGTGTCTATCATTTCGTTAAATAAGGTTTGCAGGTGAGGCATGAGTATAGGCAGAAATGTCTTATAATATTTGGTACCTAGTCCATCTGGTCCAGGGCTTTGTCCATTTGGGAGGTCTTTAATAGCATTGTTAATTTCCTCCTGAGTCAGAGAGGAGTCTAGATGTTGTGAGGCTTCAGCTGTTAATGTGGTCAGGGGAGTATTAGATAAAACGTCTTGTATCTTTTTATCTAAAGGAGTTTTTTTTGGAGGGATTAGGGATAGTTGTGTGTTGGAGATTGTATAATGTATCATAGTAATACAACAAAAGAAAAGGGGGCGCCCTTGAGAGTATCTATAAATGGTAATATGTAGTATATGAGGTAGCTTATATGTTACCAATAGAAATGCACTTTTCAGTATAAATGATGATACACTGATTCAGTAGTAACTAGTATATATGTTGTGGACAGAGTAAATAGATGTTAACCTATACAATTTGATAATCACAATGTTAATAGGACAGTTGTATCTCACTCAAAACTAGTATATACGTTGTGAACAGAGTAAATAGATGTTAGCCTAAACAATTTGATAATCACAATGTTAATAGGATAGTTATATCTCACTCAAAGATAGTGGTTAATGGGTGACAATGATCACTATATTGTCCTTTATAAAGGTCTTGATAGTAGAATACCAAGGCAGCAATCTGTAGTGGTCCAGACCAGGATCCAATTAAGCAATCTAAAATATCAAACAGAGACAGATGCGCCACATGGCCCAATATTGTAGTTTCCAAATTTATGTAGATTTTACTATATAGTTGAACTCACATGTATTGGAGCACCTCAATTGGTGCAAATGACACAGTCTGGGATCTATAACAGTCACCCAGCAGACCGGCCTCTCGAGTTGTTCAGGGTCTGTGTAAAATAGAAAACACAAAAAAGCCTATATGGCCTAGTATTGTATGACTAGAGTGATTTCACACCAGATAGTAGTATAAGATTTTGAACTCACATTTGGTGAAGCATCCCCAATGATGCTATAGAGACAAGCTGGGATTAATTCAGTCACCCAACAGACTTAGCTCGTGGCATACAGCATGCAATAGTCCTCTCAGTGGTCTTTAGGTCAGTGATATCCTCAGATAAAAACCAGTTCATAGGCAGCAAGTGTTTATAGTAAAAGTTAAAATCACTTTAATAAAATAATATTAAATTGCGACGCGTTTCTCAGTCTCAGACTGTTTCCTCAGGCATAATACTGTACTGTATCATAGTAGCTGTGGTAAGTTTTAGCAATATTGTATCTATCATGGAGTATTGTGCCTGATCTGTTTTTTATAGCAAATATGTGTGATTTTAGTTGTCTGCGCTAAATTGCTCGGGCCAGTTTTTTCCCTGCTTTATCGCCTCCTTCATAATACTTTTGCTTTAGTTTGAGGGCTATAAATTGGTTTTCTTCCTGTAGTAGTTTCTTAAAGTCTACTCTTGCTTGTGTAAGTGTCGCTTCTAGTGTTAAGTTTAAGGGTTGCTGTTTGTGTTTTTCTTCTAGTGAGTGTATAGCTAGCAGGGTCGCATTGTACCTCTCACAATATCTTTTTGTGAATTTGGCTCTGTGTTTGATGAGGTGTCCCCTAAGCACACATTTGTGTGCCTCCCATATCGTAGGTGTGGGTAGACGTCTCTGGTGTTTATGGTGAAATACTCAGTTAACGTGGAAGTCAGGTCTGCTGTGATTTCATTGCTATCTAGTAATGTGTCATCCAGCTTCCAAAGGAAGGGGGTATTTGGTATAGTGGGCCATAGTATCTCGCATGTGACTGGGGCATGGTCTGACCATGTAATGGGTGTGATTTCACTCTGCGCAACATATGAGATTACCTGTGAGTATGTAAACAAGAAGTCAATGCGGCAGTATTTTTTGTGTGGGCTAGAATAGAAACTAAAGTCCCGGTCGGTCGGGTGCAACGTGCACCAGATATCGTGCAACAGGAGGTTTTTAAGGGTTGTGTTTATGTGTTTTAAAATGTGATGCGAGACACTAGATTGGCCATTAAAGGTGTCTACTCTTGGGACTAGGGGCATGTTAAAGTCCCCTCACAAAAATATCACTCCCTTGGCTACTTCCAAAAGTTTCTGAGAAACGGTTTTAAAGAATGTGTGTTGGGCTGTGTTTGGCATGTATACATTAGCCAATGTAATTAATTTGCAGCATAGGTATCCAACTAGATTGAGGTACCTGCTCTCTTTGTCTGTTTCTGTGTGTAGGCGCTGGAAAGGTAGAGTATGGTATAACAATATCTCAACTCCATTTTTTGGGGGGTCCTGAGGAAAAGTATGCTGTTGGGAATCTGTGGTTATGCCATTTAGGTTCTTTGTGCTTAATAAAGTGGGATTCCTGAAGGAACACTATATCACCTTTTAATCTGTGCAGGTCTTATGTTACAATTGAGTGTTTGCCTGGGTTGTTGAAACTCTTTACATTTACCGTAATCAGCTTAAGTGAGCCGATTTTGGCCCTAGTGTGTGAGTGCGCTATCACTTGGTCTGCCAATCTAATTTGTGTGTATGAGTACTAATTTAGTTATGTATGGGGTGGGGAGCAAAGGATTGGAAAAAGGGAAGGGAAAAGTTCTCAACATAACAGGTAGATACACTGAACTCTGATGTGGTAGACAAGAACAAGTATAATGGAGCTTTTATAACTATAACAATACACAAAGTACACAGTGCAAATCTGTATTAAGTAAACAAAAGGGTTGTGCCCTGCTAGGGCCCTGTAGAGATATTTATAATAGGGCTAATATTACTAAAGATAGCAAAATAAAATTATTTGGTATATACTGTACATTTTAAGTCTTCATTTACAATGAGGGGATATTGCGTTTGTGGGGGATTCTTGCATAATGATTTGACAATAGAACCATTAAAATAACAATAAAGTTTGTAACTTCAACAGTCAACAATAATAACATCCATTAGGACATGCAAACCTGTGGGCAGCCAAAATTGGAGTTCTCTTTCGGGAACTATAGTTAATTCATCTGTGATCCGTTTGCTGTTCTTTTTGTTTTTCGTGATCTGATCGCTGGGCAATGTGCTTGTCATAGGACTGAGCCATTAAACTTCCCGTTGAACTGGTTTCTACAGCCATGATGGGTAATGTGGGTAATGGTATCCCTAGGGCTGAGCAAAAGGGATTAAGGTCTACTTGTAGTTTATATATAGCTGTAGTTTCTCCTTTTGTGGCAATGATGCAGGTTGGAAAGTCCCAGCGATAAGTAATTTTGCGTTCTTGCAGCTACACTACAGAAGAAGGGGGAATAACTTTAAAGAAAAGCCCAATTTTATTGCAAAGTGGTGGCAAATATTTAGTGGGGGGAGGGTTAGAGAGCTGTTTGGGGGCTCAGGGAGGTTGGGTGGTAAGGGAGGATCCTACACTGCAGAAAATATATAATTTAAAAAATAATAATAAAAAACAAACAAAACCTTTTTATTTTTATACTGGCAGACTTTCTGCTAGTACTAAAGATGGTGGTGACAATAGTGAGGTGGGGGAGGGAAGAGAGCTGTTTGAGAGTGGTTAGGGAGAGATAAAGGGGTGGGATGTGTTAGGTGGGAGGCTGATCTCCACACTAAAGCTAAAATTAACCATTCAAGCTCCCTCCAAGCTACCTAATTAACCCCTTCACTGGTGGGCATAATACAAGTGTGGTGCACAGGGACATTTAGCGGCCTTCTAATTACCAAAAAGCAATGCCAAAGCGATAAATATCTGCTATTTCTGAACAAAGGGGGTCCCAGAGAAGCATTTACAACCATTTGTGCCATAATTGCACAAGCTGTTTGTAAATAATTTCAGTGAGAAACCTAAAGTTTGTGAAAAAGTTAATGATTTTCTTTTATTTAATCGCATTTGGCGGTGAAATGATGGCATGAAATTTACCAAAATGGGCCTAGATCAATGCTTTGGGTTGTCTACTAAAAAAATATATACATGTAAAGGGTTATTAAGGGATTCCTGACAGATATCAGTGTTCCAATGTAACTAATTTTGCTAATTTTGAAAAAAACAAATGGTTTGGAAATTGCAAAGTGCTACTTATATTTATTTCCCTATAACTTGCAAAAGAAGCAAAGAACATGTAAAGATTGGGTATTTCTAAACTCAGGACAAAATTTAGAAACTATTTGGCATGGGTGTTTTTTGGTGGATGTAGATGTGTAACAGATTTTGGGGGTCAAAGTTAGAAAAGGTGTGTTTTTTTCCATTTTTTCATCATATTTTATAACTTTTTTATAGTAAATTATGATATGATGAAAGTCCATTTAATGGCGAGAAAAACGGTATATAATATGTGTGGGTACAGTAGTGCTGTGGGGTTAAGCAAATTGTAAACTCAGAAATATACATGGTTAGGCTTGTTTAAGGAAAATATATTTGTAAAACTTTTCTTCTAGCCATTGGGCTTTACATATTTATCTGATTGGATTTTTCTTCTAGGTATGATATCTGCTCTACGGTGCTTAATGGAGCCATCTATACTATAGGGGGTCAAGCTTTTCGGTTTAATCTGAGTACAGAAGAGTGGTCTGAGCTTGAAGCACAATGCCTCTACCGCAAGTTTTTTATGGGTTGCAGTTCTGCCAATGGACGCATCTACATACTAGGGCAGAGGAGGGCAAGAATAACTAATGATGTCCCCAGTTTTATCCAGTTTGACCCATACCTTGATAGCTTCAAGGTGGAAGATACTAACCTACCCTGCCCATTGCCAATCCGTGGGTGCGTCTCAATGAGACACTGTGATGTTTGCTGATGGACCAGCATCAGTAGTATTTTGATGGAGCTTTTAATTTAGAGCTTCACACTATTCCAAGTGGAAAACATATATGTTGTTGCCCTTCTAGAGTTTAGTAACAACTGTTTAGTTGGGAAGGAATTTTAATAAAGATATGGTCTTTTGAAGAAACTTTTGATTGGAGGAAAACGTTCTACCTTTTTGGTTACTGTGTCCTCAGGCAAAGAGAATGGGAACAGGAATATAGAATTTAAAAAAGAAAACAATACTGAAAATCATTATAGACATTATTCTTGAATGTGTGTTGTCAGATTTAGTTTAAGAAAACATGAATATGTTTAATAGCTAATATTCCATATTAGTTTATCATTGAAGTGGAGCATGCTGTGTGGTTTGGATAATAAAAAATGTAAAGTTGGCTAAAGAAAAGAGAGACATTGAGAGAGATTATAATTTAATTTTCACAGAGCCCACTTCCTCCATAGTCTCTTAAGAATTACATTGATTGTGGGGCCCATAGGCTCTTACTCTGGGCAAATTAATTGTGAATATGCAATATAAGACCTTCCAACTGTGCTGGATCCTGTAGATTCCCATGGGCTGGGAGGTCTTACCACTTTCCTACCCGAAGCATCTCGGCCAGGGCAAATGTTCCAGTTTAGGGATCACTCTTGCTCCATCCAAAACACGCGCCAACTACGCCCGGCCTGCAATACGCCCTCAAGTCCATCCACCTGTGGCAGCTCCACCCACAAAACTCTACCTTGTGCCAGAAAGCCTCCAGGTACTGTTGTAAGGTATGCACTGTTTCTGCTTTACTGTCACAGAATGATCAAAGACATAGAAAAATATATAAACGTGTAATCTGTAATTGGGCCACAGTTTTCAAAAGGTATCCTTTTAACGATTATTCATTTCTAAATACACTCCTGCACTCTTAGGAGTAGATTTGTATTTAATTCTTCTTTATCTATAACATTGTTTTTTTAAATTCCAGTCCTCAGGGCCATAATTTCAGGATATCTGAACTAGAGCTAGGGTTGCCACCCGCCACGGTTTCACAGACTTTACAAAATATAAGCTGGCCAGAGGAGCGCTTAGCCCGGGGTTACTAACCGGGTAGGTGGAGTCTGCAGGAGAGATGGAGGATGATGTGGGAGTGGGACAGTGGGAGGGGGGAACAGGGTCCAGGAGGGAGTTATCACATCCTGCAGCAGAGCGGCAGAGAGAGAGGGCATTGCGCGCGCCCGCCCGTTACACCAATTACCCGCCCACCAGTTACCCAAGTCTGGTCACACAGGTTCATGATGCCCCCAAGCTTAGCAATCCCAGGGTATGCACGGTCTCATCTCCATCTTTCTCATCTCCAAACACTGTCCAATAATTTTGTAAAGTTGTCACCCCAAAGTTAGTGTCAATTATATTTTCTCTTAAACTTGTTATTCTGAGTTTAGCATTTTACTTGGTATTGGGGTTTCAACTTGGTGTATATATATATATATATATATATATATATTATATACAGTATATATATATATATATATATATATATATATTATATATATATTATATATATATATTTTATATATATTATATATATGTATCATATATATATATATTATATATGTATATATATTATATATATATATATATATATATATATATTATATAAATTAATTTCATAATGAATTTGAGGCAGCGACAAGCCACGCCCCAAGCCACACCCTCTCCATGCCCACTTAAAAAGTGTCCAGGATTTTTTTGGGCAAAAGGTGGCAACCCTAACTAGAGCACAGGTGAAATAATCAGCTGATGGGTGAAAGCAGGTTAGTAACCATGGTTACTGATCAGCTGATTACTTGACCTGTGCTCTAGTTCAGACATCATGAAAACGTGTCCCATAACCTATTAGGACTCCAATTGAAAAAAATTGTCTATAGTGACCTGAACGTTAAAAATACCAGCCATGTCAGTGAAATGCTGCCTAGGAGACAAACCTAGTTATGTTGTAAGCAAAATGTGCATTGTTTTACAGTCCAGTGACATACATATTGAGAAACATCTTGACTGCTGCTTATCTCCTTTGCTGTAGACACTTATGTCCAGAGTTTAATGAGCTCCTGCATATATCAAGCTATCACTGAGCAGCATGTGAAAGGTTGTGGGATCTAAATTCCATGTAAGCTACTGCAGTCTCTTGGGGGGAGAAACATTTTCAAATTTAAATTACAGGAAAAACAAGTAAAATAATCTGAATCATAAAAGAAAACATTTGGGTTTCATATCCCTTTAACTTCTGCTAATGACTCTTTTTTAAAATTAGTTGCTCCAAGTATATTTTTCTATCTAGGTAGCATATATAAGGTGACAGAAGACTTGAGGGGCTGCTGAAGGTGGAAAATGGTTAATTGAACTAGGTTGAAGAAAGCACTGAATATTTTCGTCCAATCCTCTATTTCCAGTTATTAGGTGGAACCAAACTGATACCTATAATACCAAATACTGAAACAAACATGAAAACAAAATGTTAAAAAAACTTTCAAATACGCAAAACAAAATTTATGAAAATATTTAATAAAATATCAATATTTTTTAAATGACCATAGTAGAAACTATTCTCCTATATTTGCACCTAAAAATGTGCAAACAAATAAATGTCCCTATTTATCATTCATTCAAAAATGCACCTAAAACTGGGCAAGTTCAACTGTAAAATTCTCCTATTCTGTCCCCGTTCTCCTTGGCACACAGGTGCGCCAAAAGAAGGGTTAAATTAGATTGTTTTAGTGGTATTTCCTATAGTACTTCTCATTAATTCATCATTTTTTTTCTCCAATAGCAGATTGACAGTTCTCCTGCAAATACGAGCATTACAGTTCTCCATAACTACTGTAGAGAACAGCTTTAGATATATTTTCTATACCAGTTGTAGAAGCAATGTTAGAAAAAAAGGTGTCAACAATGCCGGACAGATAGCTCAGCATGCACTGTGGCTGAGCTCTGTAGCAACCCGAGGGTTGCAGGTTTGATCCCTGGCAAGGTCCACTCAGCCTTTCATCCATCCAAAGTCGATAAAATGAGCAGCACATTGAGACCCTTACGGGTGATTAGCCATGCTTTACAAGTACCCAATACATACATACAATGCACAAAAATAATGTAAATTTGGGAGCAAAAAATATACATAAACATTGGAGGGCACAAAAATAATATCTATTGGGGAACAAAAAACATA
This sequence comes from Bombina bombina, assembly GCF_027579735.1. Taxonomy (NCBI): domain Eukaryota; kingdom Metazoa; phylum Chordata; class Amphibia; order Anura; family Bombinatoridae; genus Bombina; species Bombina bombina. The sequence continues at coordinate 809,466,585 of NC_069500.1, read as the reverse complement.
ATTTATGCTTACCAGATAAATTCCTTTCCTTCCGGATAGGGAGAGTCCACGGCTTCATTCCTTACTGTTGGGAAATACAACACCTGGTCACCAGGAGGAGGCAAAGACACCCCAGCCAAAGACTTAAATATCCCTCCCACTTCCTCATTACCTCAGTCATTCTACCGAGGAAACAAGGAAAAGTAGGAGAAACATCAGGGTATAAATGGTGCCAGAAGAATAAGATAAATAATAGGGGGCCACCCTTGGACAAGAAAAAATGTGCGGGGGCCGTGGACTCTCCCTATCCAGAAGGAAAGGAATTTATCTGGTAAGCATAAATTATGTTTTCCTTCCTAAGATAGGGAGAGTCCACGGCTTCATTACTTACTATTGGGAAAACTATACCCAAGCTCCAGAGGACACTGAATTAATAACGCGAGGGAACAAAAATGAAGAAGCGGACCCTATTCTGAGGGTACCACTGCCTGCAAAACTTATCTCCCGAAAGCTGCTTCAGCCAAAGCAAAAACATCAAACTTGTAAAAATTTGAAAAAGTATGTAAGGAGGACCAGGTAGCCGCCTTACACATCTGATCCATAGAGGCCTCGTTCTTAAAGGCCCAAGAGGAAGCCACTGCTCTAGTGGAATAAGCCGTTATCCTCTCAGGAGGATGATCTCCCGCTGTCTCGTAAGCTAAGCGGATGACACTCCTTAACCAAAAAGATAGGGAAGTCGAAGTAGCCTTCTGCCCCTTACGCTTCCCCGAATAGACAACAAACAAAGAGGAAGATTGTCTAAACTCCTTAGTAGCCTGAAGATAGAACTTAAAGGCAAGAATCACTTCCAAATGGGAAAGTAAACGTTCCTTCGATGAAGAAGGATTAGGACATAAGGAAGGAACCACAATCTCTTGATTGATGTTGCGACACAACCTTAGGAAAAAAACCTTACTTAGTAAGTAAAACTGCCTTATCTGCATGAAAAATCAGATAAGGGAACTCACATTGCAAAGCAGAGATCTCAGAAACTCTGCGTGCAGAGGCAATATCCAATAAAAAGAGAACCTTCCAAGATAACAATTTAATGTCAACGGAATGCAGAGGCTCAAACGGAGCCTGTTGCAAAACACAAAGAACAAGATTTAGGCTCCAATGAGGAGCCCCAGATCTAAACATAGGTCTGATCCTAATCAGAGCCTTAACAAAGGACTGCACTTCTGGAAGCTCAGCCAGTTTCTTGTGCAATAAAACAGACAGGGCCGAAATCTGTCCCCTCAGGGAACTAGCAGAAAGGCCCTTCTCCAGTCCATCCTGGAGAAAAGATAAGATCTTGGCAACCTTAACTCTGTGCCAGGAAAAACCACACTCTTCACACCAGAATAAGTAGGTCCTCCACCCTTTGTGGTAGATACGCCAAGTAACTGGTTTACGAGCTTGAATAAGAGTATCAATGACACTCTCAGAGAAACCTCTCTTGGCTAAGACTAAGGAGTCAATTTATTATAGTGCGAGCTGTGAACTGCTGGTGCAATACTGCCCCCTGCAATAGCAGGGGGTGTCAATCAACCTGATCGTATTCGATCAGGTTTATTTCTGTCTGCCGCCTCAGAGCAGGTGGACAGGTTATGGAGCAGCGGTCTTTAGACCACTGCTTCATAACTTCTGTTTCAGGCTCACCGGAAACATGGGGCATCAAGCTCCGTACGGAGCTTGATAATTATGCCCTTAAGTGTTCAATCTCCACACAGTCAGCCTCAAAGAATCTAGATTTTGATGAACAAATGGACCTTGTAACAGCAGGTCTCTGCGACAAGGTAACTTCCACGGAGGAGATGAGGATATTCCCACTAGATCTGCGAACCACGTCCTTCGCGGCCACGATGGAGCAATCAGGATTACTGATACCTGCTTCTGCTTGATGTGGGCCACCACTCAAGGAATAAGCGGTAATGGAGGAAAAAGATATATGTAATGTCCCTTTAAGTAATGTTCCTTTTAGTAAACTCCTCCTATTTACCCTTTATAGCCTCATTTCCTTTTTGGTTCTTTGCTTGATTATTTTGTTTAAGCAGAGTATCTGAATTGTACCCTGCCTAGTGTCTCATATTCAAGTCAAATTTAACCCTCTAATAACTTGTACTTTTGTATTGGAGTTATTGGAACTCTTTTTGCTGAATTTACTAGTATTCACCTGAGCTCAACTTATTTTCTTATTTTTTCACCTTTGATTGACTGCATCCTGATAATTAGCTGTGCTGCTCATGTGTCTCTCTGCTGCAGTCTCTGTTCCATGCTGCTGTAATCATTGCAGCCTCAGTTACCTGGATTGCCGGATCTACTTGCAGCACGTATCACTCCGCCTGCTTTCTTCCATTACCAGTCACTACATGCTGTGTAAAACTATCACAGCTCATCTGAAGTTTGTGTTCCTTCTGCCAGAACCTACCTGCTCTACTTACCGGAGTCTAGCTACATCATCTCAGGGGAAGCAAGTATTCATCATCCAAATACCACCGGATAAGCAAGTATACTAACTGTGCTAATTACTTGTATATAGACTTGCCTTTAACAGCTGCAACTTACTAATCCATGCTTGCTTGTTACTTACTTTGGATCACTGCTCTCATTGGAATTGCAACCTTTAGTGTTCCTCATTAGTGATGTTGCGAATAGTTCGCCGGCGAATAGTTCCTGGCGAACATAGCTTGTTCGCGTTCGTCAGTGGCGGGCGAACATATGCGATGTTCGATCCGCCCCCTATTCGTCATCATTGAGTAAAACTTTGACCCTGTACCTCACAGTCAGCAGACACATTCCAGCCAATCAGCAGCAGACCCTCCCTCCCAGACCCTCCTACCTTCTGGACAGCATCCATTTTAGATTCATTCAGAAGCTGCATTCTTAGTGAGAGGAGGGACAGTGTAGCTGCTGCTGATTTAATAGGGAAATCGATAGCTAGGCTAGTGTATTCAGTGTCCACTACACTCCTGAAGGACTCATCTGATCTCTGCTGTAAGGACAGCACCCCAAAAAGCCCTTTTTAGGGCTAGAACATCAGTCTGCTTTTTTTTTTTTTCCTGTGTAATCTAATTGCAGTTGCCTGCCTGCCAGCATGTGTGTCAGGCTCACAGCATATTCTGTGTCCACTTGCCCAGTGCCACCACTCATATCTGCTGTAACAGTAGTGTACATTTAAAAAAAACAACACTTTTTTGACTGTGTTAAATAATAACAGTCAGTTTCCTTCACACGTGTGCGTTTCAGTGCCTGCCAGGGCACAGTGTCACCCCAGTGCAACTCATATCTGGTGTAACAGTAGTGTACATTTAAAAAAACAACACTTTTTTGACTGTGTTAATTAATAGCAGTCAGTTTCCTTCACACGTGTGCGTTTCAGTGCCTGCCAGGGCACAGTGTCACCCCAGTGCAACTCATATCTGGTGTAACAGTAGTGTACATTTAAAAAAAACAACACTTTTTTGACTGTGAAATCATAGCAGTCAGTTTCCTTCACATGTGTGCGTCTCAGTGCCTGCCAGGGCACAGTGTCACCCCAGTGCAACTCATATCTGGTGTAACAGTAGTGTACATTTAAAAAAAACAACACTTTTTTGACTGTGAAATAATAGCAGTCAGTTTCCTTCAAACGTGTACGTTTCAGTGCCTGCCTGCCAGGGCACAGTGTCACACCAGTGCCACCACTCATATCTGTTGTAACAGTAGTGTACATTTAAAAACAACAACACTTTTTTGACTGTGAAATAATAGCAGTCAGTTTCCTTCACATGTGTGCGTTTCAGTGCCTGCCTGCCAGGGCACAGTGTCACACCAGTGCAACTCATATCTGGTGTAACAGTAGTGTACATTTAAAAAACAACAACACTGATAGGGGACGTAACAGGGATTAAACTGATAAGAATAGTACTACTTAACACACTACTCCTATCTGGTGGCACATTAGATTGCACGCGCAGTGCCCCAAATTTGAATTAGGAGGACTGACCAAGCATCTTTTTCCATCTCCCGGTTCCTAAAATCGATGCCATATACACGTCCCCTGATAGGGGACGTAACAGGGATTAAACTGATAAGAATAGAACTACTTAACACACCACTCCGATCTGGTGGCACATTAGATTGCACGCGCAGTGCCCTAAATTTGAAGTAGGAGGACCGACCAAGCATCTTTTTCCATCTTCCGGTTCCTAAAATCGATGCCATATACACGTCCCCTGATAGGGGACGTAACAGAGATTAAACTGATAAGAATAGTACTACTTAACACACCACTCCTATCTGGTGGCACATTAGATTGCACGCGCAGTGCCCCAAATTTGAAGTAGGAGGACTGGCCAAGCATCTTTTTCCATCTCCCGGTTCCTAAAATTGATGCCATATACACGTCCCCTGATAGGGGACGTAACAGGGATTAAACTGATAAGAATAGTACTATTTAACACACCACTTCTATCTGGTGGCACATTAGATTGCACGTGCAGTGCCCCAAATTTGAAGTAGGAGGACCGACCAAGCATATTTTTCCATCTCCCGGTTCCTAAAATCTATGCCATATACATGTCCCCTGATAGGGGACGTAACAGGGATTAAACTCATAAGAATAGAACTACCTAACACACCACTCCTATCTGGTGGCACATTAGATTGCATGCGCAGTGCCCCAAATTTGAAGTAGGAGGACCGGCCAAGCATCTTTTTCCATCTCCCGGTTCCTAAAATTGATGCCATTTACACGTCCCCTGATAGGGGACGTAACAGGGATTAAACTGATAGGAATAGTACTACTTAACACACCTTATAATAATGCAGAGAGAGGCAATACAGAGAGAGGAGTCTGAAGAAGAGGAGTCAGAGGAGGAAGGTGGCTTTGAGGAGGTGGAAGACCAAACACAGCAGGCGTCCCAGGGGCCTTGTTGTCACCTTTCGGGAAACCTTGGTGTTGTACGTGGCTGGGTGTAGGAAGAGACCTTCAATGACATCAGTGAGGACAAGGAACGGGACATGGCTAGCTTGGTATCCAACCTTGTGCAAATGGGAAGTTTGCGGTTGTGCAAATGGACTGTTTGCGGTTGTTTGCGGTGCGTTAAACGGGGAGTTTGGTCTGTCACTGTGAAGCGGGCGTAACCCTTACACTACCTGATCGATACAACATCATACCTGATGTTTTAAAGCACGTTATTCCAAACAATTTAGGATTCTTAGGAATGTTAGGTGATTTATGCCCTTTATGGATTAAAACCAGACTCTGCATCAACTATGTAATTTTCCATGGGAGTTTTGCCATGGATCCCCCTCCGATATGCCACAGTCCAGGTGTTAGTCCCCTTGAAACAATTTTCCATCACTATTGTGGCCAGAAAGAGTCCCTGTGGGTTTTAAAATTTGCCTGCCTATTGAAGTCTATGACGGTTCGCCCGTTCGCGAACAGTTGTGGAAGTTCGCGTTCACCGTTCGCGAACCCAAATTTTTATGTTCGCGACATCAATCCTCATTTACTAAGTTCTTATTTTGTTTGCTAATATATATATATACAGATTATATATATATATATATATATATATATATATATATATATTTATTTATACTCTTTACTTGGGTTATTTCCATTGCACTAAATTGCTGTATTTCTTATTACCAAGTGTTAAGTCTCATATCATTTGGTGTTTGAATGCTACAGCTACACAACAAACTATTTATAAAATAGACCTATGTTAAACATTACAGTCATTACAATATATGAGTTTGAACCTCCAGGGCACTGCTAGTGCATCTATTAGACCCGCTTGGGGATCTCTGGACCCGTATCAGGGTAGCTTGGTATTGAGACTGGACACCATGAGATCTATTTCTGGCATCCCCCACTTGCTACATATCTCTGCAAACACCTTGGGATGGAGAGACCACTCCCCTGGGTGGAAGGATTGCTTGCTGAGAAAATCCGCCTCCCAGTTGTCCACACCTGGAATGTGGATCACTGACAGCAAACAGCTGGGGCCTCCGCCTACTTCAGAATCTGAGATACTTCCTTCATCGCCAAGGAACTTCTTGTTCCCCCCTGAAGGTTGATGTAAGCCACCGAGGATATATTATCTGATTGGAATATGATAAACTGGGACAAACCCAGAAGTGGCCAAGACTTCAAGTTCCAAAATTGATCGGGTGGGAGGACTCTGCCTAAGTCCACAACCCTTGTGCCTTCCTGGCACCCCAAACAGCTCCCCAACCAGATAGACTTGTGTCCGTAGCCACAATCTCCCAGGATAGTCTTAAGAAGCACGTCCCTCGGGACAGATGATCTGGACAGAGCTACCAAAATAGCGATTCTCTTGACCGGCTGTCTAATACAATCTGTAGAGACAGATCAGAATGATCGCCGTTCCACTGTCTCAGCATACACAGTTGTAAAGGTCTGAGAGGAAACCTGGCAAAAGGAATGATGTCCATGCAAGACACCATAAGACCAATCACCTCCATACACTGAGCCACACAGGAACTCAAGGAGGTCCGGAGGGCAAGACATGCCGAAGATAGCTTGCAACGTCTCTGGTCTGTTAGAAATATTCCTCATGGATATGGAGTCTATTATAGTACCCATGAATTCCACCCTGGTACTTAGGATAAGAGAACTCTTTTCCAAGTTTATCTTCCATCCATGTGCTAGAAGAAGACTGAGAAGGGACTCCAAGTACTCTTCCGTAAGACGAAAAAATGGTGCTTGCACCAGAATATCATCCAAGTATGGGGCTATTGTAATACCCTGAGTTCTGGCAATGGCTAGAAGAGCCTCCAGAACCTTCGTAAGGATTCTTGGAGCAGTAGCTAGGCCAAACGGAATGGCAATGAACTGGAAGTGCTGGTCCAGGAATGCAAACCTCAGGAACTGAAAGTGTTCCCTAAGGATTGGAACATGAAGGTAAGCATCCTTCAGATCTATAGTGGTCATAAACTGGCCTTCCTGAACTAAACGAAGAATGGACCTTATCGTCTCCATTTTGAAGGAAGAGACACTGAGAAATTTGTTTAAGCACTTTAGGTCCAGAATGGGGCAGAAAGTTCCCTCCTTCTTTGAGACCACAAAAAGGTTTTAAAAAAAAAACCCCCAAACCTCTTTCTTTGATAGGCACCGGGACAACAACTCCTTAGGAGGATAGGTCCCGAATGCACCCTAGAAAGGCATCCCTCTTTTCTGGTCTTGTAGACAGGTTCAAGAGTAGGAATCTGCCCCTGGGCGGATGAGATTTGAAGCCTATCTTGTATCCCCGAGTACGACCTCCAGGACCCACGGATCCTGTACATCCCTGAACCAAGCGTCTAAAAAAAGAGACAGTCTGCCCCCTACACGATCCAATCCCGGATCGGGGGCTGCCCCTTCATGCCGATTTGTTTTCGGCAGGCTTCTTATTCTGCTTGGACTAATTCCAGGACTGATTGTTGTCATTGTCAGAACGAAAATTATAAGATTGTCGTCCCTTAGACTTGTTCTTCTATCTTGCGGTAGGAAGGCACCCTTGTCCCTGGTAACCGTAGAAATAATGGAGTCCAGACATGGACCCAATAAAATCTCTCCCTTGAAGGGAAGAGAAAGGAGTCTGGACTTAGAAGTCATATCCGCAGACCAAGACTTCAACCAGAGCACCTGGCGGGCTAGGACCGCAAAGCCAGAGGCCTTTGCATTTAGGTGAAGAATTTGCATGTTCGCATCACAGATAAAAGAATTAGAAATTCTCAGAGCTTTAATCCTGTCTTGAATATCCTCAAGGGGAGACTCCACCTCAATGAGTTCCCACAAAGAGTTGCACCAGTAGGTAGCTGCTCCAGTAATCATAACAACTGCAGCCTCCGGTTGAAGCAAAAATCCAGTATGTTGAAAGATCTTTCTCAGAAAGGTTTCCATTTTCTTATCCATCCTCCTCAAGAGGTATAGTAGTACGCTTAGCAAGCGTAGAGATAGCACAATCCACCTTAGGAATGGAGCCCCACAAATCTAATTGAGAGTCTGGGACCAGGAACAACTTTTTTTAAAGTAGACGAGGGGGAAAAGGATGATCCAATTCTTTCCCATTCGTTGTTAATAATGTTTGCCATTTTAGCTGGTGCAGGAAAAGTCAAAGGAACTTTCCTGTCTTTGTAAACTCTGTCTAATTTAGATATCATAGGTTCTTCAGGCAGCACGGCCTCTGGAACCTCTAACGTAAACAGAACCTCCTTTAATAAAAAATAAAAGTGAAAGAACAAGGGGATATGGGAACGCGCTGTACAAAACAGCATATGAGAGGTAAAGAACTATATAAGGAATGTGGATAACACAAGAGTATAATAAAAAAAGTTTATATTTGTTTATAATTGTATTACAATAAGCGATGCCGGCATCTGTTACAAAGTAAAATAGTACAATTAAAATAGGATAAGAATCAACATAAAATATAAAACATCAGTGTGTAGTGCTGTAAGTAACTATAAAAATAATAATATGTTGCAAAGTAACACAATGTTAAAATTTAAACAGAGTCAATGTTACCGTCCTTTCACAATCAGGCCAGTGATTAGAGTGTCTAATCCAGCTGTTTATATGAATGCAGGTATGACTTGGAAAATTCCCTCTGCGTTGTTTTTAAAACAGCGAAAAACTTGCAAGAATCTTCTGGCTTGTATCCAATGACTGTGAGTTAAATTTCAAAGACACATTCACAGCCGTATTTGCGGGATGTCCCGTGCTGTGGACCGGTTCCGGTCAGGAGGTCAAAGTGCAGGAGTAATAATAAGCAACGACAGACTTCGTTTCTTTGAAGTAAAAATGAATCAGACTGCTTTTAACAAATGTGGGTCATGGGTGGGAATTACGCATATAGAGTCAATTCATATATTAAAGAGGCTCAATGCACCACACCTACCGCATATGTAAGTCAAGCAGTTGTATTGCAAGTGAAGTTTGTAACAGTGTCCATATTATTCAGATTCCAGTGCTGGACAGAAGAAAGTAGATCATGGGTATGATGGTATTTCCAGGAAAAAAACAACTCTGTGAATTAGAGTTGGTCTCAACCACCTTACCTACTACTTAATTTCACAAGTTATGAGCAAATTTCTACGTGTTTCAGCCTAGTCAGGCCTTTATCAAGATATCTTGATAAAGGCCTGACTAGGCTGAAATGCGTAGAAATTCAACCTAGTCAGGCCTTTATCAAGATATCTTGATAAAGGCCTGACTAGGCTGAAACGCGTAGAAATTTGCTCATAACTTGTGAAATTAAGTAGTAGGTAAGGTGGTTGAGACCAACTCTAATTCACAGAGTTGTTTTTTCCTGGAAATACCATCATACCCATGATCTACTTTCTTCTGTCCAGCACTGGAATCTGAATAATATGGACACTGTTACAAACTTCACTTGCAATACAACTGCTTGACTTACATATGCGGTAGGTGCGGTGCATTGAGCCTCTTTAATATATGAATTGATTCTATATGCGTAATTCCCACCCATGACCCACATTTGTTAAAAGCAGTCTGATTCATTTTTACTTCAAAGAAACGAAGTCTGACGTTGCTTATTATTACTCCTGCACTTTGACCTCCTGACCGGAACCGGTCCACAGCACGGGACATCCCGCAAATACGGCTGTGAATGTGTCTTTGAAATTTAACTCACAGTCATTGGATACAAGCCAGAAGATTCTTGCAAGTTTTTCGCTGTTTTAAAAACAACGCAGAGGGAATTTTCCAAGTCATACCTGCATTCATATAAACAGCTGGATTAGACACTCTAATCACTGGCCTGATTGTGAAAGGACGGTAACATTGACTCTGTTTAAATTTTAACATTGTGTTACTTTGCAACATATTATTATTTTTATAGTTACTTACAGCACTACACACTGATGTTTTATATTTTATGTTGATTCTTATCCTATTTTAATTGTACTATTTTACTTTGTAACAGATGCCGGCATCGCTTATTGTAATACAATTATAAACAAATATAAACTTTTTTATTATACTCTTGTGTTATCCACATTCCTTATATAGTTCTTTACCTCTCATATGCTGTTTTGTACAGCGCGTTCCCATATCCCCTTGTTCTTTTTCTATTTTGGTTTGATGTTAGGAGGTACACTTACCTTTTGGGAACAGCATTTGAGATTTGAGCGTTGTATCTTATACCTACCCTGTTGTTTTGATTAAAAAATAAAAGTGCTCAATCTTAAATCTAAAGGACGGTTCCTCCACAGCAGGAGGCTTAGGACTCAGAGCCAGAATGTTCACCCTCTGAAGCTTCAAAGGTTAACTCATCATCGGATAACTGGGACATAATAGCTAAATCCGATAAATATTTGGATGACTCCGGGTCAGGAGAGCTATGTTTAACCTTTCTCTTGCGTTTGTTAGAGCAAAGTAATGCACTGAGGGCCGCAGACAATGCCGTTTGTAAGACCTCCTCCAGATGGAGGATTAGACGTGCTACGGGGAACTGCATATGGAGTGGATAATGTAGCAAGGGTAGTAATCTTATGGGACGCTGAGTCCTGAGAGGTAGAAGGCTCAGAGGGACTAATAGCCTTAGCAGGCTTGTCTCCCTTCTTAGACTTTATAATGGTGTTAAGGCATGTGGAACATAATTGAGTTGGCGGGAAAACCTTGGCCTCCTCACAATATAAACACGTATGATTTAGTAAAGAAGAAGTACCCTCTAACATGTCAGAGTCCTCCATAGCTCAGGTTAAACTCACAGAAGGACACAAATAAAAATGTCTGTTTTTTTTTATATATACTTCCAATGGCTGGGGCACTCACCACCTCCTAGACCCAGACAGTTAACAGAGGAAATGCTCTTCTCAGATTGAAGTCTCAGCCAGAATGGAGGAAATGAACATAGACCACATGCTATAAAAAGTACAGCAAGTTAATAGGAGCTGTGCAACACTTTCAAAAACGAAAGTAAAACCTGTTTGTTCCAGCCAAAAAACACAGTCTATGAGCCCAGAAAATAAAATCACACAAAGCAGCATGTAAATAATGAATATACTGATTAATTAACCCCAACTGTTCCATAAACCTCCTCAGAGGATATTAACCCTGGATCCTATAAAGGTATAAAGAAGCCACACTGTGACCCTGTTATAGCGTTTTATGTGTAAAAAATTGAAACAATCTTACCTCCAGGATCCATGCTGTGGAACAGAACACAGCCTCTCAAGTCTGACAGTCTTATAGCAGCACTCCTGACATGGACTTGAGTGAGAAAAAGCAGGCAGTGAAACTCGTCAACACTGATTGCTTAGGAGCTGTTAGCAGTAGTCTGGATGGTTTCGCAGGAAAAATCCCTGCATCCCCAAACTCTAACTTTAATCAATACTCTCACTGAGAGGTTGACATGACTACTTAAAACTCCAGTCCTATCTCGAAGGGCAGATACCCTTTTCTTCTTAAAAGGGAAGAGTCCACAGCTGCATTCATTACTTTTGGGAAATACAGTACCTGGCCACCAGGAGGAGGCAAAGACACCCCAGCCAAAGGCTTAAATACCTTCCCCACTTCCCTCATCCCCCAGTTATTCTTTGCCTTTCATCACAGGAGGTTGGCAGAGAAGTGTCAGAAGTTTGAGATAGGCTCTTATGGAGGGTAGTACTCTTTGCAATGGGACTGGAGTTTTAAGTAATCCTGTTAGTCTCTCAGTGAGAGCATGGATCAAAGTTAGAGTCCAGAGATGCAGGGAGAGTTTTCCTGCGAACCCATCCCGACTCATATTGACAGCTCCTTGGTAATCAGCATTGAGTTTCTTTGCCTACCTTTCTTCACTCAAGTCCATGTCAGAAGCGAGGCTACTATCTGTCATACTTGAAGGGCCGTGTTCCTGTTCCACGGCATAGATTCTGGTAAGATCGTTTAATTTGTTTTTCAAGATGGGAATGTATTGTTGACGAAACAAGGTAGGGTCTCAGTGGGACTCATTTTATCTTAATAAGGAATCATGGGTTAATATCTCCTGAGGGGGGGTTATTGAACAGGGGGGACTATAATCATGTTTGTTATATGGTTCTATCTGCAAATGTGTAGCTATACCTAGGCTCATGGCCTGTACAGAACATAACGGCCTTCTTTCAATGACGCGATCTCTCAGGATTGCGCACCCTTTTTGTGACTGACACGGTGCACATTGTGACGGGTGCGGTTACATTGTTTTTCACTTCCGTATGCTGACTGTGTGTGACCGAGAGAGTCTAGCTTGTGGGTTGTCTGGTTCACAGGAGGTGGTGAGTGCCCCTACCATTGGGGGTATCAAGATGCCAGTTAGTTTTTGTAATTTTTGTAATCCCAAGATTATGGAGGATTCTGATATGTGAGACACGGATGTCTCCGATACGGAGAATGCGTCTTGTGATGAATATGAAATGGCCCGGCTAATCAATGCCCATCAGTTATGTACCGATTGCTGTTTTAGAGTACTCTCTTCTCCCAAATCTGGGAGCTTAGAGTGCGTTGAGTCATCCGCCTCTGAGGTTTCCATGACTCGTGAGGCACTTGCCCAAGACCCTTTCCTGGCTACGCACGCAGGTGTCCCTATGGCCTTTGCTCCTCCGAAGAGTGGCTTGTTTCCGCCGGAGGTTATGGCACGGTTCCGAATGGCCATTTCTAATGCGCTGACTCATTTATATCTCCCAAGTGAAGTATTTCTAAGATACTCTCCATGTTCTGTTAACCAAGGCCCGTCGAGCGTTGGATTACCCAATTCAGTTAGGCCTTCTGGGGAAGCCCAATCTCGGGGCCAGGGTCTTCAGTAGATCCGTTATAGACTGACTCGTCTTTGTGTTCTTTTAAGACATGTTTTCGCAAAGTTGGAGGATCACAGTCCTAGTGGGCCGAGGGATCCGAGGCCTTAGAATGGATGGCAAAATTGATATGACGTTTGGGGATAAAGCCAATCTCCTTAACGTCTCTGTTTTTTTCTTTATGTTTTCGGCTCCAGTTCTGAGCTTGGGTGAATGGGGCTTCTAATCGGCTGGTCCTGTTGTCGTTTTCATTCACCTTGGGCGTTTACCCGATGGGTGCTACCTTCATTTTATTTTTTGAACTGGATGGATGTGTTTAATTTGTTTTCCTTAAGCTCATGTCTGTTAGATTTTCATTATGAACATTCTTTTCTGGAACCGATACTTGCGACTAGTGGTCACGTGGGCACTCCCTCGGAAGTTGCGCACTTGATTATTAGAATTATGTTTTCTAGTTCATTTATCGATCCTTCGAGATGAATTTTCTTGGACCTTGAGCAGTTTGGGAGTGTCCTTATACCAGGCTAGTACTGGTAGGACACTTTTTCAGCTGTTACTAGGGTTCATGTCACCTTCGTGGTGCTAATTAAATCCTGTTGGATTCTGAATGTCACTTGGCCTATTCTATGGACTCTGGGCTCGGATCCTACCGAAGTATGAGGTCTGTTGTTTATATGCAACCCCTGCGGACGGAGAGTTGTGAGTGCCAATCTAAGGTTGGTTGGTTCGGGCTACTCGCCTGGGATACGGATCTGTTTTTGCAGACGGCATCATGGTTCTTCGGGTCCCTGGGGACTCAGAACCATTATTTCCATTCTTTGGAAGTTGGGAGATGTGTGTGACCTTTGTGGTCTGGTGTGCCGAGTGATTACCGATTTGAGTTTCACTTGAAGTTCTTCCGGGCGCTGATTCTTTAGCCTATTAAGCATTTTTCTTGCGGTGGTGGAGTCTCATTCTTCCCACTTTGGGTGGATCATCTGGTCTGGATGCGCGGGCATGTTTTTCTTTCTCTATTCTGAGTTGTGTTACTCTTAGAGGTGCCTGCCTTCTGGGTGGCGGCTATGGCTCCAGCGTTTGCCTGCTTAAAGTAGTTTACTTGGAAGATAGATCCTTCTGGGATCTCTAACTGTTGTCTATTCCATTTTATACCCTTGGTCTGATCACGATTTTCGAAGTTCAGGTGTCTTGCATTTGGGATGGCGAGCAAGGCCCTGGGTTATCATTCGCCTTCGGGTGTTGATGCTACCCTGCCTGTGTGTGTAACACGTGTTGCCGCTTGCCTACGAGATTTCTTTTTGATCCATTTGCACTGGGTTCTGAATTGTAGACTGTTCAGGAGTTCTTGGTGACTCTTGGGTTGAGGCTATTGCTAGATCACCAAGTCTATGGATTTGTAGGAGTGTCAGGGTGCCAGGAATCAGACTAAGATGAGAAGTGCAAAAATAATCACATCTTTATTAATAACAAAAAATAATAAAAAGTCCACAAGTCAAATAACAAGCCAGGAGTCAAAGCCAGAGCTGGTAGTCAGACAGGCCGAATCAGGAGCCAAAGCGAATAGTCAGATGAGCCAAGTCAGGAACCAAAGCGAGTAGTCAGACGAGCCGGAATCAGGAACAAGGAGAACAGCAGAGTCAGGAACAAGCCAGGGATCAGGAACCAGGAGGGATGTCAGACAGCCAGGTAATACACAGGAACTGGAACTCACAAACAGGTCTGAGACAACGCAAGGGCAAAGCATACTGAACAGAGGCCCTTTAAATAATAAGTGATGACATCATAATTCTGAGACTGCAACCTGTCTCACACGGATAATGTACACCAGTCTGACCATAACAGGGCGTGCAGGAAATGAGCAGCATCACACACTCTGCACCAGATTCAGCAAGAGAGTTGAGTAAAATGGCTGCCAGCAGCACATGGCAACAAAGCAGGGAAAAAACCCTGACAGTACCCTCCCCTCAACGACCCCTCCCCCGCGGGAGGACAAAAGGCTTATTTGGGAAACGGGCATGGAAGGCACGAAGGAGAGCAGGAGCATGAACATCAGAGGAGGGAACCCACAAACGCTCCTCCAAACCGTAGCCCCTCCAGTGAACCAAATACTGTACGCGGCCCCTGGACATATGAGAGTCAATAATGCTGCTGACCTCATATTCTTCATGGTTGTAACAAAGATAGGATGGGGATGAGGCAACACAGTGGTAAACCAATTACAAACCAATGGTTTCAAGAGGGAGACATGAAAAACATTGGAGATGAGCATTGCAGGAGGAAGGTCAAGAGTGTAGGCCACAGGATTGACCTGTCTGAGTATTCAAAAAGGACCAACATAAAGGGGAGCCAGTTTATTGGAAGGCACACAAAGGTTAAAGTTGCGGGAGGACAGCCAAACCCTCTCACCAACCTGGTAGGAAGGCACGGGCAGACGCCTACGGTCAGCCTGGAACTTTTGGCGCTGCATAGAACGATGAAGGCAATCCTGTATCTGCACCCACGTGGAACGGAGTTGCCGGAGATGCTCCTCCAAAGCCAGAATACCTTGAGACATGAATGAATCAGGCAACAAGGATGGTTGAAACCCATAATTCGCCATGAACGGGGATAACTGGAAGCATTAATAGCACTATTACGAGCAAACTCTGCCCAAGGTAACAGTTCAGACCAATTATTGTGGTGATCTGAGACATAGCAACAGAGGAACTGTTCCTGAGCTTGATTAGACCATTCCGCAGCCCCATTGGATTTTGTGATATGCCGAGGAGAAGGAAAGCTGGATCCCCATTTGAGCACAAAAGGAACGTCAAAATCTGGAGACAAACTGGCTACCCTGGTCCGACACTATCTCCTTGGGTAACCCATGTAAACAGAAGACCTCCCGGGCAAAAATTGAAGCAAGCTCCTGAGCGGTAGGCAGCTTCTTCAAGGGAATGCAATGTGACATTTTAGAAAAATGGTCAACCACCATAAGGATAACAATATTGCCACTGGAAACGGAGAGCTTGACAATGAAGTCCATGGAAAGATGTGTCCAAGGATGCTCACCATTAGCAATAGGAAGAAGACGACCCACAGGAAGACATCGAGGAGTCTTATTCTGTGCACAAACTGAGTAGGAGGCAACATACGCAGGAGGTGCATTGGTTTGTACAGTCAGGATCTCCTCCAAGCAAGAAGTCAAATTAGTACGTATGGTAGCCAAAATATGGTCAGGAGGTATAACTGGAGTAGGTACAGACTCCTCCTTGGACAGAGGCGAAAATTGTCGAGCCCTAACATTCTTACTACCAGGCAGGTAGGAGACCAAATTATTTAAACAGAGACAAAAAAAGCGCCCATCTGGCCTGTCGGGGCAACAAACGTTTTGCTTCAGATAGATAAGTTAAATTCTTGGGGTCAGTAAGAATGAGCACTGGTACGCTAGAACCCTCGAGAAGATGCCTCCATTCCTTGAGTGCCAAAATTATGGACAGTAATTCCCTGTCGCCAATTTCATAATTGCACTCCACTGGAGACAATTTCTTAGAGAAGAAACCGCACGGATGCAAGGAACCGTTAGGCGTAGGACATTGAGACAAGAGGACACCTACTCCAGTCTCAGACGCATCGACCTCAAGAACAAAAGGCAGGACAGGGTTAGGATGAGCCAGAACTGGAGCGGCAGCAAAGGCAGTCTTAAGACTATCAAAGGCCTTAATGGCAGTAGGTGACCAATGGAGTGGATCATTCTCTTTACGGGTCATGACTGTGATAGGTTTGACCAAGGAAGAAAAGTTTTTAATAAACTTTCTATAGTAATTGGCAAAGCCCAAAAAACGTTGAATAGTCCGAAGACCAACTGGGCGAGGCCACTGCAGAACTATAGACAACTTGTCAGGATCCATTGAGAACCCTGCAACAGAGATAACATAACCTAAGAAGGTTACTGAGTTTGATGGAACTCACATTTCTCGAATTTACAAAACAGGCCATTCTTACGTAGTCTCTGAAGAACCCGTGTAACATCAGAACGATGAGCCTCAAGTGTGGGTGAGTGTATGAGGAAGTCGTCTAAGTACACTACAACACACTGTTGCAACATATCTCGTAGGACATCATTAATAAATTCCTGGAAAACAGCAGGAGCATTACATAGGCCAAAGGGCATTACAAGATATTCATAATGCCTGGTGTTAAATGCTGTTTTCCATTTGTGGCCCTCCTTGATCCTAACAAGATTGTACGCTCCTCTCAAATCAAGTTTAGAAAAGAATGTAGCTCCCTTGAGGCGGTCAAAGAGTTCCGTAATGAGAGGAATAGGGTTAGCATTCTTAATAGTAAGACGATTAAGACCCCTATAATCGATGCATGGTCTTAACTCGCCACCCTTTTTCTTCACAAAGAAGAAGCCAGCCCCTGCAGGAGAGCAGGATTTGCAGATAATCCCCCGTGACAGAGCATTGGCAACATACTCCTCCATAGCACAACTCTCCACAACAGACAGAGGGTAAACCCGGCCTCGAGAAGGAATGAGGAGGCATTGTACCGGCACGCACCTTGTCAAAAATGTCTAGGAATTCTCGGTACTCCTCTGGCAATTGAGATACCAAAGAAGTGCACAAGACTTTAACTGGTTTCTGAAGACAAGTGAAAATACATTGCAGAGACCATGACAATTTTGGATCTGCGCCAATCGAGACTGGGATTGTGCTTTTGGAGCCAGGGATAACCCAGAACAACTGGAAAATGCAGAGAGTTTATCACCTGGAGCTGGAGGGTTTCAAAATGTAGAGCCCCAACAGCCATGGATAATGGAGCGGTTTTGTGAGTAACGAGTGCGGGCTGAAGGGGCCTGCCATCAATGGCCTCAATAGCAAGCGGAAAAGAATGTAGCTCCCTTGAGGCGGTCAAAGAGTTCCGTAATGAGAGGAATAGGGTTAGCATTCTTAATAGTAAGACGATTAAGACCCCTATAATCGATGCATGGTCTTAACTCGCCACCCTTTTTCTTCACAAAGAAGAAGCCAGCCCCTGCAGGAGAGCAGTATTTGCGGATAATCCCCCGCGACAGAGCATTGGCAACATACTCCTCCATAGCACAACTCTCCACAACAGACAGAGGGTAAACCCGGCCTCGAGAAGGAATGAGGAGGCACTGTACTGGCACGCACCTTGTCAAAAATGTCTAGGAATTCTCGGTACTCCTCTGGCAATTGAGATACCAAAGAAGTGCACAAGACTTTAACTGGTTTCTGAAGACAAGTGAAAATACATTGCAGAGACCATGACAATTTTGGACCTGCACCAATCGAGACTGGGATTGTGCTTTTGGAGCCAGGGATAACCCAGAACAACTGGAAAATGCAGAGAGTTTATCACCTGGAACTGGAGGGTTTCAAAATGTAGAGCCCCAACAGCCATGGATAATGGAGCGGTTTTGTGAGTAACGAGTGCGGGCTGAAGGGGCCTGACATCAATGGCCTCAATAGCAAGCGGAACAGACCGAGGCAAAACAGGAATGGAGTGCTTTGATATAAAAGCACTGTCAATGAAATAGCCCGCAGCACTGGAGTCAACAAGAGCCTGGGTGACTATGGAGGAGTCCACCCAGGAAAGGACAACCGTGACCAAAGGTTTCTCCTTTAGCGGTTCCGGGGAAGAGGATAAACCACCCAAGGTCTGCCCCCGACAGGACCTTAGGTGCGAGCATTTCCCGGCTGTGTAGGACAAGACTTTAAAAGGTGGCCCTGTAACCCACAATAGAGGAAGAGCCCCTCCCTCCTCCTAAAAGGCAGCAACTTCATCTTTAATCGCATCAGAGAGTCCATGAAAGAAGGCGGCAACAAGGGCTTCATTGTTCCAACCTACCTCTGCGGTAAGCATACGGAACTCAATGGCATACTGAGCAACAGATCTTGTACCTTGCTGAATGGACATGAGTTGTTTAGCAGCAGAGGAGGAGCGAGCCGGAACATCAAATACCCTTCGAAAGGAGGACACAAATTCAGGGTAATTTGAAATCACAGGTTTATTAGTCTCCCACAAGGGATTAGCCCAGGCAAGAGCTGTGTCAGAGAGTAACGAGATGAAAAATCCCACCTTAGATCTGTCAGAGGGAAATGCCTGAGGTAACATCTCAAATTAAATGCTCACCTGGTTCAAAAACCCTCTGCACTGAATAAGATCACCTCCATATCGCTGAGGTAGAGGTGCAGAACCGGACATGCTCCTGGTAGGACTAGGTGCAGCAGCAGAAACAAGAGCAGCCACAACTTGCGGGACACTTTGGTCCAAATGTGCAGTGAGAGTCAGCAGGGTTTGCAGGGCTAGTGCAAATTGATCCAAACGGTGATCCTGTTCATCCATCCTGGAAATGATGGTAGATAAAGGTGGATTATTAGCACCATCAGGATTCATGGCCTTTGCGTAATGTCAGGGTGTTAAGAATCAGACTGAGACAAGAAGTGCAAAAATAATCACACCTTTATTAATAACAAAAAATTCTAAAAAGTCAAATAACAAGCCAGGAGTCGAAGCCAGAGCTGGTAGTCAGATGATTCGAGTCAGGAGCCAAAGCGAATAGTCAGACGAGCTGAGTCAGGAACCAAAGTGAGTAGTCAGACGAGCTGGAATCAGGAACAAGGAGAACAGCAGAGTCAGGAACAAGCCAGGGATCAGGAACCAGGAGGGATGTCAGACAGCCAGGTAATACATAGGAACTGGAACTCACAAACAGGTCTGAGACAACGCAAGGGCAAAGAATACTGAACAGAGGCCCTTTAAATAATAAGTGATGACATTACAATTCTGAGACTGCAACCTGTCTCACACGGATGATGTACACCAGTCTGACCATGAGGGCGTGCAGGAAATGAGCAGCATCACACACTCTGCACCAGACTCAGCAAGAGAGGTGAGTAAAATGGCTGCCAGCAGCACATGGCAAACAAAGAAGGGAAAAAACCCTGACAAGGAGGCAGTTTAGGGTTCCTCTGGAAGTTGGATCTTTCGATTGACCCATTGTCGAGGACCCTGGCCTTGGTCTATGTCTCTCCATGGATGGGTGTGGACGATTCGGTTTCACACTAGATATTTGTGGTCCCGCAGGCCTCTCTTGTAGGGGCTGGGGCTCTATGAGAGATGCCTATCTGACTGTGGCTTAGGCTTTAGGTCTTTCTGACGGGTCCATACTGGTCTTTCGGTGCATTTAAGATGTTCCTGTAGACTCCAGGTGTCTTTCAACTGGGTTGGCGATATAGCCGAAGGGTCTCACCTCTATGGTAGGGTATTTTTCCGTTGTTTTTATTCCATTCTCTTCTAGAGTGGGGGTTGGGTTCTCCGAGTTTGGAGTTACCTTAGTATCTGTGGAGTCCTGTGGGTCCTTGGTTCTTGCCTTGCAGTTTTTTTTCCCTTCTTGTGTTTCAGGATCCTGGAAGGGGAGCTGCAATGTAGTGTCTGGTTCCTCCATTCCTGCAGCGGGAGGCTGAGGGTTTGCTCCCTTTGTTGCTTCTGCTATGTGTTGGATCTGTTATATGGATGCTGAGGGTCTGAGGGCCTTCTTCCCTTGGGAAGTGTTCCTTTTTTGACAAAGACAGCGTGTAGGGGGTCTTGTACTCAAGCACAATGTCTATCCTGACTCACAGTAGCATGCAATTTGTAGCAGCGGTCTAACTGGGGACTTTGTTCCTCGTTGATCCTTCCTTTCTCTTCCAGAAGTCTGGGACTCTTGTCTTCGGTCTTTTGCCTAGCCTTTGGGCTGGGACCGTTATCCTGGAGGGAAGGTTGGGGATCGGTTACTCTATGCAGTGTTGACCATTTTCTTAGTATTGGTCCTCTCCTTTGAGGGAGGACTTTGGATGTCCTCCTCTTTTCTACTGGCATCTGGTGCCAGGAGGGGGCGCTCCTTGGAGCCGCTATTTGGAGGGCTATTAGCCCCTGGAAGGTTTGCAGTTGGAACCATCTACAGCTATTTGCTCTGTGATGGTGCAACTAGCTACAGCTAATTGCACTTGTCTGGATTCTAACAAGCTTTGAAGCGCCTTTAGGTGGATTGGGTTAGCAATGGTGAGTCAGCCTTCCTCCTGTTCCTGTTCAGGTGGTTTAAGGTTCTTTTGGAGAACTCTTTTCTAGCTGCTGGGATAGTTATCCTGTTTCTGCTGTCTCTGCCTCTGTAGACTGCAGGTCTAGATATGTTATGGGGCAACGGGGGACTCATGGTTTTCCTGGGGTACCTTAGGGTAGGGTACAGGATCAGGGAGATGAGAGTGTTCCTCGAGTCCTTTTGGGACATATTTCCCTGTGTATGGATCCTTTTTCTCAGGTCCTTGTGTTTCTAGGGGGTTTTTCTATAGGTGTTGAGTGGGAAAAGTTCCTTTGGATTTTTCCTGGTTTCTGTTTTCCCTTTTTGGGGGCGGATACGATCCTTGACTTTGGCTGGGTACCTTCTTGGGAGTCGTGACCCATGGGGCGGACGCCTCGGAGGTTGCTTAGGCTTGACGGACTCTAGGTCTGCGTGGTTTTTAGTTCGGCTTTGCTGGCAGTGTAACTAATGTGCAGTTAGAAAAAGAGGTTATGTTACTCTGCGCTGATATAGGATAATACTATTAAACCAGTGGGAAAAGGAGATACCCCAACCTCCAAACACTAATCCAAAACCAATATTTAAGATCCCTATCGAGAAGAGAAGGATACTTAAACCCACAGCGCTGTAGATACAGCTTAAAATAGTAACTAAAAAATATTGCTAACACTATTGTTTAGCTGATATATGTATCGAATATATGTCAGATGTAGCAATAATAATGACTCATCAGTGACACATTGACCTAGACAGTGCTGAATGTAGTATATAAAAGGGATATTTAATAGAAATATATGACAACAATAATAAAAAAACAATAATAAAAAACAGCAGCAAAAAAATACGTTGATCATGCGTATTAAATGCTATATGTGTAGCATCCACAGATGATCCGATAATCATATAAACATCAACATTCACAATTACAATCACATGCGATAAACAGAAGGGTCAGGTTACAGTCACTGGAAATCCAAACAACGTCAAATTTTCCCTTGGAGTCAGGAGAAGCTGAAATGAGAATGATCCCAAATCAAAAGAAGAAAGAGAACCACATATAAGGTGTACACTCTTATATACACCGGAATGATTCTCTGGAGTTTGAAGACTTTTCTTTTTCTGTCAACAAGGAATTTGAGCTGAGTTCCTCTGTGAGCCGTAATATTACCGGAGATTCCCCTTTTATTTTAGGATCGATACTGGGTAAAACAACTTGCTCTGGGGATCCAGCAAACAACAGAAGCTGCCCACCAGTTGGTATCCACGTGTTCCTGACCAGCTTCTGTTGTTTGCTGGATCCCCAGAGCAAGTTGTAACCGGACCCTTCTGTTTATCGCATGTGATTGTAATTGTGAATGTTGATGTTTATATGACTATCGGATCATCTGTGGATGCTACACATATAGCATTTAATAAGCCTGATCGACGTATTTTTTTGCTGCTGTTTTTTATTATTGTTGTCATAAATTTCTATTAAATATCCCTTTTATATACTACATTCAGCAGTCTAGGTCAATGTGTCACTGATGAGTCATTATTATTGCTACATCTGACATATATTCGATACATATATAAGCTATACAATAGTGTTAGCAATATTTTTTAGTTACTATTTTAAGCTGTATCTACAGCGCTGTGGGTTTAAGTATCCTTCTCTTCTCGATTGGGATCTTAACTAATGTGCAGTTACCTGGGCTTGTGTTTTCTCTTGTGTCATTTGTACTTAAATTTTAGGGTGTTGAGTAATTCAGGCTGTGGTGCCTTTCAAAGGGGCCGCATTTTGTGCCCACCCCATTGTTTGCATTCAGTGTCCTCTAGCTTGGGTATTGTTTTCCTAAAAGTAATGATTGCAGCTGTGGACTCTTCCCTTTTAAGAAGAAAACATAAATTATGCTTACCTGATAATTTCATTTTCTTCTGAAGGGAAGAGTCCACAGCTCCCGCTCATGTTTTTTCTCTGAGGCGGCTGCAATTTTTTTGTTCTTCTGGCACCTTTTTACACCCTGATATTTCTCCTACTGTTCCTTGTTCCCTCGGCAGAATGACTGGGGGATGAGGGAAGTGGGGGAGGTATTTAAGCCTTTGGCTGGGGTGTCTTTGCCTCCTCCTGGTGGTCAGGTTCTGTATTTCCCAAAAGTAATGAATGCAGCTGTGGGCTCTTCCCTTATGAATAAAATGAAATGATCAGGTAAGCATTATTTATGTTTTTTTCAGGACTCTCTGAATCTTCTGCTCTTCTCTGCCCCCTCCTATCGTGACGAAATGTAAGGAATGAAGCCGTGGACTCTCCCTATCTTAGGAAGGAAATAATATATAAAAGAAGAGCAAAACAGATTTACAAACACATGAAAACAGATCTATTTTCTTACATGACTGTTTTTTTATGAGGGGGTTAACAAAGCTACTAGTAGGGCTGTATATAAATATTGCTATTGGTTCATATACCACTTACATAGAGAATAGTTGCTTATTTTCATTGATAAATAAGTAGTAGATACTAATACAACTGGAGAAATTAATCTTTACATCTCCTCAGCTTGCCCACGGAGGAGCGCAACCCCCCATTTTTTTCAGATGCGCTTCTCTAAAGGCGAGTTGAGGAGAACCCATAGGAGAATTACCCAGAGTATTCTCCTTGTGCTTGATACATTTTTCTCTTTTAGTGTTGTTTTGTTGGTTTATGTTCAAGTTATTTATGAAAAAATGTTTCATTATCATACTTTATGTTACAACAGCAATAAATTTACAGAGCAGAAAACCTTGATCAAGTTCTCTTTCTTCATTTCAACTAATTATTTAGATATTAAAATAAGTTGAAAAAGATAATGGCCCCATTACAGTGGTCTTGAAAGTTTTACTTAATAAAATAAAAATAATAATCCATTCTATAGCAAGAACCACATTGGGTCAGTTGAGTTCATTTAAAAGTATACACAAATAAGTTAATAATTAA
Organism: Bombina bombina; assembly: GCF_027579735.1. Classification (NCBI taxonomy): domain Eukaryota; kingdom Metazoa; phylum Chordata; class Amphibia; order Anura; family Bombinatoridae; genus Bombina; species Bombina bombina. Next base: position 809,442,808 of record NC_069500.1, on the reverse strand, counting down.
AGGACCACTTAATGCAGTAGAATTGCATAATTAACAAGTGCATAATAAAAACATAATTTATGCTTACCTGATAAATTTATTTCTCTTGTAGTGTATTCAGTCCACGGATCATCCATTACTTATGGGATATATTCCCTTCCCAACAGGAAGTTGCAAGAGGATCACCCAAAGCAGAGCTGCTATATAGCTCCTCCCCTCCACGTCATATCCAGTAATTCGACCGAAACAAGACAAGAAAGGAGAAACCATAGGGAGCAGTGGTGACTGGAGTTCTAATTAAAATTTAGATCTGCCTTAAAAAAGACAGGGCGGGCCGTGGACTGAATACACTACAAGAAAAATAATTTATCAGGTAAGCATAAATTATGTTTTCTCTTGTTAAGTGTATTCAGTCCACGGATCATCCATTACTTATGGGATACCAATACCAAAGCTAAAGTACACGGATGATGGGAGGGACAAGGCAGGAACTTAAACGGAAGGAACCACTGCCTGTAGAACCTTTCTCCCAAAAACAGCCTCCGAAGAAGCAAAAGTGTCAAATTTGTAAAATTTTGAAAAAGTGTGAAGTGAAGACCAAGTTGCAGCCTTGCAAATCTGTTCAACAGAGGCCTCATTCTTAAAGGCCCAGGTGGAAGCCACAGCTCTAGTGGAATGAGCTGTAATTCTTTCAGGGGGCTGCTGTCCAGCAGTCTCATAGGCTAAACGTATTATGCTACGAAGCCAAAAGGAGAGAGAGGTTGCCGAAGCTTTTTGACCACTCCTCTGTCCAGAGTACACGACAAACAGGGAAGAAGTTTGACGAAAATCTTTAGTTGCCTGTAAATAGAACTTCAGGGCACGGACTACGTCCAGATTATGCAAAAGACGTTCCTTCTTTGAAGAAGGATTAGGACATAATGATGGAACAACAATCTCCTGATTGATATTCCTGTTAGAAACTACCTTAGGTAAAAACCCAGGTTTAGTACGCAGAACTACCTTGTCTGAATGGAAAATCAGGTAAGGAGAATCACAATGTAAGGCAGATAACTCAGAGACTCTTCGAGCTGAGGAAATAGCCATCAAAAACAGAACTTTCCAAGATAAAAACTTAATATCATTGGAATGAAGGGGTTCAAACGGAACCCCTTGAAGAACTTTAAGAACCAAGTTTAAGCTCCACGGAGGAGCAACAGTCTTAAACACAGGCTTAATCCTAGCCAAAGCCTGACAAAAAGCCTGGACGTCTGGAACTTCTGCCAGACATTTGTGTAAAAGAATAGACAGAGCAGAAATCTGTCCCTTCAACGAACTAGCAGATAAGCCCTTTTCTAAACCTTCTTGTAGAAAAGACAATATCCTAGGAATCCTAACCTTACTCCATGAATAACTCTTGGATTCACACCAATATAAATATTTCCGCCATATCTTATGGTAAATTTTTCTGGTAACAGGTTTCCGAGCCTGTATTAAGGTATCAATAACCGACTCCGAGAAGCCACGCTTTGATAGGATCAAGCGTTCAATCTCCATGCAGTCAGCCTCAGAGAAATTAGATTTGGATGATGGAAAGGACCCTGAATGAGAAGGTCCTGTCTCAGAGGCAGAGACCATGGTGGACAGGACGACATGTCCACTAGGTCTGCATACCAGGTCCTGCGTGGCCACGCAGGTGCTATCAGAATCACTGATGCTCTCTCTTGTCTGATCTTGGCAATCAGTCGAGGTAGCAGCGGAAATGGTGGAAACACATAAGCCATGTTGAAAACCCAAGGGGCTGCTAGAGCATCTATCAGCGCCGCTCCCGGGTCCCTGGATCCGTAACAAGGAAGCTTGGCGTTCTGGCGAGATGCCATGAGATCCAGTTCTGGTTTGCCCCAACGATGAATCAGTTGAGCGAAGACCTCCGGATGAAGTTCCCACTCCCCCGGATGAAAAGTCTGGCGACTTAGAAAGTCCGCCTCCCAGTTCTCCACGCCTGGGATGTAGATCGCTGACAGGTGGCAAGAGTGAGACTCTGCCCAGCGAATTATCTTTGAGACTTCTAACATCGCTAGGGAACTCCTGGTTCCCCCTTGATGGTTGATGTAAGCCACAGTCGTGATGTTGTCCGACTGAAATCTGATGAACCTCAGTGTTGCTAACTGAGGCCAAGCTAGAAGAGCATTGAATATTGCTCTCAACTCCAGAATATTTATTGGGAGGAGTTTCTCCTCCAGAGTCCATAATCCCTGAGCCTTCAGGGAGTTCCAGACTGCGCCCCAACCTAGAAGGCTGGCATCTGTTGTTACAATCGTCCAATCTGGCCTGCGAAAGGTCATCCCCTTGGACAGATGAACCCGAGAAAGCCACCAGAGAAGAGAATCTCTGGTCTCTTGATCCAGATTTAGTAGAGGGGACAAATCTGAGTAATCCCCATTCCACTGACTTAGCATGCATAATTGTAGTGGTCTGAGATGCAGGCGCGCAAATGGTACTATGTCCATTGCCGCTACCATTAAGCCGATTACTTCCATGCACTGAGCTACTGACGGGCATGGAATGGAATGAAGGACACGGCAAGCATTCAGAAGCTTTGATAACCTGGACTCCGTCAGGTAAATCTTCATCTCTATAGAATCTATAAGAGTCCCCAGGAAGGGAACTCTTGTGAGTGGTAATAGAGAACTCTTTTCCACGTTCACCTTCCACCCATGCGACCTCAGAAATGCCAGAACTATCTCTGTATGAGACTTGGCAATTTGAAAACTTGACGCTTGTATCAGAATGTCGTCTAGGTACGGAGCCACCGCTATGCCTCGTGGTCTTAGCACCACCAGAAAAGAGCCCAGAACCTTTGTAAAAATTCTCGGGCCGTAGCTAACCCGAAGGGAAGAACTACAAACTGGTAATGCCTGTCTAGAAAGGCAAATCTTAGGTACCGATAATGATCTTTGTGAATCGGTATGTGAAGGTAGGCATCCTCTAAGTCCACTGTGGTCATGTATTGACCCTCTTCGATCATGGGTAGGATGGTTCGAATAGTTTCCATTTTGAATGATGGAACTCTTAGGAATTTGTTTAAGATTTTTAGGTCCAAGATTGGTCTGAAGGTTCCCTCTTTCTTGGGAACCACAAACAGATTTGAGTAAAAACCTTGCCCTTGTTCCATCCGCGGAACTGGGTGGATCACCCCCATTACTAAGAGGTCTTGTACACAACGTAGAAATGCCTCTTTCTTTATTTGGTTTGCTGATAACCTTGAAAGATGAAATCCCCCAAGCCTGGGCGAAGAGAGAAAGTCTGCCCCCCACTAGATCCGTTTCCGGATAGGGCGCCCTCTCTTCATGCTGTCTTAGGGGCAGAAGTAGGTTTTCTGGCCTGCTTGCCCTTGTTCCAGGACTGGTTAGCTTTCCAGCCCTGTCTGTAACGAGCAACAGTTCCTTCCTGTTTTGGAGCGGAGGAAGTTGATGCTGCTCCTGCCTTGAAATTACGAAAGGCACGAAAATTAGACTGTTTGGCCTTTGATTTGGCCTTGTCCTGAGGAAGAGTATGACCCTTACCTCCAGTAATGTCAGCAATAATTTCTTTCAAGCCGGGCCAGAATAAGGTCTGCCCTTTGAAAGGAATATTAAGCAATTTAGATTTAGAAGTCACGTCAGCTGACCAGGATTTAAGCCATAGCGCTCTGCGCGCCTGGATGGCGAATCCGGAGTTCTTAGCCGTTAGTTTGGTTAAATGTACGGCATCAGAAACAAATGCGTTAGCTAGCTTAAGTGCTTTAAGCTTGTCCATAATCTCATCCAATGGAGCTGTGCGAATGGCCTCTTCCAGAGACTCAAACCAGAATGCCGCAGCAGCAGTGACAGGCGCCATGCATGCAAGGGGCTGTAAGATAAAACCTTGTTGAACAAACATTTTCTTAAGGTAACCTTCTAATTTTTTATCCATTGGATCTGAAAAAGCACAACTATCCTCCACCGGGATAGTGGTACGTTTAGCTAAAGTAGAAACTGCTCCCTCCACCTTAGGGACTGTCTGCTATAAGTCTCGTGTGGTGGCGTCTATTGGAAACATTTTCCTAAATATCGGAGGAGGGGAAAAGGGCACACCAGGTCTATCCCACTCCTTGCTAATAATCTCTGTAAGCCTTTTAGGTATAGGAAAAACGTCAGTACACACCGGCACCGCATAGTATCTATCCAGCCTACATAATTTCTCTGGAATTGCAACCGTGTTACAATCATTCAGAGCCGCTAATACCTCCCCTAACAATACACGGAGGTTCTCAAGCTTAAATTTAAAATTAGAAATCTCTGAATCCGGTCTCCCTGGATCAGATCCGTCACCCACAGAATGAAGCTCTCCGTCCTCATGTTCTGCAAATTGTGACGCAGTATCGGACATGGCTCTCACATCATCAGCGCGCTCTGTCCTTAACCCAGAGCTATCGCGCTTGCCTCTTAATTCTGGCAATTTAGATAATACTTCTGTCATAACAGCAGCCATGTCTTGCAAAGTGATTTGTAAGGGCCTCTCTGATGTACTTGGCGCCACAATATCACGCGCCTCCTGAGCGGGAGGCGAAGGTACTGACACGTGAGGAGAGTTAGTCGGCATAACTTCCCCCTCGTTGTCTGGTGATAATTTCTTTACAGATAAAGATTGACTTTTATTTAAAGTGACATCAATACATTTAGTACACATATTTCTATGGGGCTCCACATTGGCCTTCAAACATAGTGAACAAACAGATTCATCTGTGTCAGACATGTTTAAACAGGCTAGCAATGAGACTAGCAAGCTTGGAAAATCCTTTCAAATAAGTTTACAAGCAATATAAAAAACGCTACTGCGCCTTTAAGAAGCACAAAAAAACTGTCACAGTTGAAATAACAATGAAACAAATCAGTTATAGCAACCAAATTTTCACAGTAAATGTATTAAGTTAGCAAAGTATTGCACCCACTAGCAAATGGATGATTAACCCCTTAATACCCAAAACGGATAATCAATTTAACAATTAATGTTTTTATCACAGTCAAACACACTGTCACAGGTCTGCTGTGACTGATTACCTCCCTCAAAATGAATTTTGAAGACCCCTGAGCTCTCTAGAGACGTCCTGGATCAAGGAGGAAGAAGCAGGAAGACTGTGACTGAATTTTTACTGCGCAAAAAAGCGCTAAAATAGGCCCCTCCCACTCATATTAGAACAGTGGGAAACCTCAGTTAACTGTTTCTATGCAGAAATATACGTCAGCCATGTGGAAAAAATCATGCCCCAAAAGATTTATCACCAAAGTACCTCACAAAAACGAATAACATGCCAGTAAACGTTTTAAACATACATTTTAAAAGTTATGTAGTGTTATCAATAAGCCTGCTACCAGTCGCTTCTACCTCAGTTAAGGTTCATATATTACTTCAGTATTAACAGCATTTTCTTAGTCAAATTCCATTCCTTAGAAAATTACTTTACTGCACATACATTCATCAGCCTGATACCAGTCACTACTACTGCATTTAAGGCTGTACTTACATTACATCGGTATCAGCAGTATTTTCTTAGTCAATTCCATTCCTTAGAAAAATATTTTACTGCACATACCTCATCTGCAGGGAACCCTGCATGCTATTCCCTTTCTGAAGTTACCCCACTCCTCAGAATGTGCGAGAACAGCCAGTGGATCTTAGTTACTTCTGCTAAGATCATAGAAAACGCAGGCAGATTCTTCTTCTAAATACTGCCTGAGAGAAAAAACAGCACACTCCGGTGCCATTTAAAATAACAAACTTTTGATTGAAGAAATAATTAAGTATAAAAACTCCACACTCCTCTCACACCTTCCTACTATGTTGAGTGTTGCAAGAGAATGACTGGATATGACGTGGAGGGGAGGAGCTATATAGCAGCTCTGCTTTGGGTGATCCTCTTGCAACTTCCTGTTGGGAAGGGAATATATCCCATAAGTAATGGATGATCCGTGGACTGAATACACTTAACAAGAGAAAAGAAAAATTTTATAACTACTAGAATTTTTTCTGACAAATTTATTTTTTCTTCCATTTTCCGCCCCCTTGTATCATGTCACAGACATTAGCCAATCACAGACTAGTAAATGTATACCAAGTGAGCGTGTTCACATGCTCAGTAGGATCTTGTTCTTGTAAGTATATATATAAAAAGACTGTGCAAAATTTGATAATGGAACTAAATTGGAAAGAGTCTTAAAACTGCTGCTCTGTCTGAATCATAAAAGTTTATTTTGACTTGAGTGTCCTTTTAAATCTGCATTAAATTTTTATTTTATTTTTAATTCACAGATCTACCAAGTAGATCACAAAATGCATAATGTCAGTAGTATCTATGCGGCCTATTTTTTATAAGTTCTAAAATTGGTGCTGTATTTTACCAAAACCTCTGTCAAACCTATGCATGGGGGGCATGGGTGTACTCAAGGGGTCTTGCAGAAAACAACCTGGAGTGTTTTCTTGCAATAACTTACAACAAGCTCTCCTAAATTAGTCAAAAAGCAATGTGAGTGTAAAAATGAAAAATTACCACCATACACTTTCTCCAATTTTTTTTGGCTAAAACGGTTGCATCAAAGCACTCCATATACAATACCTTGGGGTGTCAACGTTTTAAAAATATACACTTTCATGGCAATAAATAAAACTGGGGTATGCAATAGGACCCAAACTAAAGATAGGCCTATCAGAAGTAATACTCTCACTTTCAACTCAAATTACAAGTCATACAATTGTAACTGAACCTTCCCAAAATCCTGGCAAACCTATTCATGGGGGGCAAAGGTGTACTTGGGAGGTCTTGCAGATAACAACCTGGAGTGTTTTCTTGCAATAACTTACAACAAGCTCTCCTAAATTATAGTCAAAAAGCAATGTGTGTGTAAAAATGAAAAATTACCACCATACACTTTCTCCAATTTTTTTTGGCTAAAACGGTTGCATCAAAGCACTCCATATACAATACCTTGGGGTGTCAACTTTTCAAATATATACACATTTATGACAAGCAAATAAATTGGGGTATGTAAAAAGGACCCCAAAAAGACAATGGGCAAAGAAGATATGTTAAATGTCAAAAAAATCACAAACATATGTCAGACGTTTGGCATAGCACCCCCCAAACAAGCCAACAAACCTATGCATAGGTGGTATCACTGTACTCAGGAGATGTTGGTGAACACATATTGGGGTCTTCTTTGGCAGTAACACATAACAGGAGCTCAGAATATATGCCTAAAGTACGTGTGTGAAAAATAACACAAATAACTGCCCAATAGTTTGACAAAGATTGGTGGTTGAATTGGTGCATGGAAAGTGTTAAAATACCAGCATTTCAAATACCCAAGGGTGTCTATGCTTCAAAAATATATGGTTTGATGGGGGTAAATTATATTGGCCAGCTTCAGAAATGTCCCAAATAGGACATGGGTGCATGGGATGTGAAAATTCCAGGGGGAAAAACTGGAATGCGCCCCCTAAAAATAAGGCCTTTTAGCCCCCTGAGAACCCAACAAACCTAATTATGGGTGGTATCACTGTACTCAGGAGATGTTGTTGAACACATATTGAGGTGTTTTTTTGTCAGTAACACATGACAGGAACTGAGAATCCATGCCTAAAGTACAATGTGTGTGTGAAAAATAACACAAAAACAAAATTTATGCTTACCTGATAAATGTATTTATTTCTTGACACGGTGAGCCCACGCATCATCATCAATTACTGTTGAAAATATCACTCCTGGCCAGCAGGAGGAGGCAAAGAGCACCACAGCAAAGCTGTTAAGTATCACTTCCCTTCCCACAACCCCCAGTCATTCGACCAAAGGAAATTAGAGAAAGGAAGCAACAAGGTGCAGAGGTGCCTGAAGTGTATACAACACAAAACTGTCTGAAAAATACAGGGAGGGCCGTGGACTCACTGTGTCAAGAAATAAATAAATTTATCAGGTAAGCATACATTTTGTTTTCTTTTTAATGACAAGGTGAGTCCACGGATCATCATCAATTACTGTTGGGAAACAATACCCAAGCTAGAGTACACAGATGATACAAGAGGGACAAGACAGGTAACCTAAACAGAAGGCACCACTGCTTGAAGAACCTTTCTCCCAAAAGAAACCTCAGCAGAGGCAAAAGCATCCAATTTATACATTAGAAAAAGAGAACAAAGAGGCCATGTCGGCACCTACAAATCTGTTCTATAGAGGCCTCCTTCTTGGAGGCCCATCTCTCAGGAGACTACTGCCCAGCAGGCTCAAAACTCTACTAAAAACAGCCCTCAACCAGAGAGAAAGAGAAGTGACGGAAACTTACTGGCCTTTATACCTAACCAGAAAAAACAACCAAAAATACAGAAAACCGACTAAAGTCCTTTGTAGCCTGTAGATAAAATGTAAGGGCCCGCACAACATCTAAGTGTGCAACAAATCATCATTATAAAAAGAAAAATTAGGACAGAGAAAAGGAACAACAATTCCTGATCAAAATCTCAGCCTGAAAACACTTTAGGGAGACAACACACTTTGGCACGAAATTGCCTTATCTGCCAGAAATACGAGATAAGGAAAACCACACTGCAAGCTGAGAGTTCTGAAACCCTCTGAGCAGAAGAAGAACAAAACTCTTCAAGATAATAACTTAATATCTATAACTGCATAGGCTCAAACAGAGCCTAAAGAAAAAATATAAGAACAAGGAAAAAGCTCCAAGGGAGCCACTGACTTAAATACAGGTCTGATTCGTACCAGAACCTGATAAGAGGATTGTACATCCGGTACACCCGCCAGACGATTGAGCAGCAGAACGGAAGAGCCGAATCTGACCCTTGAGGTTACTAACAGATAACCCTTTTTCAAGGCCTACCCAGAGAAGGATAAGATCCTTGGGAACCTGCCATATCTTATAGTAATCTTCCTAGTGATAGGCTTACGAGCCTGAATTGTGGTCTCAAGCACTGATTCGAAAACCCCACATACAATCACCCAGGAGACAGTTTTAGAGAAAAAATATTTGGATAAAAAAAAAAAAACCCTGAAACAGAAGACCCTCCACAGTGGAAGCTTCAAGGGAGGTAGGGACGACATCTCTACTAGAACCATCTACTAGATCCTGCGAGGCCACTCAGGAGTTGGGAGAAAACCAATGCTCTCTCCTCCAATATCCGAACGATGGGTCGCAAAAGGAGAACAAATAGAGAAAGAGTATGAGTCACCTGAAGTTCCAAGGAATTGACAGAGCATCTATTAGAAAGGCTTGTTCCAACAAGACCCCATCAAAATCAATTCTGGAAACCCCCATTTGGTAGATAACCTTGAAAACAAATCCTTTTGAATCGCAAATGGACAGAAACTGATCACATAAAAAAATCTGAAACACCTCCTACATGACTAAGGAACAAGAGTTCCTTTCTGGAAGTTGATGTAAAAACACAGAGACTATGTTGTCCGACTAGAACTTGCTAAAGTGGGTAAGGACAACTGAGGTCAAACTATCAGAGCATTGAAAATCACTATCTACTCCAACTGATGGAAGGGAGAAGAGACTTCTCCCAGGACCAAAGTCCCTGCGTTAAAATGCGGGCAGTGATCCCGCTACCTCTCGCCTGACAAGTGATCGCTCTACCATTTGAGCTAAACCCAGTGAGACTTGACGAGTCCCAAGTACCTCCCCTGCCCAGCAGGCTGGAGTCCGCGGTCAAAATGCCCAGGAAGACGGTCAAAACGTGAGTCCTGAAGCTAAAGATCCCGCTAAAACACCACGGGAAAGAGAGACTATTGTCAACAGATCTAGATACTCTTACACACCCGGATAATCCCCATTTCACTGAATGAGCATGCAGAACTGCTTAGCTCCCAAACGGAATCGAACACTAAGTCACTGAGTCCGAACAATGGACAAAAGAGGGAGCCAAGAGGAAGGATTTAGGCTTTCCTGACCTCCGGCAGAGAACTTTTATTGAAAAGATTAATAACTGTTTGCTGGAAAACTCAGAAATATAAGATGATCCCTTTGAATGGGAAACTGAGGGTACGCATCTTTTAGGTCTAAGGCCGTTAGAAACTGACCCTCCTATACCAAGGAAGAATTGAGCGATAGACTCCATCTTGAGGACAGTACTCAGAGAAACTTATTTAGACATTACATGTCTAAATTAGAACAAAGAGAATTTGGAACAGAATGTAAAAGGAACTAAACCTTGTTCCTAAACTGTAACGGGAACAATCCCTCCCAAGGAGGAGAATTCTGAACACCTTTCAAGAATACCTCTCTCTTTATCTGGGCTACCGATAAACTAGAGAGGAAGAACCTACTCCTGGAAAGGAGCAAAATCAATTAGTAAACCTAGGATACTATATCTATAGCTCCTTAGGAATCTAGGCAATCTCGTATCTAGGCAAGAGTAAACTGAAAAAGACTGTCCCCCTCCCAGGATCCAATCCTGGATCTGGGACAAACCTTCATGCTGAAGGGGAAATATCTGCGGCCTTCTTTAATTACTTCCCCTTGATCCAAGACTAACTGGATATCCCAGAGGACTTGGGCTGCTGCTGCTTGGAAGCTAAAGGGGAAGACTCCTGCGCTACAAGGAACGTATCCAGGCAGGACAAAACCTGAGATAGACTGCCCCCCATAGGATCCGATCCTGGCTCGGGGATAAACCCTACATGCTGAATGAAAGATAGCTGTGGGTTTCCTTTATTACTTCCCCCTGATCCAATACTGATTGGGAATCCAAGAGGACTTGAAATACTCCTGCTTGGAAGACAAAGGGGATGAAGTTATAAAGGAACGAAAATTAGCAACAGAAATAAAAAATTGGCCTAACAGCCCTTCTGTGGAATTCGATCAGGCGTCGCACCAAAAGATGCTGCTCTTGTCCTTAAAAATATCCATATTTGCATCCCATGGATCCAAAAGGAGCAGCTATCTCCCCTAGAGATCCAAGTACTCAAGCGCAGTCCACTAGGGCATACAGGAGACAGGGAGTCAAGTATCCCCAGATATTTCTGTGAAAATATCCGCAGCCCGTCTAGACACTTCATCATAGGAATGAACAATGTAGAGGGCCTATCTAAGGTTGACAACGACAGGCTTATCAATGTTGTCCAAGTAGCCAATACCTCCTTTAAAGGTACACAAGGTGAATAAGCATACAACTGAAGGATACCACTTCAGTATCAGACAAAGGAATTATACCATCCGTATCTGAGATTCTACCCTCTCTTCTTACCTGACTTAGGTGAGAGAGCAGATCGAGAAACAGAAACCTTACTATCTTAAACATTTTTAAAATCCTCTTGCATTTTCCCTAAAGGTATGGGGGAAAAAACTGGTAAAACCACAGAAAAGCAGAGGAAAAACGGAGTTGCAGATTTGTAAGCAAATATACTCCATCAGGAGATTGAGAGGAATCGTAGGGCACTGAATGTGACACCAGTGACACTTGGGACGCTAAAGAAGAAGCTGCTCTGAACAGCATCATCCAAAGGAGACATTGCACTCAGGGGTTAAATATCAAATTTTTTTACCACAGATCAGACCATTGCTTAGAAAAAAACACTGCGACACCCTTGTCCTATTAATATAACTGTCAGGAAAGGTATAAGTGATAGCTACACGTTGTAACTCAAGACATCCTAATTAAATAGGAGTAGAATTCTGTATTAAAAACATGCCCATCAAACAGACTTATATCACATAGGCTGGAAGAGCACAACAATTAAATACTTCCACTTACACTATAGGGAGGTGTTTAATTAAAATAAAATTCAAATATAGTGGCAATTTATAATGGCATCATAGATATATGATAGGACTTCCAGAAGAAAAAAACCTTGCATAATAACAAGAGCTGCGTGATTATTAAAATATAAAACCCAGCAGTAATAAAAACACGTATAACTGTAATTTAAAATGAAACGTCAGTTGAACGACTCAGAAGAAAATAGAAGCTCTTCTCCACTCCTTTCAAAAATGTGTGGACCACTGGAATGTCCTAAGTATATCCTGGTAAGGCAGAGTTGCAGCCTTTAAAATGACTCTTCTACCTAAGCTGACATATCTTTTCCGAACTCTGCCGATACCAATACCCAAATCTTTTATCGGAAAATTTCAACTGCTCTGCAAAAAATTAATTTGGAAATACAAACACCCACGAGTGGCTACAAGAATCTTGCAGCAGCCATTGCTGAGTGGGGCGATGGTGCCCCCAACTTGGCGTGCTATCATAAAGCCTCCAGGTTAGCTCATATTCTTCCGTGGAACGCAGATACCTCGGATTGTAAATGGTGGAGACTGGAGCAGGCAACTCTCCCTGATTCGCTCACTCTCTCGGACTTGCTATGGATTCCTAAACACACCCGAACCTCTTTTAACATCCAAAACTACATAGTCCTATCAACATTACGCTTCTGGGATAAAATCTGATCCCTCCCCCAAATTGCCCCCCCATCCCTCACTGATTCACTCATTGTTGGGCCTACTCCGAGTTCTTAAAGATTCACATCCTTCTCTGTGGCATTCGCACAGCATCACCAACATAAATTACATTTTCCCAGGTGGACAGCTAATGTCGCCTGCCAATTTTGCTCCACCTATCAGTCTTCCCAGCTATTACAGTTTGAGTTTTGGAGATTAAGGAGCCTCCTCCAGTCGTGGGGGTTCACTATCTCCCCCCTACATGCTTCCACTAGTTGGGAGCAACGATGGATCACGGCCCAGAGAATTCCTAGGGCACTGTCAGTCTCTGCTTAATCCTCCGATTTACTACAAATCACCCTACATTGTATCATAGGAAAGAGCCCTACATTTTCACGCCACCCAGGAAGAGTGGTCCAAGGCCACTTTAATTACAAAACAAGCTCTCCATTGTATCACTTTGCTGGAGCTACACCTTAAAGTGTGCATCCAATGGCACCTGACTCCCCTGAGGCTCTTTAAAATATTGCCTTTAAATTCCCCGCTGTGCTGGAGAGGATGCGGTGAGGGGGGGACCGCCGTCCCATGTGTAGTGGGGATGCCCTGTATTGCAGCCCCTCTGGAGTATGCTCTCTCGTAAATGCTTTGACCTTGATCCTACTTTGTGGACCAAACCACACTTTTTCATCCATCCATAGGGTCTCCCCTCACCCTAAGGGTTTGCTTAGCATTTACCTACTGATGGCAACCAAACTATCTATTGCCCACCTATGGAAGCTCAATTGTTATTGTTTATCATTGTTACCCTACTATACTGCCACAGACTCTGTAATTTTGGATTCTTATTGCTGTAACTTTGACATGCACTAATAAAGATTACTTGAAAAAAAGAGAAGAAAATAGAAGGCACGCAGCAATAGATAGTCCCTGCATTTCATTAGCCCCCACATTATGTCAGAAAAACACACTATCAACCCCTCACTCCAATCTTAAGGAGACAAGGGGGCATGGCCAACGCCCGGCTCAGAAGGAGAGCCGAAAACGGTGATTCCCCGCCACAACTAAGGAAGAAGGCGGAACTCAACTATAATAGCTGCACACGAGAGGGGGCAGAGATGAATCGCGCAGTCTAGTTATCTCGCGCCTCATCCTGGCATAGCCGCCATTGATGTAACTGCACTGGCAGTCAGAATAAAAAACACTACACACATGAAAAATAAAAAACCCTAAAGGAAGTCCAACACTGCGTCGCTCTACTAATACCAGTTCTTAGCATTTAAAGAGCGCACTCTTTCTAGAAATAGTATCCTTGCATTTTCCCAGACTGTACAAGCAGGATTGTGAGTAACACTGCACTCTTGCCATTAACCCCTATTGAGCCAATATATCATAACCAGGGAATACTTTATAAAGTATTATACCCTAGTCAGCAGTGCCTGCAGCCTGCCTTAAATATCCTTCCCCAGAATATATATATGTCCCAAGAAATGCAGTCTATTTTCTGAAGTGCAAGCCCCCCATAATGATAGAAGACTGAGCACTTACCTGTATCTAGCCATCCAGCAGGAGGACAGCTCAGCCGGCTTGAGAGGATGCCGCTCCTCACAGAGAGACCTGTGAAACAAGGAAAGACAGAGTAAACTTACTCAGGCTTTCTATACAGGGCAGAAGATTGTTAGAAAAATGCAGCAAGGCCCACCTTACAAGTTCCTAACTGCTTTAAAGCCACCACTGCCCTACTGAAGAGACTAACGTGGAGTACAGCTAGACCCCATCTTGAGAGGAAAGAACAGAGCAAGCTTGCTCTGCTTTAAAAACAATAAAATCTTGATTGATGTCAGACACCAAACACTTCACTTCCACCTTGCACAAGAGGCAAAGAGAATGACTGGGGGTTGTGGGAAGTGATACTTAACAGCGTTGCTGTGGTGCTCTTTGCCCCATCCAGGGCAGGAGTGATATTCCCAACAGTAATTGATGATGATCCTTGGACTCACTGTGTCATTAGAAAGAAAAAATGACTACCCAAAAGTTTGACAAAGACTGGTGGTTGAATTAATGCATGGAAAGAGTTAAAATACCAGCTTTTCAAATACCCTAGGGTGTCTACTTTTCAAAAATATATGGTTTGATGTGGGTAAATTACATTGGCCGGCTTCAGAAATGTCCCAAATAGGACATGGATGCATGATGACAGGTGAAAATTCCAAGTTAGAAAACTGGAATGCGCCCCCTAAAAATAAGACCTTTTAGCCCCCTGAGAACCCAACAAACCTATTCATGGGTGGTATCACTGTACTCAGGAGATGTTGTTGAACTCATATTGAGGTGTTGTTTGTCAGTAACACATAACAGGAACTTTAAATCCATGCCTAAAGTATGTGTGTGAAAAATAACACAAAAAAACAGAATTTATGCTTACCTGATAAATTACTTTCTCCAACGGTGTGTCCGGTCCACGGCGTCATCCTTACTTGTGGGATATTCTCTTCCCCAACAGGAAATGGCAAAGAGCCCAGCAAAGCTGGTCACATGATCCCTCCTAGGCTCCGCCTACCCCAGTCATTCGACCGACGTACAGGAGGAAATATGCATAGGAGAAACCATATGATACCGTGGTGACTGTAGTTAGAGAAAATAATTCATCAGACCTGATTAAAAAAACCAGGGCGGGCCGTGGACCGGACACACCGTTGGAGAAAGTAATTTATCAGGTAAGCATAAATTCTGTTTTCTCCAACATAGGTGTGTCCGGTCCACGGCGTCATCCTTACTTGTGGGAACCAATACCAAAGCTTTAGGACACGGATGAAGGGAGGGAGCAAATCAGGTCACCTAAATGGAAGGCACCACGGCTTGCAAAACCTTTCTCCCAAAAATAGCCTCTGAAGAAGCAAAAGTATCAAATTTGTAAAATTTGGCAAAAGTGTGCAGTGAAGACCAAGTCGCTGCCTTACATATCTGGTCAACAGAAGCCTCGTTCTTGAAGGCCCATGTGGAAGCCACAGCCCTAGTGGAGTGAGCTGTGATGCTTTCAGGAGGCTGCCGTCCGGCAGTCTCATAAGCCAAACGGATAATGCTTTTAAGCCAAAAAGAAAGAGAGGTAGAAGTTGCTTTTTGACCTCTCCTTTTACCAAAATAAACAACAAAGAAGAAGTTTGTCTGAAATCTTTAGTGGCCTCTAAATAGAATTTTAGAGCACGGACTCCGTCCAAATTGTGTAACAAACGTTCCTTCTTTGAAACTGGATTCGGGCACAAAGAAGGTACAACTATCTCCTGGTTAATATTCTTGTTGGAAACAACTTTCGGAAGAAAACCAGGCTTAGTACGCAAAACCACCTTATCTGCATGGAAAACCAGATAGGGCGGAGAACACTGCAGAGCAGATAACTCTGAAACTCTTCTAGCAGAAGAAATTGCAACCAAAAACAAAACCTTCCAAGATAATAACTTAATATCTACGGAATGTAAGGGTTCAAACGGAACCCCTTGAAGAACTGAAAGAACTAGATTGAGACTCCAGGGAGGAGTCAAAGGTCTGTAAACAGGCTTGATTCTAACCAGAGCCTGAACAAACGCCTGAACGTCTGGCACAGCTGCCAGCCTTTTGTGAAGTAAAACAGATAACGCAGAAATCTGTCCCTTCAGAGAACTTGCAGATAATCCCTTCTCCAAACCCTCTTGTAGAAAGGATAAAATCCTAGGAATTTTTATCTTGTTCCATGGGAATCCTTTAGATTCACACCAATAGATATATTTTTTCCATATCTTATGGTAAATCTTTCTAGTTACAGGCTTTCTAGCCTGAATAAGAGTAACTATTACAGAATCTGAAAACCCACGCTTTGATAAAATCAAGCGTTCAATCTCCAAGCAGTCAGTTGGAGAGAAACCAGATTCGGATGTTCGAATGGACCTTGAACAAGAAGGTCCTGTCTCAAAGGTAGCTTCCATGGTGGAGCCGATGACATATTCACCAGGTCTGCATACCAAGTCCTGAGTGGCCACGCAGGAGCTATCAAGATCACCGAAGCCCTCTCCTGGTTGATCCTGGCTACCAGCCTGGGAATGAGAGGAAACGGTGGGAAAACATAAGCTAGGTTGAAGGTCCAAGGTGCTACTAGTGCATCTACTAGAGTCGCCTTGGGATCCCTGGATCTGGACCCGTAACAAGGAACCTTGAAGTTCTGGCGAGACGCCATCAGATCCATGTCTGGAATGCCCCATAATTGAGTTATTTGGGCAAAGATTTCCGGGTGGAGTTCCCACTCCCCCGGATGGAATGTCTGACGACTCAGAAAATCCGCTTCCCAATTTTCCACTCCTGGGATGTGGATTGCAGACAAGTGGCAGGAGTGATCTTCCGCCCATTGAATTATCTTGGTCACTTCCTCCATCGCCAGGGAACTCCTTGTTCCCCCCTGATGGTTGATATAAGCAACTGTCGTCATGTTGTCTGATTGAAACCTTATGAATTTGGCCTTTGCTAGATGAGGCCAAGCTTTGAGAGCATTGAATATCGCTCTCAGTTCCAGAATGTTTATCGGGAGAAGAGATTCTTCCCGAGACCATAGACCCTGAGCTTTCAGGGGTTCCCAGACCGCGCCCCAGCCCACCAGACTGGCGTCGGTCGTGACAATGACCCACTCTGGTCTGCGGAAGCTCATTCCCTGTGACAGATTGTCCAGGATTAGCCACCAACGGAGTGAATCTCTGGTCCTTTGATCTACTTGAATCGTCGGAGACAAGTCTGTATAATCCCCATTCCACTGTCTGAGCATGCACAGTTGTAATGGTCTTAGATGAATTTGTGCAAAAGGAACTATGTCCATTGCTGCAACCATCAATCCTATTACTTCCATGCACTGCGCTATGGAAGGACGAAGAACAGAATGAAGAACTTGACAAGAGCTTAGAAGTTTTGATTTTCTGACCTCTGTCAGAAAAATTCTCATTTCTAAGGAGTCTATTATTGTTCCCAAGAAGGGAACTCTTGTTGACGGGGAAAGAGAACTTTTTTCTATGTTTACTTTCCATCCGTGAGATCTGAGAAAGGCTAGGACGATGTCCGTATGAGCCTTTGCTTTTGACAGAGACGACGCTTGAATCAGGATGTCGTCCAAGTACGGTACTACTGCAATGCCCCTTGGTCTT
Source organism: Bombina bombina (assembly GCF_027579735.1). NCBI lineage: Eukaryota > Metazoa > Chordata > Amphibia > Anura > Bombinatoridae > Bombina > Bombina bombina. Next base: position 809,425,236 of record NC_069500.1, on the reverse strand, counting down.
AGAACCGCTAGAAGGGACCCTAGTACCTTTGTGAAAATTCTCGGAGCAGTGGCTAATCCGAAAGGAAGTGCCACAAACTGGTAATGCTTGTCCAGAAAAGCGAACCTTAGGAACTGATGATGTTCCTTGTGGATAGGAATATGGAGGTACGCATCCTTTAAATCCACCGTGGTCATAAATTGACCTTCCTGGATGGTAGGAAGGATCGTTCGAATGGTTTCCATTTTGAATGATGGAATCCTGAGAAATTTGTTTAGGATCTTGAGATCTAGAATTGGTCTGAACGTTCCCTCTTTTTTGGGAACTATGAACAGGTTGGAGTAAAATCCCATCCCTTGTTCTCTTATTGCAACTGGATGAATTACTCCCATCCTTAACAGGTCTTCTACACAATGTAAGAATGCCTGTCTTTTTATTTGGTTTGAAGATAATTGAGACCTGTGGAACCTTCCCCTTGGGGGTAGTTCCTTGAATTCCAGGAGATAACCTTGAGAAACTATTTCTAGTGCCCAAGGATCCTGAACATCTCTTGCCCAGGCCTGAGCAAAGAGAGAAAGTCTGCCCCCCACCAGATCCGGTCCCGGATCGGGGGCCATCCCTTCATGCTGTTTTGGTAGCAGTGGCAGGCTTCTTGGCCTGCTTACCCTTATTCCAGCCTTGCATCGGTCTCCAGGCTGGTTTGGGTTGAGAAGTATTACCCTCTTGCTTAGAGGATGTAGAAGTAGAGGCTGGTCCGTTTCTGCGAAAGGGACGAAAATTAGGCTTATTTCTAGCCTTAAAAGACCTATCCTGAGGAAGGGCGTGGCCCTTTCCTCCGGTGATGTCTGAAATAATCTCTTTCAAATCAGGACCAAACAGTGTCTTGCCCTTGAAAGGGATGTTAAGCAATTTTGTCTTGGAAGACACATCCGCTGACCAAGACTTTAGCCAGAGCGCTCTGCGCGCCACGATAGCAAACCCTGAATTTTTCGCCGCTAATCTCGCTAATTGCAAAGCGGCATCTAGAATAAAAGAGTTAGCCAATTTAAGTGCATGAACTCTGTCCATAATCTCCTCATACGAAGATTCCTTATCGAGCGACTTTTCTAGTTCTTCGAACCAGAAACACGCTGCCGTAGTGACAGGAACAATGCATGAAATTGGTTGAAGAAGGTAACCTTGCTGAACAAACATTCTTTTAAGCAAACCCTCTAATTTTTTATCCATAGGATCTTTAAAAGCACAACTATCTTCTATGGGAATAGTAGTGCGTTTGTTTAGAGTAGAGACCGCCCCCTCGACCTTAGGGACTGTCTGCCATAAGTCCTTTCTGGGGTCGACTATAGGAAATAATTTCTTAAATATAGGGGGAGGCACAAAAGGTATGCCGGGCCTTTCCCATTCCTTGTTTACTATGTCCGCCACCCGCTTGGGTATAGGAAAAGCGTCGGGGTGCACCGGAACCTCTAGGAACTTGTCCATCTTGCATAATTTCTCTGGAATGACCAAGTTGTCACAATCATCCAGAGTAGATAACACCTCCTTAAGCAGTGCGCGGAGATGTTCTAATTTAAATTTAAATGTTACAACATCAGGTTCAGCTTGTTGAGAAATTTTCCCTGAATCTGAAATTTCTCCCTCAGACAAAACCTCCCTCCTGGCCCCTTCAGATTGGTGTGAGGGTATGTCAGAAGCGTTATCATCAGCGTCCTCTTGCTCTTCAGTGTTTAAAACAGAGCAATCACGCTTTCTTTGATAAGTAGGCATTTTAGATAAAATATTTGCAATAGAATTATCCATAACAGCCGTTAATTGTTGCATAGTAATAAGTATTGGCGCACTAGATGTACTAGGGGCCTCTTGTGTGGGCAAAACTGGTGTAGACACAGAAGGGGGTGATGCAGTACCATGCTTACTCCCCTCATCTGAAGAATCATCTTGGGCACTATTATTATCTGTGGCATCATTGTCCCTACTTTGTTTGGACACCACGTCACAATTATCACATATATTTAAATGGGGAGACACATTGGCTTTCATACATATAGAACATCGTTTATCTGATGGTTCAGACATGTTAAACAGGCTTAAACTTGTCAACAAAGCACAAAAAACGTTTTAAAATAAAACCGTTACTGTCACTTTAAATTTTAAACAGAACACACTTTATTACTTAATATGCGAAAAAGTATGAAGCAATTGTTCAAAATTCACCAAAATTTCACCACAGTGTCTTAAAGCCTTAAAAGTATTGCACACCAAATTTGAAAGCTTTAACCCTTAAAATAACGGAACCGGAGCCGTTTTTACATTTAACCCCTATACAGTCCCAGGAATCTGCTTTGCTGAGACCCAACCAAGCCCAGAGGGGAATACGATACCAAATGACGCCTTCTATAAGCTTTTTCAGTGGATCTTAGCTCCTCACACATGCATCTGCATGCCTTGCCTTCCAAAAACAACTGCGCATTAGTGGCGCGAAAATGAGGCTCTGCCTATGACTAGAGAAGGCCCCCATCTGAAAAAGGTGTCCATACAGTGCCTGCCGTTTTTTAACAACAATCCCCAAGATTATAATAACTATAAAGCGCTATAATCTGTCAAATATGCTTAGCAAGTAATCGTTTTAGCCCAGAAAAATGTCTACCAGTTTTTTAAGCCCTTATAAAGCCTTTATTCTTATACTTAATCTAAGAAAATGGCTTACCGGTCCCCATAGGGAAAATGACAGCCTTCCAGCATTACCAAGTCGTGTTAGAAATGTGGCCATCATACCTCAGGCAGAAAAGTCTGCCAACTGCTTCCCCCAACTGAAGTTACTTCATCTCAACAGTCCTGTGTGGAAACAGCAATCGATTTTAGTAACGTTTGCTAAAATCATCTTCCTCTCACAAACAGAAATCTTCTTCTCTTTTCTGTTTCAGAGTAAATAGTACATACCAGCACTATTTTAAAATAACAAACACTTGATTGAAGAATAAAAACTACATTTAAACACCAAAAAACTCTTAGCCATCTCCGTGGAGATGTTGCCTGTGCAACGGCAAAGAGAATGACTGGGGTAGGCGGAGCCTAGGAGGGATCATGTGACCAGCTTTGCTGGGCTCTTTGCCATTTCCTGTTGGGGAAGAGAATATCCCACAAGTAAGGATGACGCCGTGGACCGGACACACCTATGTTGGAGAAAATTACTACCTAAAAGCTTGACAAAGACTGGTGGTTGAATTAGTGCATGAAAAGTGTGAAAATACCAGCTTTTCAAATACTATAGGGTGTCTACTTTTCAAAAATATATGGTTTGATGGGGGTAAATTACATTGGCTGGCTTCAGAAATGTCCCAAATAGGACATGGGTGCATGATGACAGATGTGAAAATTCCAAGTTGGAAAACTGAAATGCTCCCCCTAAAAATAAAGCCTTTTAGCCCCCTGAGAACCCAACAAACCTATTCATGGGTGGTATCACTGTACTCAGGAGATGTTGTTGAAGACATATTGGGGTGTTATTTGGCAGTAACCCTTAACGTTCTCAGTAAATGTTTTCTTAAATTGCTATTTTGTCATAAAATCCCCACTTTTTTTTTTAAACTTTGGCAAAGATTGGTGGTAAAATGGTTGCATGAAAAGAGTCAAAATACCCCAATTTTAATACCTTAGGTTGTCTTCTTTTAACAAATATATACATGTTAAGGGTTATTCAGGGATTCCTGACAGATATTTGGCAAAGATTGGTGGTAAAATGGTTGCATGAAAAGAGTCAAAATACCCCAAATTTAATACCTTAGGTTGTCTTCTTTTAACAAATATATACATGTGAAGCGTTATTCAGGGATTCCTGACAGATAGCAGTGTTACAATGTAACTATCGCTAATTTTGAAAAAAATTGCACCTAGATTTAGAGTTTTGCGGCCAAAGGGGTGCATTAGCTACGCGTCTTTTTTTTACCAGCGCTGCTTCTAAACAGCGCTGGTATTGAGAGTTCCCTGAAGGGCTGCGTTAGGCTCCAAAAAGGGAGGGTTGAGCCGAATTTACTGCCACTTCAACCCTCAATACCAGCGTTGCTTACGGTAGCGGCTAGCTGGAAAAACATGCTCATGCACGATTCCCCCATAGGAAACAATGGGGCAGTTTGGGATGAAAAAAAACCTAACACCTGCAAAAAAGCTGCTGCCCCTAACACCGCCGACCCCTATATTATATTTATTAACCCCTAATCTGCCCCCCCCCAACGTCGCCGCTACCTTACCTACACTTATTAACCCCCTATTCTGCCGACCGGACCTCACCGCTACTCTAATAAATGTATTAACCCCTAAAGCTAAGTCTAACCCTAACACCCCCCTAAATTAAATATAATTTCTTTCATGTAATTAACAAGAGTCCATGAGCTAGTGACGTATGGGATATACATTCCTACCAGGAGGGGCAAAGTTTCCCAAACCTTAAAATGCCTACAAATACACCCCTCACCACACCCACAAATCAGTTTTACAAACTTTGCCTCCAAGGGAGGTGGTGAAGTAAGTTTGTGCTAGATTCTACGTTGATATGCGCTCCGCAGCATGTTGGAGCCCGGTTTTCCTCTCAGCGTGCAGTGAATGTCAGAGGGATGTGAAGAGAGTATTGCCTATTGAATGCAGTGATCTCCTTCTACGGGGTCTATTTCATAAGGTTCTCTGTTATCGGTCGTAGAGATTCATCTCTTACCTCCCTTTTCAGATCGACGATATACTCTTATATTTACCATTTCCTCTACTGATTCTCGTTTCAGTACTGGTTTGGCTTTCTACAAACATGTAGATGAGTGTCCTGGGGTAAGTAAGTCTTATTTTCTGTGACACTCTAAGCTATGGTTGGGCACTTTATTTATAAAGTTCTAAATATATGTATTCAAACATTTATTTGCCTTGTCTCAGAATGTTCAACTTTCCTTATTTTCAGACAGTCAGTTTCATATTTGGGATTATGCATTGAATTATCATATTTTTTCTTACCTCAAAAATTTGACTTTTTTCCCTGTGGGCTGTTAGGCTCGCGGGGGCTGAAAATGCTTCATTTTATTGCGTCATTTTTGGCACGGACTTTTTTGGCGCAAAAATTCTTTTCCGTTTCCGGCGTCATACGTGTCGCCGGAAGTTGCGTCATTTTTTGACGTTATTTTGCGCCAAAAATGTCGGCGTTCCGGATGTGGCGTCATTTTTGGCGCCAAAAGCATTTAGGCGCCAAATAATGTGGGCGTCTTATTTGGCGCTAAAAAATATGGGCGTCGCTTTTGTCTCCACATTATTTCAGTCTCATTTTTCATTTGCTTCTGGTTGCTAGAAGCTTGATGTTTGGCATTTTTTCCCATTCCTGAAACTGTCTTATAAGGAATTTGATCTATTTTGCTTTATATGTTGTTTTTTCTCTTACATATTGCAAGATGTCTCACGTTGCATCTGAGCCAGAAGATACTACAGGAAAACCACTGCCTGCTGGATCTACCAAAGCTAAGTGTATCTGCTGTAAACTTTTGGTAGCTATTCCTCCAGCTGTTGTTTGTAATAATTGTCATGACAAACTTGTTAAAGCAGATAATATTTCCTTTAGTGATGTACCATTGCCTGTTGCAGTTCCCTCAACATCTAAGGTGCAGAATGTTCCTGATAACATAAGAGATTTTGTTTCTGAATCCATAAAGAAGGCTTTGTCTGTTATTTCTCCTTCTAGTAAACGTAAAAAGTCTTTTAAATCTTCTCTCTCTACAGATGAATTTTTAAATGAACACCATCATTCTGATTCTTTGGACTCTTCTGGTTCAGAGGATTCTATCTCAGAGATTGATGCTGATAAATCTTCATATTTATTTAAGATGGAATTTATTCGCTCTTTACTTAAAGAAGTACTAATTGCTTTAGAAATAGAGGATTCTAGTCCTCTTGATACTAATTCTATACGTTTGGATAAGGTTTTTAAAGCTCCTGCGGTTATTCCAGAAGTCTTTCCTGTTCCTAATGCTATTTCTGCTGTAATTTCCAAGGAATGGGATAAATTGGGTAATTCATTTACTCCTTCTAAACGTTTTAAGCAATTATATCCTGTTCCGCCTGACAGGTTAGAATTTTGGGACAAAATCCCTAAAGTTGATGGGGCTATTTCTACCCTTGCTAAACGTACTACCATTCCTACGTCAGATGGTACCTCGTTTAAGGATCCTTTAGATAGAAAAATTGAATCTTTTCTAAGAAAAGCTTATCTATGTTCAGGTAATCTTCTTAGACCTGCTATATCATTGGCTGATGTTGCTGCAGCTTCAACTTTTTGGTTGGAAACTCTAGCGCAACAAGTAACAAATCGTGATTCTCATGATATTATTATTCTTCTCCAGCATGCTAATAATTTCATCTGTGATGCCATTTTTGATATTATTAGAGTTGATGTTAGGTTTATGTCTCTGACTATCTTAGCCAGAAGAGCTTTATGGCTTAAGACCTGGAATGCTGATATGGCTTCTAAATCAACTCTACTTTCCATTTCTTTCCAGGGAAACAAATTATTTGGTTCTCAGTTGGATTCTATTATTTCAACTGTTACTGGTGGGAAAGGAACTTTTTTACCACAGGATAAAAAGTCTAAAGGTAAAAACAGGGCTAACAATCGTTTTCGTTCCTTTCGTTTCAACAAAGAACAAAAGCCTGATCCTTCGTCCTCAGGAGCAGTTTCAGTTTGGAAACCATCTCCAGTCTGGAATAAATCCAAGCCTGCTAGAAAGGCAAAGCCTGCTTCTAAGTTCACATGAAGGTACGGCCCTCATTCCAGTTCAGCTGGTAGGGGGCAGGTTACGTTTTTTCAAAGAAATTTGGATCAATTCTGTTCACAATCTTTGGATTCAGAACATTGTTTCAGAAGGGTACAGAATTGGTTTCAAGATGAGACCTCCTGCAAAGAGATTTTTTCTTTCCCATGTCCCAGTAAATCCAGTGAAAGCTCAAGCATTTCTGAATTGTGTTTCAGATCTAGAGTTGGCTGGAGTAATTATGCCAGTTCCAGTTCCGGAACAGGGGATGGGGTTTTATTCAAATCTCTTCATTGTACCAAAGAAGGAGAATTCCTTCAGACCAGTTCTGGATCTAAAATTATTGAATCGTTATGTAAGGATACCAACGTTCAAGATGGTAACTGTAAGGACTATATTGCCTTTTGTTCAGCAAGGGAATTATATGTCCACAATAGATTTACAGGATGCATATCTGCATATTCCGATTCATCCAGATCATTATCAATCAATATCTTTAAAACCGATTGTTCGACACTCTCTAACGTGGTGGACAGATCACCTTCGTTTAATTCAGGGGGCTTCTTTTGTTCTTCCGACCTGGACTGTAATTTCAACAGATGCAAGTCTCACAGGTTGGGGAGCTGTGTGGGGATCTCTGACGGCACAAGGAGTTTGGGAATCTCAGGAGGTGAGATTACCGATCAATATCTTGGAACTTCGTGCAGTTTTCAGAGCTCTTCAGTTTTGGCCTCTTCTGAAGAGAGAATCGTTCATTTGTTTTCAGACAGACAATGTCACAACTGTGGCATACATCAATCATCAAGGAGGGACTCACAGTCCTCTGGCTATGAAAGAAGTATCTCGAATTTTGGTTTGGGCGGAATCCAGCTCCTGTCTAATCTCTGCGGTTCATATCCCAGGTGTAGACAATTGGGAAGCGGATTATCTCAGTCGCCAAACGTTGCATCCGGGCGAATGGTCTCTTCACCCAGAGGTATTTCTTCAGATTGTTCAAATGTGGGGGCTCCCAGAGATAGATCTGATGGCCTCTCATCTAAACAAGAAACTTCCCAGGTATCTGTCCAGATCCCGGGATCCTCAGGCGGAGGCAGTGGATGCATTATCACTTCCTTGGAAGTATCATCCTGCCTATATCTTTCCGCCTCTAGTTCTTCTTCCAAGAGTAATCTCCAAGATTCTGAGGGAATGCTCGTTTGTTCTGCTAATAGCTCCGGCATGGCCTCACAGGTTTTGGTATGCGGATCTTGTCCGGATGGCATCTTGCCAACCATGGACTCTTCCGTTAAGACCAGACCTTCTGTCACAAGGTCCTTTTTTCCATCCGGATCTGAAATCCTTAAATTTAAAGGTATGGAGATTGAACGCTTGATTCTTGGTCAAAGAGGTTTCTCTGACTCCGTGATTAATACTATGTTACAGGCTCGTAAATCTGTATCTCGAGAGATATATTATAGAGTCTGGAAGACTTATATTTCTTGGTGTCTTTCTCATCATTTTTCTTGGCATTCTTTTAGAATACCGAGAATTTTACAGTTTCTTCAGGATGGTTTAGATAAGGGTTTGTCCGCAAGTTCTTTGAAAGGACAAATCTCCGCTCTTTCTGTTCTTTTTCACAGAAAGATTGCTATTCTTCCTGATATTCATTGTTTTGTACAAGCTTTGGTTCGTATAAAACCTGTCATTAAGTCAATTTCTCCTCCTTGGAGTTTGAATTTGGTTCTGGGAGCTCTTCAAGCTCCTCCGTTTGAACCTATGCATTCATTGGACATTAAATTACTTTCTTGGAAAGTTTTGTTCCTTTTGGCCATCTCTTCTGCTAGAAGAGTTTCTGAATTATCTGCTCTTTCTTGTGAGTCTCCTTTTCTGATTTTTCATCAGGATAAGGCGGTGTTGCGAACTTCTTTTGAATTTTTACCTAAAGTTGTGAATTCCAACAACATTAGTAGAGAAATTGTGGTTCCTTCATTATGTCCTAATCCTAAGAATTCTAAGGAGAAATCGTTGCATTCTTTGGATGTTGTTAGAGCTTTGAAATATTATGTTGAAGCTACGAAATCTTTCCGTAAGACTTCTAGTCTATTTGTTATCTTTTCCGGTTCTAGGAAAGGCCAGAAAGCTTCTGCCATTTCTTTGGCATCTTGGTTGAAATCTTTAATTCATCTTGCCTATGTTGAGTCGGGTAAAATTCCGCCTCAGAGAATTACAGCTCATTCTACTAGGTCAGTATCTACTTCCTGGGCGTTTAGGAATGAAGCTTCGGTTGACCAGATCTGCAAAGCAGCAACTTGGTCCTCTTTGCATACTTTTACTAAATTCTACCATTTTGATGTATTTTCTTCTTCTGAAGCAGTTTTTGGTAGAAAAGTTCTTCAGGCAGCGGTTTCAGTTTGAATCTTCTGCTTATGTTTTTTGTTAAACTTTATTTTGGGTGTGGATTATTTTCAGCAGGAATTGGCTGTCTTTATTTTATCCCTCCCTCTCTAGTGACTCTTGTGTGGAAAGATCCACATCTTGGGTAGTCATTATCCCATACGTCACTAGCTCATGGACTCTTGTTAATTACATGAAAGAAAACATAATTTATGTAAGAACTTACCTGATAAATTCATTTCTTTCATATTAACAAGAGTCCATGAGGCCCACCCTTTTTTGTGGTGGTTATGATTTTTTTGTATAAAGCACAATTATTCCAATTCCTTATTTTATATGCTTCGCACTTTTTTTTCTTATCACCCCACTTCTTGGCTATTCGTTAAACTGATTTGTGGGTGTGGTGAGGGGTGTATTTGTAGGCATTTTAAGGTTTGGGAAACTTTGCCCCTCCTGGTAGGAATGTATATCCCATACGTCACTAGCTCATGGACTCTTGTTAATATGAAAGAAATGAATTTATCAGGTAAGTTCTTACATAAATTATGTTTTTAATCTAACAAAATAAATTAACTCTTATTAACTAAATACTTACCTGTAAAATAAACCCTAATATAGCTACAATATAACAAATAATTATATAGTATCTATTTTAGGGTTTATATTTATTTTACAGGCAACTTTGTATTTATTTTAACTAGGTACAATAGCTATTAAATAGTTAATAACTATTTAATAGCTACCTAGTTAAAATAATTACCAAATTACCTGTAAAATAAATCCTAACCTAAGTTACAATTAAACCTAACACTACACTATCAATAAATAAATTAACTACAAGTACCTACAATTAAATAAACTAAACTAAATTACCAAAAAAAACCCCCACTAAATTACAAAAAATAAAAAAAGATTACAAGAATTTTAAGCTAATTACACCTACTCTAAGCCCCCTAATAAAATAACAAAGCCCCTCAAAATAAAAAAAATTCCCTACCCTAATCTAAATTACAAAAGTTAACAGCTCTATTACCAGCCCTTAAATGGGCTTTTTGCGGGGCATGCCCCAAAGAAATCAGCTCTTTTGCCTGTAAAAAAAAAAACACAATACCACCCCCCAACATCTACAACCCACCACCCACATACCCCTACTCTAACCCAAACCCCCCTTAAATAAACCTAACACTACCCCCCTGAAGATCTCCCTACCTTGAGTCGTGTTCACCCAGCCGGGCACCGATGGACCAAAAGAGGACATCCAGAGTGGCAGAAGTCTTCATTCTATCCGGGCAGAAGAGGACATCCGGACCGGCAGACATCTTCATCCAAGCGGCATCTTCTATCGTCATCCATCCGACGAGGAGCGGCTCCATCTTCAAGACCTCCGGCGCGGAACATCCTCTTCCTTCCGACGAATGAAGGTTCCTTTAAGTGACGTCATCCAAGATGGCGTCCCTTGAATTCCGATTGGCTGATAGGATTCTATCAGCCAATCGGAATTAAGGTAAGAAAATCTGATTGGCTGATTGAATCAGCCAATCAGATTCAAGTTCAATCGGATTGGCTGATCCAATCAGATTGAGCTTGCATTCTATTGGCTGATCGGAACAGCCAATAGAATGCGAGCTCAATCTGATTGGCTGATTGGATCAGCCAATCCGATTGAACTTGAATCTGATTGGCTGATTCAATCAGCCAATCAGATTTTCTTACCTTAATTCCGATTAGCTGATAGAATCCTATTAGCCAATTGGAATTTGAGGGACGCCAAGCGGAATCTTCTATCTTCATCCATCCGACGAAGAGCGGCTCCATCTTCAAGACCTCCGGCGTGGAACATCCTCTTCCTTCCGACGACTACCGACGAATGAAGGTTCCTTTAAGTGACGTCATCCAAGATGGCGTCCCTCAAATTCCAATTGGCTGATAGGATTCTATCAGCCAATCGGAATTAAGGTAAGAAAATCTGATTGGCTGATTGAATCAGCCAATCAGATTCAAGTTCAATCGGATTGGCTGATCCAATCAGCCAATCAGATTGAGCTCGCATTCTATTGGCTGTTCCATTCAGATTGAGCTCGCATTCTATTGGCTGTTTGTTTAAAAAAATGGCTAGATTGAGGTTCCCAACCTAAAAAAGTAGAAAAAACAAACAAACATTGAAGGGCCTGTAAACACATTTTATCTATTCTATTGTGCTAATGCACTGTTGCAGAGATCTGTGGCAACCCGAGGGTTGCAGGTTAGATCCCGGCGAGGTCCACTTAGCCTTTCATCCTTCCGAGGTCGGTAAAATGAGTACCATTGAGTTCGGTAATAATAATGAGCAGGGTAAAGGGGGAATTGGGGCGGATCAATTGAAAATCACTGGAGTTGTTTTATGGCCAGAGACTTTATGTATGTAAAAATATCACCATATATTTGTTATTCACAATAAACAATTCTGGTGACATAATAAAAAAAAAAAAAAAACATAATTTATGCTTACCTGATAAATTTATTTCTCTTGTAGTGTAGTCAGTCCACGGGTCATCCATTACTTATGGAATATATCTCTTCCTAACAGGAAGCTGCAAGAGGATCACCCAGCAGAGCTGCTATATAGCTCCTCCCCTCACATGTCATATTCAGTCATTCGACCAAAGCAGACGAGAAAGGAGAAACCATAGGGTGCAGTGGTGACTGGAGTTTAATTAAAATTTAGGTCTGCCTTAAAGACAGGGCGGGCCGTGGACTGACTACACTACAAGAGAAATAAATTTATCAGGTAAGCATAAATTATGTTTTCTCTTGTTAAGTGTAGTCAGTCCACGGGTCATCCATTACTTATGGAATACCAATACCAAAGCTAAAGTACACGGATGAAGGGAGGGACAAGGCAGGAACATTAAACAGAAGGAACCACTGCCTGAAGTACCTTTCTCCCAAAAATAGCCTCCGAAGAAGCAAAAGTGTCAAATTTGTAAAATTTTGAAAAGGTGTGAAGCGAAGACCAAGTCGCAGCCTTGCAAATCTGTTCAACAGAGGCCTCATTTTTAAAGGCCCAGGTGGAAGCCACAGCTCTAGTAGAATGAGCTGTAATCCTTTCAGGAGGCTGCTGTCCAGCAGTCTCATAGGCTAAACGTATTATGCTACGAAGCCAAAAAGAGAGAGAGGTAGCCGAAGCCTTTTGACCTCTTCTCTGTCCAGAGTAAACGACAAACAGGGAAGAAGTTTGACGAAAATCTTTAGTTGCCTGCAAATAGAACTTCAGGGCACGGACTACGTCCAAATTATGCAAAAGTCGTTCCTTCTTTGAAGAAGGGTTAGGACACAGTGATGGAACAACAATCTCTTGATTGATATTCCTGTTAGTAACTACCTTAGGTAAGAACCCAGGTTTAGTACGCAGAACTACCTTGTCTGAATGAAAAACAGAATTTATGCTTACCTGATAAATTACTTTCTCCAACGGTGTGTCCGGTCCACGGCGTCATCCTTACTTGTGGGATATTCTCTTCCCCAACAGGAAATGGCAAAGAGTCCCAGCAAAGCTGGCCATATAGTCCCTCCTAGGCTCCGCCCACCCCAGTCATTCGACCGACGGACAGGAGGAAATATATATAGGAGAAACCATATGGTACCGTGGTGACTGTAGTTAGAGAAAATAATTCATCAGACCTGATTAAAAAACCAGGGCGGGCCGTGGACCGGACACACCGTTGGAGAAAGTAATTTATCAGGTAAGCATAAATTCTGTTTTCTCCAACATTGGTGTGTCCGGTCCACGGCGTCATCCTTACTTGTGGGAACCAATACCAAAGCTTTAGGACACGGATGAAGGGAGGGAGCAAATCAGGTTACCTAAACGGAAGGCACCACAGCTTGCAAAACCTTTCTCCCAAAAATAGCCTCCGAAGAAGCAAAAGTATCAAATTTGTAAAATTTGGCAAAAGTGTGCAGTGAAGACCAAGTCGCTGCCTTACATATCTGGTCAACAGAAGCCTCGTTCTTGAAGGCCCATGTGGAAGCCACAGCCCTAGTGGAGTGAGCTGTGATTCTTTCAGGAGGCTGCCGTCCGGCAGTCTCATAAGCCAATCGGATGATGCTTTTAAGCCAAAAGGAAAGAGAGGTAGAAGTCGCTTTTTGACCTCTCCTTTTACCAGAATAAACAACAAACAAGGAAGATGTTTGTCTGAAATCTTTTGTAGCCTCTAAATAGAATTTTAGAGCACGGACTACGTCCAAATTGTGTAACAAACGTTCCTTCTTTGAAACTGGATTCGGACACAAAGAAGGTACAACTATCTCCTGGTTAATATTTTTGTTAGAAACAACCTTAGGAAGAAAACCAGGCTTAGTACGCAAAACCACCTTATCTGCATGGAACACCAGATAGGGTGGAGAACACTGCAGAGCAGATAACTCTGAAACTCTTCTAGCAGAAGAAATTGCAACCAAAAACAAAACTTTCCAAGATAGTAACTTAATATCTATGGAATGTAAAGGTTCAAACGGAACCCCTTGAAGAACTGAAAGAACTAGATTTAGACTCCAGGGAGGAGTCAAAGGTCTGTAAACAGGCTTGATCCTAACCAGAGCCTGAACAAATGCTTGAACATCTGGCACAGCTGCCAGTCTTTTGTGTAGTAAGACAGATAAAGCAGAGATCTGTCCCTTTAGAGAACTTGCAGATAATCCTTTCTCCAAACCTTCTTGTAGAAAGGAGAGAATCTTAGGAATTTTTATCTTATTCCATGGGAATCCTTTGGATTCACACCAACAGATATATTTTTTCCATATTTTATGGTAAATCTTTCTAGTTACCGGTTTTCTGGCCTGAACCAGAGTATCTATCACAGAATCTGAAAACCCACGCTTCGATAGAATCAAGCGTTCAATCTCCAAGCCGTCAGCTGGAGGGAGACCAGATTTGGATGTTCGAATGGACCCTGAACAAGAAGGTCCTGTCTCAAAGGTAGCTTCCATGGTGGAGCCGATGACATATTCACCAGGTCTGCATACCAAGTCCTGCGTGGCCACGCAGGAGCTATCAAGATCACCGAGGCCCTCTCCTGATTGATCCTGGCTACCAGCCTGGGAATGAGAGGAAACGGTGGAAATACATAAGCTAGGTTGAAGGTCCAAGGTGCTACTAGTGCATCTACTAGAGTCGCCTTGGGATCCCTGGATCTGGACCCGTAGCAAGGAACCTTGAAGTTCTGACGAGACGCCATCAGATCCATGTCTGGAATGCCCCATAATTGAGTTATTTGGGCAAAGATCTCCGGATGGAGTTCCCACTCCCCCGGATGGAATGTCTGACGACTCAAAAAATCTGCCTCCCAGTTTTCCACACCTGGGATGTGGATCGCAGACAGGTGGCAGGAGTGATCCTCCGCCCATTGAATTATTTTGGTCACTTCTTTCATCGCCAGGGAACTCCTTGTTCCCCCCTGATGATTGATATACGCAACGGTCGTCATGTTGTCTGATTGGAACCTTATGAATCTGGCCTTTGCTAGCTGAGGCCAAGCTCTGAGAGCATTGAATATCGCTCTCAGTTCCAGAATGTTTATCGGGAGAAGAGACTCTTCCCGAGACCATAGACCCTGAGCTTTTAGGGATTCCCAGACCGCGCCCCAGCCCACTAGACTGACGTCGGTCGTGACAATGACCCACTCTGGTCTGCGGAAGCTCATTCCCTGGGACAGATGGTCCAGGGTCAGCCACCAACGGAGTGAATCTCTGGTCTTTTGATCTACTTGAATCATTGGAGACAAGTCTGTATAATCCCCATTCCACTGTTTGAGCATGCACAGTTGTAATGGTCTTAGATGAATTAGTGCAAAAGGAACTATGTCCATTGTTGCAACCATCAACCCTACTACTTCCATGCACTGCGCTATGGAAGGACGAGGAACAGAATGAAGCACTTGACAAGAGCTTAGAAGTTTTGATTTTCTGACCTCTGTCAGAAAAATCCTAATTTCTAAGGAATCTATTATTGTTCCCAAGAAGGGAACTCTTGTCGACGGAGACAGAGAACTTTTTTCTATGTTCACCTTCCATCCGTGTGATCTGAGAAAGGCTAGAACGATGTCTGTATGAGCCTTTGCTTTTGACAGGGACGACGCTTGTATTAGAATGTCGTCCAAGTAAGGTACTACTGCAATGCCCCTCGGTCTTAGAACCGCTAGAAGGGACCCTAGCACCTTTGTGAAAATCCTTGGAGCAGTGGCTAACCCGAATGGGAGGGCCACAAACTGGTAATGCTTGTCCAGAAAAGCTAACCTTAGGAACTGATGATGTTCTTTGTGGATAGGAATATGTAGGTACGCATCCTTTAGATCCACGGTAGTCATAAATTGACTTTCCTGGATAGTGGGTAGAATCGTTCGAATGGTTTCCATCTTGAACGATGGTACCCTGAGAAATTTGTTTAGGAACTTCAAATCCAAAATTGGTCTGAAAGTTCCCTCTTTTTTGGGAACTACGAACAGATTGGAATAAAATCCCATTCCTTGTTCCTTTATTGGAACTGGGTGTATCACTCCCATCTTTAACAGGTCTTCTACACAATGTAAGAATGCCTGTCTCTTTATTTGGTTTGAGGATAAGTGAGACATGTGGAACCTTCCCCTTGGGGGTAGTTCCTTGAATTCCAGGAGATAACCTTGAGAAACTATTTCTAGCGCCCAGGGATCCTGAACATCTCTTGCCCAAGCCTGAGCAAAGAGAGAGAGTGTGCCCCCCACTAGATCCGGTCCCGGATCGGGGGCTACTCCTTCATGCTGTTTTGTTAGCAGCGGCAGGCTTCTTGGCCTGCTTACCCTTGTTCCAGCCTTGCATCGGTTTCCAGGCTGGTTTGGGTTGTGAGGCATTACCCTCTTGCTTAGAGGATGCAGAATTAGAGGCCGGTCCGTTCCTGAAATTGCGAAAGGGACGAAAATTAGACTTATTTTTAGCCTTAAAAGACCTATCTTGTGGAAGGGCGTGGCCCTTTCCCCCAGTGATGTCTGAAATGATCTCTTTCAATTCTGGTCCAAATAGAGTTTTACCTTTGAAAGGGATGTTAAGCAATTTTGTCTTGGATGACACATCCGCTGACCAAGACTTTAGCCAAAGCGCTCTGCGCGCCACGATAGCAAACCCTGAATTTTTCGCCGCTAATCTAGCTAATTGCAAAGCGGCATCTAAAATAAAAGAGTTAGCCAATTTAAGTGCGTGAACTCTGTCCATAACCTCCTCATATGGAGTCTCTCTACTGAGCGACTTTTCTAGTTCCTCGAACCAGAACCACGCTGCTGTAGTGACAGGAACAATGCACGAAATTGGTTGTAGAAGGTAACCTTGCTGTACAAAAATCTTTTTAAGCAAACCTTCCAATTTTTTATCCATAGGATCTTTGAAAGCACAACTATCTTCGATAGGAATAGTAGTGCGTTTGTTTAGAGTAGAAACTGCCCCCTCGACCTTAGGGACTGTCTGCCATAAGTCCTTTCTGGGGTCGACCATAGGAAATAATTTCTTAAATATAGGGCGGGGAACAAAAGGTATGCCGGGCTTTTCCCACTCCTTATTTACTATGTCCGCCACCCGCTTGGGTATAGGAAAAGCGTCGGGGTGCACCGGAACCTCTAGGAACTTGTCCATCTTGCATAATTTCTCTGGAATGATCAAGTTGTCACAATCATCCAGAGTAGATAACACCTCCTTAAGCAGTGCGCGGAGATGTTCTAATTTAAATTTAAATGTCACAACATCAGGTTCAGTTTGATGAGAAAATTTTCCTGAATCTGAGATTTCTCCATCTGACAAAACCTCCCTCATGGCCCCTTCAGATTGGTGTGAGGGTATGACAGAACAATTATCATCAGCGCCCTCCTGCTCTTCAGTGTTTAAAACAGAGCAATCGCGCTTTCTCTAATAAGTAGGCATTTTGGATAAAATATTTGCTATGGAGTTATCCATTACAGCCGTTAATTGTTGCATGGTAATAAGCATTGGCGCACTAGATGTACTAGGGGCCTCCTGCGTGGGCAAAACTGGTGTAGACACAGTAGGAGATGATGTAGTATCATGTTTACTCCCCTCATCTGAGGAATCATCTTGGGCAATTTCATTATCTGTGGCAGTACTGTCCTTACTTTGTTTGGACGCTATGGCACAATTATCACATAAATTTAAATGGGGAGACACATTGGCTTTCATACATATAGAACATAGCTTATCTGAAGGTACAGACATGTTAAACAGGCTTAAACTTGTCAACAAAGCACAAAAAACGTTTTAAAACAAAACCGTTACTGTCTCTTTAAATTTTAAACAGAAAACACTTTATTACTGAATATGTGAAAAAGTATGAAGGAATTGTTCAAAAATTACCAAAATTTCACCACAGTGTCTTAAAGCATTAATAGTATTGCACACCAGAGCTTTAACCCTTAAAATAACGGAACCGGAGCCGTTTATAAATTTAACCCATATACAGTCCCAGCTATAGTCTTTGCTGAGACCCAACCAAGCCCAGAGGGGAATACGATACCAATTGACGCCTTCTAGAAGCTTTTCCAGCAATTTTTAGATCCTCACACATGCATCTGCATGCCCTGCTCTCAAAAAACAACTGCGCAGTAATGGCGCGAAAATGAGGCTCAGTCTATAACTAGGAAGGCCCCCTGACTGGAAAAGGTGTCTAACACAGTGCCTGCCGTTTAATAAACGTTCCCCAAGTTTATAAATGCAAATTGTCAGCCTAAATATGAATAAAATGCCCAAATAAAGCAATCGATATAGCCCATAAAAATGTCTACCAGTTTTTTTAGCCCATAATAAGCCCTTTATTCTATTTGTTTGACTAAGAAAATGACTTACCGGTCCCCATGAGGGGGAATGACAGCCTTCCAGCATTACATGGTCTTGTTAGAAATATGGCTAGTCATACCTTAAGCAGAAAAGTCTGCTAACTGTTTCCCCCAACTGAAGTTACTTCATCTCAACAGTCCTATGTGGAAACAGCAATCGATTTTAGTTACTGTCTGCTAAAATCATCTTCCTCTCACAAACAGAAATCTTCATCCTTTTCTGTTTCAGAGTAAATAGTACATACCAGCACTATTTTAAAATAACAAACACTTGATAGAAGAATAAAAACTACATTAAACACCAAAAAACTCTTAACCATCTCCGTGGAGATGTTGCCTGTGCAACGGCAAAGAGAATGACTGGGGTGGGCGGAGCCTAGGAGGGACTATATGGCCAGCTTTGCTGGGACTCTTTGCCATTTCCTGTTGGGGAAGAGAATATCCCACAAGTAAGGATGACGCCGTGGACCGGACACACCAATGTTGGAGAAAATCAGATAAGGAGAATCACAATGTAAGGCAGATAACTCAGAGACTCTTCGAGCCGAGGAAATAGCCATCAAAAACAAAACCTTCCAGGATAACAGCTTGATATCAATGGAATGAAGGGGTTCAAATGGAACGCCTTGAAGAACATTAAGAACTAAGTTTAAGCTCCACGGCGGAGCAACAGTCTTAAACACAGGCTTAATCCTAGTTAAAGCCTGACAAAAAGCCTGAACGTCTGGAACTTCAGCCAGACGTTTGTGTAGAAGAATAGACAGAGCAGAAATCTGTCCATTTAATGAACTAGCAGATAAGCCCTTTTCTAAACCCTCTTGTAGAAAGGACAATATCCTAGGAATCCTAACCTTACTCCATGAGTAACTCTTGGATTCGCACAAATATAAATATTTACGCCATATCTTATGGTAAATTTTTCTGGTAACAGGCTTCCTAGCCTGTATTAAGGTATCAATAACCGACTCCGAGAAGCCACGCTTTGATAGAATCAAGCGTTCAATCTCCATGCAGTCAGCCTCAGAGAAATTAGATTTGGATGTTTGAAAGGACCCTGAATTAGAAGGTCCTGTCTCAGAGGTAGAGACCACGGTGGACAGGACGACATGTCCACTAGGTCTGCATACCAGGTCCTGCGTGGCCACGCAGGCGCTATCAGAATCACCGAAGCTCTCTCCTGTTTGATCTTGGCAATCAAACGAGGAAGCATCGGGAATGGTGGAAACACATAAGCCATGTTGAAGACCCAAGGGGCTGTCAGAGCATCTATCAGCACCGCTCCCGGGTCCCTGGACCTGGATCAGTAACAAGGAAGCTTGGCGTTCTGGCGAGACGCCATGAGATCCAGATCTGGTTTGCCCCAACGAAGAATCAGTTGAGCAAAGACCTCCGGATGAAGTTCCCACTCCCCCGGATGAAAAGTCTGGCGACTTAGAAAATCCGCCTCCCAGTTCTCTACGCCTGGGATGTAAATCGCTGACAGGTGGCAAGAGTGAGACTCTGCCCAGCGAATTATCTTTGAGACTTCCAACATCGCTAGGGAACTTCTGGTTCCCCCTTGATGGTTGATGTAAGCCACAGTCGTGATGTTGTCCGACTGAAATCTGATGAACCTCAGAGTTGCTAACTGAGGCCAAGCTAGGAGAACATTGAATATTGCTCTTAATTCCAGAATATTTATTGGGAGGAGTTTCTCCTCCTGAGTCCATAATCCCTGAGCTTTCAGGGAGTTCCAGACTGCGCCCCAGCCTAGAAGGCTGGCGTCTGTTGTTACAATCGTCCAATCTGGCCTGCGAAAAGTCATCCCCTTGGACAGATGTGGCCGAGAGAGCCACCATAGAAGAGAATCTCTGGTCTCTTGATCCAGACTTAGTAGGGGGGACAAATCTGAGTAATCCCCGTTCCACTGACTTAGCATGCACAATTGCAGCGGTCTGAGATGCAGGCGCGCAAATGGTACTATGTCCATTGCCGCTACCATTAAGCCGATTACTTCCAAGCACTGAGCTACTGACGGGTGTGGAATGGAATGAAGGACATGGCAAGCATTTAGAAGTTTTGATAACCTGGCCTCTGTCAGGTAAATTTTCATCTCTACAGAATCTATAAGAGTCCCTAGAAAGGGAACTCTTGTAAGTGGTAATAGAGAACTCTTTTCCACGTTCACCTTCCACCCATGCGACCTCAGAAATGCCAGAACTATCTCTGTATGAGACTTGGCAGTTTGAAAACTTGACGCTTGTATCAGAATGTCGTCTAGGTACGGAGTCACCGCTATGCCTCGCGGTCTTAGTACCGCCAGAAGTGAGCCCAGAACTTTTGTAAAGATTCTTGGAGCCATAGCTAATCCGAAGGGAAGAGCTACAAACTGGTAATGCCTGTCTAGGAAAGCAAATCTTAGGTACCGATAATGATCCTTGTGAATCGGTATGTGAAGGTAGGCATCCTTTAAATCCACTGTGGTCATGTACTGACCCTCTTGGATCATTGGAAGGATGGTTCCAATAGTTTCCATTTTGAATGATGGAACTCTTAGAAATTTGTTTAGGATTTTTAAGTCCAAGATTGGTCTGAAGGTTCCCTCTTTCTTGGGAACCACAAATAGATTTGAATAGAATCCCTGCCCGTGTTCCGTCCGCGGAACTGGGTGGATCACCCCCATTAGTAAAAGGTCTTGTACACAGCGTAGAAACGCCTCTTTCTTTATTTGGTTTGCTGATAACCTTGAAAGATGAAATCTCCCTCGTGGAGGAGAAGTTTTGAAGTCCAGGAGATATCCCTGAGATATGATCTCCAACGCCCAGGGATCCTGGACATCTCTTGCCCAAGCCTGGGCGAAGAGAGAAAGTCTGCCCCCCACTAGATCCGTTTCCGGATAGGGGGCCCTCTCTTCATGCTGTCTTGGGGGCAGCAGCAGGTTTCTTGGCCTGCTTGCCCTTGTTCCAGGACTGGTTAACTTTCCAGCCCTGCCTGTAACGAGCAATAGCTCCTTCCTGTTTTGGAGCGGAGGAAGTTGATGCTCCAGCCTTGAAGTTACGAAAGGCACGAAAATTAGACTGTTTGGCCTTTGATTTGGCCCTGTCCTGAGGTAGAGGATGGCCCTTACCTCCCGTAATGTCAGATATAATTTCTTTCAAACCGGGCCCGAATAAGGTCTGCCCTTTGAAAGGAATATTAAGCAATTTAGATTTAGAAGTCACGTCAGCTGACCAGGATTTAAGCCATAGCGCTCTGCGCGCTTGGATGGCGAATCCGGAGTTCTTAGCCGTAAGTTTGGTTAAATGTACAACGGCATCAGAAACAAATGCGTTAGCTAGCTTAAGTGCTTTAAGCTTGTTCATAATTTCATCCAATGGAGCTGTGCGAATGGCCTCTTCCAGAGACTCAAACCAGAATGCCGCCGCAGCAGTGACAGGCGCAATGCATGCAAGGAGCTGTAAGATAAAACCTTGTTGAACAAACGTTTTCTTAAGGTAACCCTCTAATTTCTTATCCATTGGATCTGAAAAGGCACAACTATCCTCCACCGGGATAGTGGTACGCTTAGCTAAAGTAGAAACTGCTCCCTCCACCTTAGGGACCGTCTGCCATAAGTCTCGTGTGGTGGCGTCTATAGGAAACATTTTCCTAAATATGGGAGGAGGGGAAAAGGGCACACCAGGTCTATCCCACTCCTTGCTAATAATCTCTGTAAGCCTTTTAGGTATAGGAAACACGTCAGTACACACCGGTACCGCATAGTATCTATCCAACCTACATAATTTTTCTGGAATTGCAACCGTGTTACAATCATTCAGAGCCGCTAATACCTCCCCTAGCAATATGCGGAGGTTCTCAAGCTTAAATTTAAAATTAGAAATCTCTGAATCCAGTCTCCCTGGATCAGATCCGTCACCCACAGAATGAAGCTCTCCGTTTTCACGTTCTGCAAACTGTGACGCAGTATCTGACATGGCTCTCACCTCATCCGCGCGCTCTGTCCTTAACCCAGAGCTATCGCGCTTGCCTCTTAATTCTGGCAATTTAGATAATACTTCTGTCATAACAGTAGCTATGTCTTGCAAAATGATTTGTAAGGGCCTCCCTGATGTACTTGGCGCCACAAAATCACGCACCTCCTGAGCGGGAGGCGAAGGTACTGACACGTGAGGAGGGTTAGTCGGCATAACTTCCCCCTCGTTGCCTGGTGATAATTTCTTTACATGTAAAGATTGACTTTTATTTAAAGTAGCATCAATGCAATTAGTACATAAATTTCTATTGGGCTCCACATTGGCCTTTAAACATAGTGAACAAAGAGATTCATCTGAGTCAGACATGTTTAAACAGACTAGCAATGAGACTAGCAAGCTTGGAAATACTTTTCTAAATAAATTTACAAGCAATATAAAAAACGCTACTGTGCCTTTAAGAAGCACAAAAAGCTGTCACAGTTGAAATAACAATGAACCAAAATAGTTATAGCAACCAATTTTTCACAGTAAATGTATTAAGTTAGCAAAGGATTGCACCCACCAGCAAATGGATGATTAACCCCTTAATACCCAAAAACGGATTAACAATTTAATAATTAACGTTTTTCTCACAGTCAAAACACACTGTCACAGGACTGCTGTGACTGATTACCTCCCTAAAAATGAATTTTGAAGACCCCTGAGCTCTCTAGAGACGATCTGGATCATGGAGGATGAAGTAGACAGATTGTGACTGAATTTTTACTCCGCAAAAAAGCGCTAAAATAGGCCCCTCCCACTCATATTACAACAGTGGGGAAGCTCAGAAAAACTGTTTCTATGCAGAAAACAAAGATGGCCATGTGGTAAAAATCATGCCCCAATAAGTTTTATCACCAAGTACCTCACAAAAAACGATTAACATGCCAGTAAACGTTTTAAACATACATTTGAAAAGTTATGAATTGTTATTAATAAGCCTGCTACCAGTCGCTTTTACTGCAGTTAAGGCTCATACATTATTTCAGTATTAACAGTATTTTCAGAGTCAATTCCATTCCTTAGAAAAATACATTCAGTGTACACACACTCATCAGCCTAATACCAGTCGCTATCACTGCATTTAAGGTTGAACTTACTTTACATTGGTATCAGCAGTATTTTCTCAGTCAATTCCATTCCTCAGAAAAATAATTACTGCACATACCTCATTTGCAGGGGGGCCCTGCATGCTATTCCCCTTCTCTGAAGTTACCTCACTCCTCAGATGAGAACAGCCAGTGGATCTTAGTTACGTCTGCTAAGATCATAGAAAACGCAGACAGATTCTTCTTCTAATGCTGCCTGAGAATAAACAGCACACTCCGGTGCCATTTAAAATAACAAACTTTTGATTGTAGAAATAAACTAAGTTAAAAAACACCACAGACCTCTCACAGCGACCTATCTAGTTAGGCTGCAAGAGAATGACTGAATATGACATGTGAAGGGAGGAGCTATATAGCAGCTCTGCTGGGTGATCCTCTTGCAGCTTCCTGTTAGGAAGAGATATATTCCATAAGTAATGGATGACCCGTGGACTGACTACACTTAACAAGAGAAAAAAAACTTTAAACAGCAAACTAAGGTACAGGAAAAAAACATAACAAAACCCCCTCCAAAAAACAATATCTGGAATTTTCATTTATTCTGTACCTCTTTATTAAAGAATAAACAAATGAAATAACGCTGTATAAATTGTATCAATCTCTCCAAAATTGTGAAAATGTAAACAAAAAAACTGTTAATTTACGAACTTCAGAAGCCTCCTAATATTTGTTGTTCACCTATTTAATGAAACCGCTAAGTTTAAAAAAAACAAAAAAAAAAAACATTTAATAAATATTTTGAACACAAACTTTTTGACGATTTCTCTCGGACTCCTCCCAGACGGCACTTCCATGCTATTCACAGTGTGACGTATAAAACGGTCCCACCCACTCTATACGTATGTCTCAAGTGCGCACCCGTGGGTCTGTTTATCTGCGCATGTGTTAAAATCTGATCAAATTACATTGCAACATAGTATTCATAGTATAACATATGTTTATTCCTCTATTTACCAATTGGGGGCTATAGAGCATGCACCTCGCGTGAACACGCATCCGAACTGAATATAGAGATTCTGTTTTAATGCATGCGCAGAAGAAGTGCATGACGTTTCAAAAGGAGTTGAACGCCCCGGAGGGAGAGGGGGGGACAGGATTGGCAATCGTAGTTCTGAATAATTGTCAATCAAACTGACAATATGGCGGGCGGAGGAAGCGCGGTATGAAAAAGAGTAAATAAAGGTATTTTTAAGCGATTTTAGTTTCATCTAACAAAAACAATGAATTAAAGTTCCCCTAATTTTTATTGAATAACAATATGGCATTATTTTGTTGACTTTACATTCACTTTAAGGAGACCACAGACATAACGTTGAGTGAAAATAAATTCATTTTGAAGAATGATTTAATTTGACAACACAAACTAACTTTTATTTATGTATATTTGCAAGTACTTTTAAAGCTTAGGCTTATTTTTTTTATTTTTTTAAACAACAAAACAATTTTTGTTCAGTAGATATGTAAAAGAGTTTTGTTACAATTCTTTCTGAAATTAGTTACCAATGCAGCAGAGAACT
This sequence comes from Bombina bombina, assembly GCF_027579735.1. Lineage (NCBI taxonomy): Eukaryota > Metazoa > Chordata > Amphibia > Anura > Bombinatoridae > Bombina > Bombina bombina. Next base: position 809,400,644 of record NC_069500.1, on the reverse strand, counting down.
CTGGGTAAGATATGCAAATGAAATCTACAAGCAAGTTTTTGCTTCCATACTGTGTCTGACCACGTGTACATTAATAATAATGTATACAGACAACTTCTGTGGGAAGGCAAGCAGGGATACAATCATTTGTAGTTCTTACTTTTATGAAATGGAGGATTTTAATCTCACAGCTTTATCTCTACCTTAACTTACTTTATATATAAAGGGACAGTAAAGTCAAAATTACACTTTCATGATTCAAGTTCATTTAATGTTAAACAACTGTCCTATTATCAAAATGGCTTTGTTCTCTTGGTATCGTTAGTTCAAAAAACATACCTAGGTAGTTTCAGGAGCAGGAATGCAATACTGGGAACTACCTGCTGATTGGTTGCTGCAAATATATATGACTCAACATATGAGTTCTGTAGGATACCAAAAGAAAGCAAATATTTTTTATTTTTTAAATGCATGCTCTATCTGAATCATAAAAAATTAATTTTGATAGTACTGTCCCATCTCCACAATCTGCAAATTAAAAACATACCTAGTGAATTCAGAGGGGGGCATTTCCTGAACTAATTTTCACAGAGGCCAGTTGACTCTCTTGGTACATCATTCCGGCCGGATCCATCTTAATGTCCTCCTCCATACAGCATTTTATTTGCTTTACTACATGGTTTTGAGATGTATGTTTTACCTTTTGGGCTGAATTCACTAACCCTAGAGCAAATGACAATGCAGAGCGGCTGACTCTCTCTCCCTGTCTGGTTATTAGCACCAGTAACAAGTGCAGAAGGATTTCATTGCTTTACTGTCAGTATGTGGGTACTCAAATATAACCATTTTAAATGTGAAAATGCTACAGATAGCAGGTGCACCACACAAGGGATTTAATAGGTAACAGTAAGCTAGTACAGCGGAACACAGCAGTAGAAGCTGCCATCCTCCATGTATATATGTTCCTTTACAGCTAGACAAGATAATTGTGCCATAATGATTTTAAATTCTAAATATATAGGATAAGGACTTCTTGACTTAAATGCTGTAAAATACGCACTACACACATTAAACAGATTATGTGATGTAGACTAGAGATCAATTAAAGCATCAACTTCCTTAGTGTTCATAATAACAACTACTTCCTCTCCATATAGAGACATCAAACTGTATATAGACCCTTTGCAAATGTGATGAGAAGATGACTGCATTTGATAAATAAACAGATAGCTAATGTCACATATCAGAAAAATAAGTAAAATAAAAAATTAAAGGGACATGAATGCTATTTATATCTCATAGCCAGTGATGGAACACACATGAGTATATAATCAATATTTCCCAAACTTGTATGTTTAGTGGGCAACATGCACCAAAAAGTAACTATTCTTGCAGAGGTAACCTTTCAAATCAACATTTTTGTAATTGAAAAATGATTCTAATGTATCTTGGTATGTAAACTATAATAGTATGTCCCTTCATTGACTACAAATAAGGTGCTGGTAGTTACTTTGATCACAGAAGAGAGTATTATGTGGTTATTCTGATCCTACATGGTAATCCATATAACTTTTGATTGTCATTGATTATTCTAATAATAATATGCTATAACTTTTGTCTATAGTGGTTGAGAGAATGGACAAGTCACCCCAGTTAATCACTGCTAGATTGTACACTGTACAACTGGGGGTCATAATGCCCAAACCATGTACGAAACTGCAACTATATATGTTAGCCATGCTTTTATGTCAAAGGAATGGTTAACCGCTTTACAACCAAGAAAGCTCCCAATACATTGCTCAGCAACATGCTGCCTGTTTCGCTGGCTGTACTATAAAGGAGTTCATGATGAGTATGTTGTAGGGACGCTTGATTGTAGAGTTCATGTATAGCTCCCTGTGCCGGCTGATTGTAGCACAGTCCATTGTTTAGTAAAAGGGCTAGCTTGTCTTGGAGTGGCCATAAACTAAATGGTCTATACCATTCTTTTTGGCCTTGCTTGCGATACAGTTATTTTTGCTGGTACAATGGTTAGCCCCATTCTGTTCTGGTCTGGGGTCTTCTTTTTCACTCTCCTCACTTTCCTCTATATCACTCCTTACATCATTCTCCACCTGAGAATTAAAAAGGGATCAAAGTGAATTAATATAACTGACCAAGCTCCGACACATGATGTGCTGCCTATAACACTGCCCCCTCCACGCCTCCCACATATGGCCTCACCCACAAAATATAAGTGGCCTATTGCCCACAAGCTCTTAATCTCTTACATCCCAGAAATCATTCAACAGATGTTGGGAGATTATTGTATCTATGATATTCCTATCTATAATTGTATATAATAATAATAATATCATTTTTGCATATACGACCCTAGTTAACTATGGGGTTGATCACAATATATAATTTGACAATTATCTGCAAGTTAAAATCTGCAGATGAGCACTGGCATTTTCATTGTTTATAAGAAGCACTTATTACATTATCGGTATTATATAGTATTGAGCTGGATCAGTTTTGCTTGTCTTTAAAGGACCATTATAGTCTAAAAATATTTTTTTAGAGCATGTCATTTTAACACTAGCGACCCTGCACTACTATGGGATAAATTACAACTGGTACGCAAATGTTAGTGTGGGCGCGATATTGCAATGTGTTAATAACTTGTGCACATATTAGTTGAAAGTAAATGTGTTCGCTCTAGCGCAATCAAATTTAACGCATGTCAGGTTAGCGAGACTGAAGACCTCACGTAAAGGCTAAGGGGATGATTTATGAAAGTGCGAGCAGACATGATACGATGTATCGTATCATGTCCACCGCACATCGATAAATGCTGACAGCATAAACTGTCGTCATTGATCATTGCACAAGCAGTTTGTGCAATGCCACCCCCTGCAGATTCGCTAGCAGGGGGTGTCAATCAGCCCGATCGTATAGGATTGGGCAGATTAATGTCCGCAGCCTCCGAGCAGGCGGACAAGTTATGAGGCAGCTGTCTTTAGAACGCTGCTTCATAACTGCTTTTTCTGAGGGAAACAGGGGCTTGATAATTCGGCCCCTTAGACTTAAAAAAAAAAAAATAAGCACAAAATACAATGTAAATATATTAAAAACATAAATTATGCTTACCTGATAATTTTGTTTCCATTGTGGGGAGGCAAGTTCACGGCTTCATTCATTACTTGTGGGAAATAAGAACCTGGTCACCAGGAGGAGACAAAGACACCCCGGCCAAAGGCTTAAATACCTCCCCCACTCCCCTCATCCCCCAGTTATTCTGCAGAGGGAACAAGGAACAGTAGGAGAAATATCAGGGTATAAATGGTGCCAGAAGAACAAAAAACAATTTAGGTCCGCCCAACGGAGCAATGGGTGGGAGCCGTGGACTCTCCTGCCCAAGATGGAAACAAAATTATCAGGTAAGCATAATTTATGTTTCCATCTAAATGGGAGGAGAGTCCATGGCTTCATTCATTACTTTTGGGAAACAAATACCCAAGCTCTAAAGGACACTGAATGAAAAATGGGAGGGCAAAAAGGCGGACCCTAATCTAAGGGCACCACAGCCTGCAAAACCTTTCTCCCAAAAACCACTTCCGCAGAAGCAAAAACGTCAAATTTGTAAAACTTTTTAACAGTATGTAAGGAGGACCAGGTAGCCGCCTTACAAATCTGATCCATAGAGGCCTCATTCTTGAAGGCCCAAGAAGAAGCCACAGCTCTAGTGGAATAGGCTGTGATCCTCTGAGGAGGCTTATGTCCCGCTGTCTTGTAGGCCAAGCGAATCATGCTCCTCAACTAAAAGAACAAAGAAGTAGCAGAGGCCTTCTGGACCTTACACTTCCCTGAAAACACCACAAACAGAGATGTAGACTGTCTGAAATCCTTGGTAGCTTGAAGGTAAAACTTAAGGGCACAAACTACATCCAAATTATGAAGTAACCTCTCCTTAGGAGAAGAAGGGTTAGGACACAAAGTAGGAACAACTATTTCTTGAATGATGTTACAATCAGACACAACCTTGGGAAGAAATGCCAAGCCAGTGCGAAGAACAGCCTTATCGGCGTGAAAAAACAAATAAGGAGGCTCCCATTAAAAGGCTGCCAGCTCAGAAACTCTGCGTGCCGACGCAATAGCCAACTGGAAGAGTACCTTCCATAAAAGAGTCTTAATATCAATAGAGTGCATAGGTTCAAACGGAACCCTCTGCAATACCTTAAGAACTAAATTTAAGCTCCAAGGAGGAGCGGACTGTCTGAATACAGGCCTGATTCTAGACAGAGCCTGAACAAAAGACTGAACGTCAGGAAGCTCAGCAAGCCTCTTGTGCAACAAAACTGATAATGCCAAAATCTATCCCCTTAAGGAACTGGCGGCAAGCCCCTCCTCCAAACCATCCTGGAGAAAGGAAAGAATTCTGGATACCTTAACCTTATGCCAAGGATATCCATGCGACTCACACCAGAACAAATAAGTCCTCCTCACCTTATGATAGATGTGACGAGTAACTGGCTTCCTGGTCTGAACTAGAATATCAATCACCCTCTCAGAAAACCTAGTTTGGCCAAGAACTAAGCATTCAATCTCCACGCAGTCAGCTTCAGAGAATCTAGATTTTGATGTAGAAAGGGACCCTGTTCCAGCAGATCCCTGCGACAGGATAACCTCCAAGGCGGAGAGGATGACATCCCCATTAGATCTGCAAACCACGTTCTCCTGCTTGATGCGGGTAACTACACGAGGAAGAAGTGTTAACGGTGGAAAAATGTAAGCTAGGCTGAATACCCAAAGGAACCGCTAAGGCATCTATAAGTTCTGCCTGGGGATCCCTTGACCTCGACCCGTATCTGGGTAGATTTCAATTGAGTCTGGACACCATGAGATCTATGTCAGTATATTTATGAAAATCTTAGTAGTGCTATCCAAATAATATATAAGTTTATGGCAGGGTTATAAACACAATCTTAAAATAATTTTCCTTAAAAATTGAAACCCTAATCAACCATGCATCTACTAGACCATACAATTAAAATAAATATCTGAATTCTTTTATTTAGTTAATATCCATAAACATATTGAAGTATATTCGCAATAAAAGGAAATGAAACAAAATTTATATGCGTTAAAACCAACTCTTAAGATATGCTATCCTTCTTACAAAACCCAGAAAGATATACCTTCAAAATTCAGCCTTTTATTTATTTAACACAATGGGACTAAAAACATTTAACATCCAAGCAATACAATTCTAAACAGTGTTTATAAAACAATAGGATAATATATATATTCTGCTATTTAACTGCAATTTATCCTAATACAAAATTAACTGACAATATCAGAACTTGCATAGATGAGTTACTTGGTCAATCAGACGCAGATTTAAACAATATATATATAGGCTGTGAAATGCTAACTAAAACACACTGTTTCTTTAAATCTATTAAATACAAATTGACTATGCATATAACTTATCTTATAATAAAACTTTTATATACATCACCAAATAACAGCAATCCAGTTCCCAATTTTCGCAATGGATCCAATTTCACACCTCATATAAAATAAGTGTAATTGCAATGGAATAGGAGAAATATGGCCCACTTTGTTTTTGTAGTTTGACTGTGTCCCACGCAAAACAGTTTCAGTCAGTTACCAAACTTTGCAGCCAGTGTCCTTCTTCCTTCTGCATCCACTATATAGTTTAATTATTGGTGTGAAATATGGGTGGCCCTTCGAAACCTTGTCCCTCTATTGCAGTGATTTTTAACCTTTTTCTTTGTCGTGGCACACTTTTTTACATTAAAAAATCCTGTGGCACACCACCATCCCAAAATTTTAAAAAAATCACACATTGCCTAATACAGCATATATATATATATATATATATACACATACACACAAACACACACATACTGTATGTATTGTGCTGTTATGCCATGCCTCCTAAAAACTACCCCTGCACTGGGAGTAAAAAACAAGCAAAGTTTAAAAAATATGTCACACTGTTGTCAGTCTGCCGTGGCACACCTGAGGATCTCTCACGGCACACTAGTGTGCCACGGCACACTGGTTGAAAAACACTGCTCTATTGGATAACTGGATATCCCATTTCCAACAGCCAAAAATCTTTCTGGCTGTAGTTCTCTCGTGGCAACACCGGGTGGCAGCATACAGTACAACATAGCAATACAATACAGCGTTTCTGAACTTTTTTTTTTAAACAACTTAATTATTTTCATAAAGTGGTTATTTAATCAGATTACACTCTCTGCATTAAATATATATAACCCCAATTACAGATGGTTAATATTAGGTTATTTTTTCTGATTATTCTGATACCAAATATGTTATATTATTAACATTTTATTATATTAAAGTAATTTAATACTGCTAGTTATTAGCTTAAAATGCATTATAATTTTATCAGTATTCTGGCATTTCTTTGCAAATAACAGCTTATTTTTATATCTCCAGATTGGTAGTATTTAAAACTCCTGATATTCTGCATTCACCCAGATATAGTATGTGACATTTCTGTGTGTTTCTTCCTGAATACATAAATCCTGTTTATGTAGATCTGAAATAAAAATAAATGTTAATGATCACTTCTCTTCAGGTCCATAAACATCTATTCATGTTCTTAAACACACAGAGGCTAAGATATTCATGCTTTCAAAATATACACATATATACATATATATATATATATATATACACACACACACATCTCATGTCCATTAAAACATATACAGTTGTTTTGAAATCATAATGTAAGCCATGTGCCTTCACTGTGTGCTGTATGTTCAGAGTCACACCTTAGCATTTGTCTGTGTTTTCTCTGTGTTATCTTAATCACCACATCTGGTATTTCCCAGGGTTAGTACTCGCACAGCATGAGCCACTCAAATAAATCTGTGCTAATTACCCGTCCCTTTTGAAAAATGCCTGTATTTTTCACATCTCCTCAGACGGATCGGCATCTTCCTTGGAGGAAACCAATATATGGGAATGTATCCTGCTCTAAGTATCAGCATGTTGTCATTTAAGATTTGTTCCCAGGCAATCATGCAGAGGGTTAAAGAAACTGTGTTATATTTCAGTGTCTTGCTAAATTATACAATTGCATAATTTAGCATATTGAGTGTGTGAGATCTCCCAGAAACAAACCTTTGTCTACAGACCATGTGCACATCCACAGATTTATTAAATAAAGATAAATATACTTCTATATATTATTTAATAATATTTCAAATACAAGACCATGTGCACATCCACAGATTTATTAAATAAAGATAAATATACTTCTATATATTATTTAATAATATTTCAAATACCTTGACATCTATCTCCGGCGTTCCCCATCTGAGACAAATCTCTGCAAACACCTCGGGGTGGAGAGACCATTCCCCTGCCTGCCTACTGAGAAAGTCCTCCTCCCAGTTGTCCACACCCGGAATGTGGATCACTGAGAGCAAGCAGTTGTGGGACTCCGCCCATTCCAAAATCCGAGACACCTCCCTCATTGCTAGGGAGCTTCTCGTACCCCCCGGTTGTCGGTCAGGAATCTGATGAAGCTGAATGATCGCCGTTCCACTGTCTCAACATGTACAACTGAAGAGGTCTGAGATGGAACCTGGCAAATGGAATGACATCTACACTGGAAACCATGAGTCTGATCACCTCCATACATAGGGCCACCGAGGGACTTGAGGAGGACTGAAGAGCCAGACAGGACGACGCAATCTTGCTGTGAAGCTGCTCTGTGAGAAATATCTTCATGGCTATAGAGTCTATTATCGTGTCCAGGAATTCCACCCTGTTGCTGGGAACCAGGGAACTCTTTCCTGAGTTGATCTTGAGAAGAAGGGCCCTTGAGTGATCCTGTGCTAGACTGAACAATGGCGCCTGGACTAGGATGTCGTCCAGATAGGGCGCCACAGCAATGCCTCTGGATCTGGCCACTGCATGTAGCGCCCCCAGAACCTTTGTGAAGACTCTCTGGGCCATCACCAGACCAAAAGAAAGGGCCACAAACTGGAAGTGTTGGTCCAGAAGCGCAAATCTCAGGAACCTGAAGTGATCCCTGTGGATTGGTACATGAAGGTAAGCATCCTTGAAGTCTATTGTCGTCATGAACTAGGGGCAGAATAGATCTGATCGTTTCCATTTTGAACGATGGAACAGCCAGAAAGAAACACTTTAGGTCTAGAATCGGGCGGAACGTGACCTCTTTCTTTGCGACCACGAAAAGGTTTAAGTAATACCCTAGACCCCTCTCTGCCGTGGGGTACTGGTACAATAACTCCTATAGAAGAGAGATCCCTCACACACTCTAGAAATGCTTTTCCCTTTTCTGGTCTTGCAGACAGATTTGACAAGAGGAATCTGCCCCATGGCGGATACGATCTGAATCCTATCCTGTATCCTTGGACGACAACCTCCAGAACCCAAGGGTCCTGAACGTCCTGCAATCAGGCTTCTGAGAAGAGAGATAACCTGCCCCTACTTGGTCCAGAGACCGGTCGGGGGCTGCCCATTCATGTCGATTTTGACTCAGTGGGCTACTTGTTCTGCTTGGACTTACTCCAAGACTGAGCTGGCTATCAAGTTCCCTTGGACTGATCCACTTTTGCAGCGGGCTGCTGGCGTTGGGCCTTGTCCGCACAAAATGGACGAAAGGTAGAACCCTTAGGCTTAGCCTTCTTATCCTGCAGTAGAAAAGCACCCTTGCCTCCCTTAACCCTGGATATGATCTAACCGAACAAAATCTTTCCTTGAAAAGGTAGGAACAACAATCTCGACTTAGAGGTCATGTCTGCAGACCATGATTTTAGCCACAGAGCCCTGCGAGCTAAAACGGAAAAACCTGATATCTTCGCATTCAGGCGAATAATTTGCATATTGGCGTCACATATGAAAGAATTAGCGACCCTCAACGCCCTAATCTTTTCCTGTATCTCGTCGATGGAAGTCTCCCCCTCGACCATATCACACAGGGATTCACAGCAATATGTCAGAGCTCCAGCAACCGCGGCTACAGCCGCTGCCGGTTGAAAAACAAACCCTGTGTGCTGAAACATCTTTCTTAACATGTTTTCCAACTTTTTATCCATGGGCTCTTTAAACGACAAACTATCCTCAAGTGGAATAGTCGTCCACTTTGTGAGTGTAGAGATGGCCACATCCACTTTAGGGACAGCCCCCCATAGCTTGAGCTGAGAGTCCGGAACGGGGAACAGTTTCTTAAAGGAAGAAGGTGAAAAGGGAAGAACCTAATCGCTCCCATTCATTCTTAATAATATTAGACATCTTAACGGGAACCGGGAAGGTCTGAGGTACCACCCTGTCCTCATAGACTTAATCAAGTTTAGGAATTGAAGGTACCTCCGGAAGCTTCGGTTCCGGAACCTCCAGAGTAGCAAGCACTTGCTTCAGCAAAAAGCGCAAATTCTCCATCGTAAACCTAAAGTCAGGCTCCTCCGCCTAGATGACACGGATTCCGACCCAGAAGGGACCTCCTACGAAGAGCCGGATTGGGCCTCATCAGCAGATAATGCCTCTGATATTTCCTTAGGCGTAGAGAACCCTGGGCCGGACCGCTAAGATACGTCCTACGCTTGCGCTTAGCAGAACGTGGTAAAGCATGGATCATCTTCGATACCACCGTTTGCAGTTGATCCACAAAATCTGACGGCCAGCAAAGCTCTCCCGTAGGAGTAATGGTTGGACCCTGGGGCGCTGCATGTGCAACAGGAGATGGATGCAGGGAACGCACCTCACAGGACGGAAAACCCTCAGAGGTGGATGGCTCAGTAATACTAGACATCCTCCTATTTATTTCATGTAATTAGCAAGAGTCCATGAGCTAGTGACGTATGGGATATACATTCCTACCAGGAGGGGCAAAGTTTCCCAAACCTTAAAATGCCTATAAATACACCCCTCACCACACCCACAATTCAGTTTTACAAACTTTGCCTCCCGTGGAGGTGGTGAAGTAAGTTTGTGCTTAGGAAGGTCAAAAGGCTTCTGCCATTTATTTGGCATCTTGCTTAAACTTTTGATTCATCATGCTTATTTGGAGTTGGGTGGATTCTGGCTCATTCTACTAGGTAAGTTTCTACTTCCTGGGCTTTTTAAGAATGAAGCTTCTGTTGATCAGATTTGCAAAGCAATGACTTGGTCTTCTTTGCATACTTTTACTATGTTCTACCATTTTGATGTTTTCTCTTCTTTAGAAGCAGTTTTGGTAGAATGGTACTTCAGGCAGCTGTTTCAGTTTGATTCTTCTGCTTATATTTTCAGTTTTTTTCATTATAAAAATTGAAACTTTTTTGATTTGGGTAGTGGATTAATTTTTCAGTGGAATTGGCTGTCTTTATTTTATCCCTCCCTCTCTAGTGACTCTTACGTGGAAGTTCCACATCTTGGGTATTTATTATCCCATACGTCACTAGCTCATGGACTGCTAATTACATGAAAGAAAACATAATTTATGTAAGAACTTACCTGATAAATTCATTTCTTTCATATTAGCAAGAGTCCATGAGGCCCACCCTTTTTTGTGGTGGTTATGATTTTTTGTATAAAGCACAATTATTCCAATTCCTTATTTTTTTTATGCTTTCGCTCCTTTTTTATCACCCCACTTCTTGGCTATTCGTTAAACTGAATTGTGGGTGTGTTGAGGGGTGTATTTATAGGCATTTTAAGGTTTGGGAAACTTTGCCCCTCCTGGTAGGAATGTATATCCCATACGTCACTAGCTCATGGACTCTTGCTAATATGAAAGAAATGAATTTATCAGGTAAGTTCTTACATAAATTATGTTTTTTAGATGTTGCAACATTATCAAGGCATGTGGAACATAGTTGAGCAGACTGCTCTACCAAAACCTCCTCACAATAAACACAGGTATGAGACTTTGATAAAGAGGGAGTACCCTCTAATGCGTCAGAGTCCTCCATAGCTAGTGCTTTTATTACGGACTAGTCTTTCTTAAAAAATAAAAAGGGCACCTTTATAACCTCCAATGGCCGGGCACTCACCACCTACTATGACCCGGACTACAGAAACCGCTTTGTCTCTTGCGCCGCCAGTCAAGTAGAGGAAGATGCCTAGGCCACACCCGGTCACATGGAGTGCCTCGCAGGACCGCCCCTGCACTAGGGAAAAAAAACGCACCAAAACGGCAGCGCAAATACTCCTGGAAGAGAACCTGTCAGTTCCACCATTGCCAGAGCCTCATATCGCACATAACGCAGCATGACACAATAAACAATATTATGTATAAACCCCCCCTGTTCAATAACCCCCCTTCCAGGAATATTAATCCTTGATTCTATAAAGATAAAGGTGTCACACTGTGACCCTGTCTTCTCAGTTATCATTATGAATAAAACAAAATGAAACTATCTTACCAGAATCTATGTCGTGGAACAGGAACACTGCCCTTCAAGTGTGACAGGTTAGTAGCCTCGCTCCTGACATGGACTTGAGTGCAGAAAGCAGGCAGAGAAACTCGCCAACGCTGATTGCATATGAAGCTGTTAATATGAGTCCGGATGGTTTCGCAGAAAGACTCTCCCTGAATCTCCGGACTCTTACTTTCACCCAGG